>NC_136413.1:147192500-147512500 GCF_051521515.1 Lactuca serriola
TGATGGCTTATTCAGATACTATTTTAGCTCATTACCTTGATTTGTTTCTTGTGCTATCCAGGATAAGAGAAAAGATGCTGTTAAAAAGGTGATTGCTGCCATGACTGTTGGCAAGGATGTTTCATCACTATTCACAGATGTCCTCAACTGTATGCAGACAGAAAATTTGGAGCTCAAGAAGCTTGTTTACTTGTATCTCATCAATTATGCTAAAAGTCAGCCTGACCTAGCAATACTTGCAGTCAATACTTTTGTGAAGGCAAGAAGTAGGAGAAGCTATAGATTCATACTATGCATGATACTGTATAATCATTCTATCTCATAAGTGAATTAATAAAGTAACCAAAATATGATTTGCATTGAACATTGCAGGATTCACAGGACCCAAATCCTTTGATTCGTGCTTTAGCTGTTAGAACAATGGGATGCATCCGAGTTGATAAGATTACAGAATATCTTTGTGACCCCCTCCAAAGGTGTCTCAAGGTAACATAACACATCTGTTTACTGTTGGAATCTTTATATATAAATATAAAATGATTTAACTTTCTACTCCCTTCTATCAGGATGATGACCCTTATGTTAGAAAGACAGCAGCTATATGTGTTGCTAAACTTTATGACATTAATGCCGAGTTAGTTGAAGATAGGGGTTTTCTGGAAGCTCTTAAGGAGTTGATATCTGACAATAACCCTATGGTTGTAGCAAATGCTGTTGCAGCTCTTGCAGAAATTCAAGATAACAGCAGTAAACCCATCTTTGATATTACCACAAGTACACTTACAAAACTTCTTACTGCTCTCAATGAATGCACCGAGTGAGTGTGATTCTTGAATACTCTACTTATCTTTTACTAAAATCTGCTAAGAAATATATATATGTTATCATAATATGCTATCTGTTATAATTTTTTTGTTGTTATATATTTATAGGTGGGGTCAAGTTTTCATATTAGATGCTCTTTCCAAATACAAGGCAGCTGATGCTCGTGAAGCTGAAAATATAGTAGAGAGAGTCACTCCAAGACTGCAACATGCAAATTGTGCTGTTGTTCTTTCAGCTGTTAAGGTGGATTTGATTACTTATTTTTTTTTTAAATAAATTACTTTTCATGAAGCATAGGGACAGTATTGTAATTTACTCTAATATATCCATGTTCTGATTTCTCTACTTTTCAACATGATTGGGTTAAAAGATGATCCTTCAACAAATGGAACTCATCAGCAGTCCTGATGTGATTCGAAACCTCTGCAAGAAAATGGCTCCTCCTCTTGTAACATTACTTTCTGCAGAACCTGAGATCCAATATGTTGCATTAAGGAACATCAACCTTATTGTACAGAGGCGTCCTACAATTCTTGCTCATGAAATTAAGGTATCATGCTTTAGTATTTGCTTCTTTTCATACCCTTGTTAAAAATACAACTACTTTGTAGGTATTCTTCTGCAAGTACAACGATCCAATATATGTGAAGATGGAGAAGTTAGAGATCATGATTAAGCTTGCTTCAGATAGAAATATCGATCAGGTGACCAAAACATTTCTTACAAAAGACAAAAGACAAAGGACTATATTTGTTAAATGGATGTTTCATAATCATGTGTCTAGGTATTGTTGGAGTTTAAAGAATATGCTACAGAAGTAGATGTAGAGTTTGTGAGAAAAGCTGTTCGTGCTATTGGGCGTTGTGCTATTAAGTTAGAAAGAGCAGCTGAACGTTGCATTAGTGTTCTTCTAGAACTCATCAAAATTAAAGTCAATTATGTTGTTCAAGAAGCAATTATAGTCATCAAAGATATTTTCAGAAGATACCCCAACACGTAACTTTTTCTTTTTCTTTTCCCCCGTTTTTTTCTTAATCATAATACTATATTAACTAACTCAAATTTTTACCACAGTTATGAATCTATCATTGCTACACTTTGCGAGAGTTTGGACACTTTGGATGAACCAGAGGCCAAAGTATAGTGTTATGATGTTATCCTCTCTCTCTCTCTCTTTTGCTTTATGTAGAGATTTAGTAAAAATTGTTTTTTAAACAGGCGTCGATGATTTGGATTATTGGTGAATATGCTGAAAGAATTGATAATGCTGATGAACTTCTTGAAAGCTTCCTTGAGACTTTCCCTGAAGAACCTGCACAAGTTCAATTGCAGTTATTAACTGCCACAGTTAAGCTTTTTCTCAAGAAGCCAACCGAAGGACCACAACAGATGATTCAGGTAGTAAGATTGTTGAATACAATTTTGTGTTTTTACTTTTTATTTATAATGTAGACTTTAAATTTTACACTTTTACAGGTTGTTTTGAATAATGCAACTGTGGAGACTGACAATCCAGATCTTAGGGATCGTGCTTACATATATTGGCGTCTTTTATCAACTGATCCGGAGGTTGATAAAATTTTATATTGCTTTATTCAGAAAATTTAAATTAAATTATTAATATTATTTTGTTTTTGTAATGTATGTTAGGCTGCTAAAGATGTTGTGTTAGCTGAGAAGCCAGTGATAAGTGATGATTCGAATCAATTGGATTCCTCTCTCCTGGATGAGCTTCTTGCAAACATTGCTACTTTGTCCTCTGTATACCACAAACCCCCTGAAACATTCATAACACGTGTCAGAACTGTTCAAAAAACAGAAGAAGAAGAGTTTCCGGAAGGAATCGAAGGAGGATATACCGAAACCTCATCTTCACTGGTTGTTGATGGTGGTGCATCACTACCACAACCACCACCTGCTGCCGCCCCTGTGCCGGATTTACTTGATCTTATGGGTCTTGATGGCGGTGACGATAATAATGCCATTGTCCCCGTTGATCAGCCTGCAGCTGGGTAAGGCCAAATTTTTTTTTTTATTATTTTACTAAAGTACCAAAATATCCCCTGTTATATATTAAATTTAATTTTTGTTTTATTTACAATTTCAGCCCTCCTCTACCGGTTGTATTACCAGCAGCAAGCGGTCAAGGTCTGGAAATAAGCGGTCAACTAGTACGAAAAGACGGTCAAATATTCTACAGTTTAAACTTGGAAAACAACACAAATATTCCACTCGATGGATTCATGATTCAATTCAACAAAAACACATTTGGTCTCGCAGCAGGTGGACCCCTCCAGGTATATATATTTACAATCAACCCCCCCTCTTCTTGCTGATTTTTCAAAACAATGAATAATTACAATTTTACAATCAGGTCCCTCAAGTTCAACCAGGAACATCGGCAAGAACGCTTCTTCCAATGGTTCTGTTCCAGAACATAGCACCTGGCCCACCGAATTCAATTTTGCAAGTGGCGGTGAAGAACAATCAACAGCCTGTGTGGTATTTTAGCGATCGATTATCGTTGCTTGTGTTGTTCATGGAAGATGGAAGAATGGAACGATCTGCTTTCCTTGAGGTAACGTAAAAATGTGAAATTACTTCTTTACCCATGGAAACTTTATATTATTACTTGTTGGTTGATGTATACATATTTATTCCAGACATGGAAGTCGTTGCCTGATTCCAATGAGGTGTCAAAGGAGATTCCTGGAATTACAATAAACAATGTAGACGCAACAATTGAGCAATTAGCTTCTTCCAACATGTTCTTCATTGCAAAACGTAAGAACGGGAATCAAGAGGTGTTGTACCTGTCGGCTAAAATCCCGAAAGGAATCCCGTTCTTGATTGAACTTACAGCGGTTATCGGTGTTCCGGGACTCAAGTGTGCGATTAAATCTCCTACCCCTGAAATGGGCCCCTTATTCTTTGAAGCCCTTGAGACTCTCCTCAGCCACAGGGGTTGATTCGTAATTCCCTGATTTTGGTCATTCTTTTTTATTTTTTGCATAAGTTTTGCATTTTGATATATAGTATAAGTATAGGGAATCATTGTACTTTGAGAGTTGTTTGTTTTTTAAAGTTATCGTGTTTCTTTGTTTGTGTGTTTGTAAGAATGCTACCTTGTTTAATGTTTATGATGAAAACCCAAAAGCATGATTGGCTCTGAATATTATGAGGTACGTGTTGTATACAAATTTGTATGTACACAATATCAAAACCATGTCGTTTTGGTTACAGTAGAATTCTTACACTTCCTTTTTGTCTGTTGTCTTTTTGTTAGGAGTAAACTATACTTTTCGTGTTTGGGTTATCTTTTTGGATTTAATATGTAAGACAAGCTTATTACTATTTCCTCTTCCATACAGACAGTGCTAATGGAAGTAAAACTGACCGTCTTCATACAACATATTTTATATATATGTGACAATACCGTTTTATTCATCCTCTTCAAACTAACTATTTGGGTCTGTGTTCCTTATTTAAAAAAAAACGTCTTCCATTGATATTAATCTTCAACAAACCAAAAACAAACGAACCTAAGTCTAAATCATTATAAAAACAAGACCATAAATTGAATTTGTGAGTGGCCTAGAAGTAGAAGACAAAGTACGAAAATGTGAAATTCGGATGAGAAACCAAGCATAAGTTATAGGACCAAGCGTTGTTCAATGACACAGTGTTATCGATGTTATTGAGGTGATATACTAGTCCCTAAAACAGTGGTAGTAGGCTTCAAAGGATGTCATAGACTTCGGGGTCAATTTGTTGAATTTGATACTTGGACATGTCACAAGAACCTCTCCCACAACAAGGTGTCTCATATGGCATCCCCTCACAATGGTGGAATCTTTTGTTATTTGCATCCATAGGATGTGAAAATTATGAGTTGTGATAACTAAATGCAATACAATTGGCTAAATTAGACATGTAAAATGATGCATAAAATGCATCTAGCATCAGTAAAAAGAATGGACCATGGCACATTGGCACCCCATGATTGCCATTAGCAATCCCATCCAAAATCAAAGCACAATCGTACAAGCTGACTGTCAATCTATGATGAAGCCCCTTCCACACATATGTGTTGTTAATGAAATTATTCACTTATGTAACACCCATGAAGTTGTAGTCACATGTTTTAACCTTAAAGAATAACTATTCTCTATAATTTGATTTTAATTTGGAGTCTAATTTGGTAGGTTAAAAGGGTGTATAATTCATGTAGTGATGGTGGGACAAATTTGGGTAAACGATGTACATTAGGTATGTATCATTAATCATATCAAGCTTCCAATTAATTAACTAGTGTCATAAAAAATTATTTTCCATTAAGGAATGGGTATAAATTGATCAAGTCTAAGAGGAATAGTTAAGAACTTAAGATTGACAATGTGGAAATTTCGATGTATCCATATGGGCTTAAAATTGTCAATTAATGTATATGTAGGGAATCGTACGGTTTCACCCACCTGTTGACATGAGAGATGAAATATATAAACACTCGACAAAGAGAGGGATAGAGGCGTCGGCCAAGAAGGAAAAATTAAGTTGTTTGTGGTTTGTCAAAACAGGCTAGTTGAGTACAACTATCTAAATCATTACATATGTCAATGTGTTTTCATTTCTTGCATGAGTAGTCCATGTTGTTTCATTTTTTTCATAATTGATCTTACGTTTTTATGACTGATTAGATTTTATTATTATTATTTTTTCAGTTTTAAAATAATATTTTATTAATAAAAAGAAGCACCTAACCATATTCCTTTATTTCTTTCTCAAGAACCGGCCACCACCATGGTTTCATTTCTTTCGGATACCGCCACCTTGCCACTGTCGAACACCCTGAAATGTAGAACTACCAATGCTGAAATCTCATCTTGTTTTTATTTGTTCAAACCCTTGAAAACCCTAACCTTCATAGTTGGATTGAAATGTAGAACTGCCACCGACATAATGCTAATCACAAACCCAAATACTAGCCACCGCAAAACCTAACGGACGAAACCCTAGCTGCAAACTCAAACCCTATTCACAGTTTTAGAAAACAAAAGCCTTGAGATCGTGATTTTCGAATCAAGAAAAATATTTCATTTGGGTTGAAGAACAATTTCAAACAAAAACCCATGAGGTCGCGTGTTCATCCATGGAGTTCTTAAATGTGTGTGTGTGTTGAAGAACAAACAAATTTCTAGGTGTATGTTTGTGTCGATTTCCAGGTCTGGTGGTGGCAGAGGGTGGTAGTGGTAGCAGTAGATGGTGGTGGCAGAAATTGGTGATAGAGGGTGGTGTGTGTTCTTGAGTGTGTGTCGTCACAAAGATGTCCATGAGTAGAGGTGGAAAAACTGACATGCCACGCTAACTCGACAAGAAATAAACAAATTTAGGTATGATATTTCTTGCCATTCAGGAGAGCTCTTAGCCCAAGAAATTGCCCGATGTGTATGTGCGTGAGATATCACTTGCCACAGGGTGCCGATTTCTATCGTATCTGATCGTGACATACGATTTACTTCTTAGTTTTGGCAAAGGTTTCATGAGGACTTGGGTACAAGACTGCACTTCAGCACTGCTTATCACCCTCAAATTGATGGTTAGAGTGAGTAGACCATTCAGACGCTCGAGGATATGCTTATGACTTGCGTTATCGATTTCAGAGTTGGGACTCTTACCTCCCTCTAGTTGAGTTTCTTACAACAACAACTATCATTCTAGTATTGGTGCACCGTCGTACGAGCTTTTCTATGGGATGAAGTTTCGCACACCAGTTTGTTGGGAGAGGTCGGCCACAGGGTCATAGGGAGGACTGAGGTGGTCCTTCATACGATGAAGCTTATCCAGTTGATCGGGAAGAGGTTACATGCAGCTAAGAGCCGACAAAAGAGTTATGCTGATAGAAGACGATCTGAGTTAGAGTTCTAGGTCGGGGACATGATTTTGCTGAAGGTATCCCTCTGGAAGGGTGTAATACGCTTAAGTAAAAGGGCCAAGTTGGGTCCCCGATTCATTGGGCCGTTTCGGGTAATGGCTAGGATAGGCAAGGTGGCCTACCGATTGGATCTGCCTAAGGAGCTTAGTCAGATCACAACACCTTCCATGTTTCTTAGCTTCAGAAATGTATGGTTGATGATTTGGTGGTGGTTCCTTTGGATGATATTCAAGTCGATGAGCATATGGATTATATGGAGAGACCAGTGGATATACTGGATAGGAAGACGAAGGCCTTGCGCAACAAGGTGGTACTTTTGGTCAAGGTTAAATGGAAGCATCAAAAGGGGTTCTGAGTGGACTTGGGAGCTCGAGGTAGAGATGTACGAGCACTATACATATATGTTTTCAGTTGTGGATTTCGAGCACAAAATCTAATTCAAGTGGGGAAGAATTGTAACGACTAGTTTTGGGTATGTCCATCTTAAAAAGTATTAAATTTCAAGTTTGAATTTTGGTGGCCACAACGTGGTGAATGAATCCCAGGACGTGGCCATGGCCGGTAAATACGTGGAGGCTAAGTAAGTGTCATGGTGTGGCAATCTATTCACCACGACGTGGCCACTATTTAATGACAAACCTAATTTCGGGGTTTGTGCCCATATTTAAGGGATGTGATGGCTAGGGTTGCCCACCCTCGGCCTCAAACACTCTCCCTCATCCTCTTGAAGCAAACCCTAGCCTCCATTGCTAACTCTTGAGCTTTATGGTATTTGGTGGTGTTTTGAAAAAGAAGAAAAAGGTGCCTCTTGAGCTTTGTTCAGCAAGCAACTCTCTCCATTCTCCTTGTGCACGTTTATAGACTTTTGTAATCCTTCAAGATCCGATTTTTATGCTACTTGATTCTAGATCTAGCCCTTCTGTCCCTTAATCTTTATGGTGAGGGAGTTTGGATGGTTGGATTCCATAAAGTTGGCAACTTTATTGATCATTGTGGTCATCTTAGTGTTATATGTTCCAGATTTGAGGATCCTTGGAGTTTTGGTCCCTTGTACGATCCTTGAGTTCATAATTGCCATGTTTTGACCTAAAATGGAAGAAACATGCATTAGACATGCATGTCCATAAAGTTGTGATTTTTATGGTCCATTAGGTGTATGAAACCCTTCTGGAAACTTTGGGAGAGTAACTCTAGTGATTAAGTGCTTAATGAGTATTTGCATGCCTTGAATTGCCTTTAAGGACATAAGGTTTGAGATCTTGACTTATTGGTATGTCTTAATGGATAAAGTTGGAAAATTTATCCATCAAGACTTTGGGAAGGACCATATTTGAGCTTTGGAGCTCTTGGAATTGCTGGGAAACAACTTAACACATTATGTTGTTCAGACTAGTCCCCACGGCATGACAACTGGGTAAGGATCCGACTGTTTTGTCCTTAAGCTGCCACGACGTGGCCGATGGATGGCCACGATGTGACGACTCACTGATTTGGAATTTTGGGCTATTAACTGTTGACTTTGACCAAGTTTGACTTTAGGTTAATTGGAGTATTTTGAGCTGTAGAATGAGACTTGGTCCTTGTCTGTTGTATAGGTGGCATGTAGAGTCAATATTTGGATCAATGATCAGCTTAACTATCTTCTTGGCTTCAAAATGAGTTTTCCTCAATGTACTCGTGAGTCGAAGGCACCCACTCGATTTGTGTTATGTACCCTTGTGTATAGGACGTTGCTATGTTGTAGTGATCTGTTAGATTGGTAGATTTGTATGATTATCTGTATTTGTTAGATATTGTTTATCTGTTGCATATGTGGACATTATGCGGTTGGGTTGAGGCAATATTGTTTTGTGTTGTAAGCCAACAAACTTGGAAGCAATCCAGTCATAAGCTGAGGGTCGAGAGGGCAATCTAGTCTTATGGTGTGGGCTCGAGAGCAAGCCAGTCATGAGTTGTGTGCCGAGAGTGGGCAATACAGTCTCATGCTGTGGGCTCAGGGGCAATCCAGTCTGTTGTTGTGGGCCCAGTGTGTATGCATTGAGTATGTACTATTATGTGGGGTATTTTGGGGAAACTCACTAAGTTTTGGCTTACAGTTTTTGATTTTATTGTTTCAGGTACATCAGATGATCGGGACAAGGCGAGGGTGTGATCGTACACATCCTCCTGCTGATATATGTTTTGAGAGATTTTTGATACTTTGATTTTATGGATTTGTCTTGAAACAATGGTTGATTATATTTTGGTTGTGGAAATGTTTTACGAAAACGAAAAAAATTTATCATGATTTTTACAATGTTACAAAAAGAGAGGGGTTTCCTTCTAATTTTATATTTATTTAATAAGAAATAAATAAACAATGTACCAAAAATGTAAAAAAAAAAAAAAGTAGATTTTTTTTAAATATGCATTACGCAAAAAATGAAACTACAAGACCGAGCGAGTAGTGGTTTAGATAGTTGTCCTCAAACTAGTATGTTTTGACAAATCACATAGAGCAACCTTATAATTTTGCCTATAAAATTTTCAAAGTTTTGAATTCGGAGAGAGATTTATTCTGAAAACCCTCTTTACATTAAATATAAACCGTGAAATTAAGAGTTTACACACAAATACTATTAGAATCAAATCATACCTCAAAATGGCAAATGGGCGGAACCAACCATCAAGTCTATCGAGAGAACAATAATAGTACAATACATAGTTGTAAATCAACCTAATCACTCAGTGTATCCTAATCCTTCTTAATAAATGAAGGTTTTTTTTGTCACATGTTAATCTCTCATGAGTTTTGACACTTGTCATTTTGTAGTATTTTTGAAATAAATATTATCCACTTGTCAACTTTTGGTTTGTTTCAATTTTTAAAATTAAAGTCATATACTTATATATATGTAAAATATTAAATATCGTATATATGATATTAAATTGCAATAAATACGTTTTTTTTTTTCTTTCTTATTTTAAAGTTGTACATTAAAAAAATATTTTATGTTTATACTTTAATGTTTAATTTTTTTTTTTAAATCAACTCGTGCAATACACGGTGTCACACCTAGTATCGAAACATACTAATTATCGTTTGAAAATAACACGGTTTTTCCATTGCAAATAAGATGATTTAAAACATAAATGGTTTTCAAATTGGGCCAAAATTTAGGAATGTCACAACTTCTAATCACGATATTTCCAAAAGATGCTATTTAAACATTCAACACTCGATCAAAGCAATACATAGAGGAAATTAAGCTTTATAAACCGAGGCATAGAGCGATATATTACACGGTTAAATCTCGCAAGAGTATCGAATTGCTTGACTAATAAGTTTTCCTATCTCTAGAGTTACTTGGTTCCTAAGTAAGAGCTAAATCAGTTAGCACAAACAATTTACGTGTTCGATTAGATTAGATTATACAAACAAAGCACACGGATCCTTTCAACTTGTTTCCCTGTGTGTTCTTCCTTTTTTCTGTCTTTTTGCAGCATGAACGAACTCCATTATCACTTCCACTTCACTCACTCGCTGTTCCATTCACAACACACATGAATCAGCTTCATAATTAATCACTCTAAACCCTAAACCCTAAACCAGATATACCTGTGAAGCAAAATGCTTTTGGATTGCAATCACCAGTTGTTCCTTTGTTGGATTAGAATGTATGTTTCCCTGAAGAAATTAAAATCAGTTCCAATATGTGAATCTTGTTAGGGGTGGGGTGGGGTAGGGTAGGGTAGGGTAGGGGTGTATACTTACAAGGTTGAAGGTGCTATAATATCGCCACAGTGTGTCAAATCCAAGCTTCGCGAAGTTGACTTTCTGGTCAAACACACACAAAAAAAATCAAGAAAATCAAGAAAATGCATGACAAGATCCGATGCAATGCTTATATTCATTATATGGATAAAACCCACTACAAAAGTCACCTGCTTTCCAATTGTTGACTCCGTGTTCATGTTTTAAGATGCATTTTGACTTTTTAGGTCAAAGTCAAACAAACCCACTTTTTAAATCAATATATGTTACAAAGTTACTTATACTCCACCGAATTCTTTCAAAATTTTACTTATTTCATCGTGGGTTTTACCTTTGAAATATATAAGTTTGACTTGAAAAGTCAAAATTGCATCTTGATTCTGTTTCTTGTAAAATAAGTGTTGTTTTCAAGAAAGCTTTACAAGATCTTTCTTTGACTTACTGTGTAAGATGGATTCGTATTGGATTGAACTTCTTTGGAACCAATACGATTAAAATGTTTTGTTGACTGAGATTGACCTTGACCTTGACCTTGACCCCATGGTCTTGTGTATCGAACCCTAGGCTTGCTTGCTTTGCTGAACTCCATAGCACCAGCTGCAACCAAAAAAATATATTAAACAAAAACATTAACATGAAAATAGTTTCCAAATGCAAGAATTATTTTTATAAAAACTTACAAAAGAAATTGTCTTTTTCACCAACATCAGAGCCACAACTAGAATTATCAAATTCATATTCTCCATCTTCTTCATGACCTGTAGGGGGTTCAAGAACACTCAAAGCATTCCTTTGTAGCTTCACTTCCACTCCATTCTTCAAAACCTACAACAAAAAAAAAACATTACTTTTATGGAATGTTATTCCATTCCTATGTGGGATTCTTTCAATTCCGTTGTAATGATCGATTCCATTCCTTTTATGGAATGAGTAAAAAGGGAATAAACAAAATACCAACCAGCCAATGCCAACCACCTAGGCCAACAGCCTTTTTGACAACACCTTGAAGACCAACCAAAACCGATTTTGTTCGGTTGTTTCCAGTTACAATAACTTTTGTATGTCTTGGAAGAACAGAAAGCTCTTCTTCACCAATTTCTTCTCGAAAATGTGAGAAGATTCTAGAAGAATACACCTCAGATTCCACCATTTCCCTTAAATCTTTCCCACAAATCTTATTCTTTTCTTATAAGTCTTCAGCTAATCAAAATTAATCAAGAATCTGAAATTTTCCCAGAAACGAACAGTTAGTTATATGATTAGATAACATAACTACAAATTTCAAATAAAGTTAAAAATAATAATAACATGTCACATATGATAATATTCATTAAATCTTCATACCTGAAAAGGAATAAAGATTAAGGGTATACCAACAAAGAAATTCAGACCCTTTTGAGATAAAGCCAACTTGAAATGGTTAGTGTGTGAGAGAGGGTGTGTGTGTGTTTTCTGTTTTTATGCTTAAAGATTTTGAATATTTTAAAAAATTCTGACATGAGACAGTTTAAGGGAATGTTGAATGCAAGATGACCCCACAGAGTATTCATTAATCTCCATATCATTCACAGACTCTTGTTTGGTAGCAATAAATGAACCAATAAATGAATCAAAGAAGATATAATAATGACTCTCTTTTTTGTTACAAGATAATGATTGTACTTGTTAAATTGTAAAATTTACATCATTCGTGTGTTAGCTTTGAGTGATTCTTGTCATTAGTTTTCTTGTTTTGAAATGTTCATAGCTAAAACTGGATAAAAAGTTTCAAATTATAATGGTAAAAAAAGTTGTAACTTATGTAAATTTTTCAAAATATAATGTCTGTATAAAGAAATGAGAAGAGTATGCTATAATATATAAATAAATTGATGTTTTTCGTATTTAATAAGGTGGTTGGTTTACAAATAATTGCATAGCATTTTGAGCCCTAATCCTGTCCCTTGATATTTTAGTTTTAAAAATGATTACGTGAGTATTAAACAACTAGAATCTGAGGGACATGATCAATTTACTATTAAAAAAATATAGTAAAATAGGCCACAGGAGATAAAGTTTAGATTTTTGTCAAGTTGTGATAATAAAAATAAAAAGCCAAGTTTTGATTATTCAAGAGATGAATACAGAAAAAGGATTCTTTAAAATAAATGGACATGAATCTTATGAAATGGTAGTCTCTCAAGTCTTAAATTAGGTTAAGAAGAGTAAAACCAACAAACATTGATGCAAAATTATGATATCAAATGATTTACATCACTGAAAATGAATACATGCAGCAATATAAAATGCAAATTGAACCAAAACAGCAGCATATATTCACTGCAGAATCCCATCGATAAAAAAAAAATTCAAATTGATTCAACAGAATGAAATTAGAACCGTTAATCAAGCTTAAATCGATATCAAAATATCAAAAGCATTGACTATTAAACACTCATTACCTGGAACCATTAGCAGAGAGCATTCACGAACAGAGGTAATAAGGATTTCGGGGTGAACTATGGAGAACTCAAATTTCGGATCAGATTGGGGTAAAACATTTGATTTTGATTTGGGTTTTGGGGGAAGCAATGCATGAATTTCGAAGTGGTTTTGGTATGACGATTGAGGTAAAATTCTTCGATCAATTGAGATTTTTTGTTGTTGGAAAATATGGAGCATATGATTTAGAGAGAGAAAGGGAGGAGAGACAGTTCTCACATAAACACACTAAATGCTTACCAACTGCCATTGGAACGACCTGCAAATGAATAAAACACACACTGAGAGAGACTGTGTGTGTACGGTACATAATTGATAATTTTGCTTTCGGGTTGACCGGTTTTACTTGCTATTGCCGGTTGCTGCCTGTTTGAGTTATTATCTAGGAAGAAAGATAATTTGATTAAACAAAATGATATTTAATTTATAAATACAACATTTAATTAACCGAAAATATTAGTTTCACCTATTTATTGAAAAACCTTTATATTAAAGATAGAAAGTTGTATTTGACGCTTAAACAAAAAATTTATAAGATAATTTATTAATAAGCTATTTTAAATAATTTATTAAAAAATTAGTTTATATACTATTATAAAAAAGTTTATGATCTATCAAACATTAATAAACCAGCTTATTAAAAAAATGTTTTTTGACGTTAGAAAAACATATTTTATTGATAAAAACTCATATAATATATGTTTCCATGATAAGAAGGTTTTCAAAGGTACAAAATTAATATTCATTTTTTTTGTTATTTGTTTAAAATAAGTTAGATTTTCTTTTGCCCTTCAGGGTCGGGGTGTCGGGTGGCGCTGAAGCCATATTACATAGCGTCAACAGGGTGTTGAGTGAACGCCACAATGACGGGTCTCTTTCTATGTTTACTGTGGACTTCTCCAATGTCTTTAACCTTGTTGACAGATCTGCATTACTTTATGAGATCAGATTGAGGTGTCCTTTTATATCCTTGTGGGTAGAATTCTTATATGGTCAAGCAACAAGGTTATATCTAGAGGACACACATATTTGGTCTTCCACTGGAGTTCAACAAGGAGACCCCTTGGGACCACTTCTCGTTGCCCTTGTGTTCCACCCGCTCTTGCATAATATTAGAGACAATTACAAGTTTTTCTCCATGCATGGTACCTGGATGATGGCACACTTATTGGAGATTCTAAGGAGGTGGCCAAAGCCTTAGACATCATTAAGGCTATTGGCCCAAAATTGGGCCTTCAGTTGAATATCAAGAAAATCGAACTCTTTTTGCCCTCGTGTGATGAAATGAAGCTGTGTGAGGGGCTATTCTCGGTTGGCATCGGAAGGCCGCCTTTGGGGGTGAAACTTCTCAGGGGAGCTGTTAGCAGAGATGTTAGTTTCATTAGCAACTTAGCCATTAAGAGAGTTGAAGGCGTTGTGAATTTGATGTGCCTTATTCCACAATTGTTTGACATGTAGAGTGAGTTCCTTTCTACTTCGGTCTTGTATGGGTATCGCCAAACTTTTCTTTGGGTTGAGGACGTACCAACCCGTTCACACGGAGGAGGCAGCGTTGTTCTTCGATAATGGATTACGCGGGGCAATTGAGGACATTGTGGTTTGTGGTGGCCCCTTCTTTGGCGACTTGCTTCCTTACCAATTCGGTTTGGTGGTTTGGGTTTATACTCGGCAGTAGAGGCTACCTCATATGCTTTTGTTGCTTCAAGGGCCCAATTTTGGGTATTGCAAGACCACATCTTACGGAATAGCGGTATTTAAGGTATAGATTATGATTATGCTTGTGCCTTAGATTCTCTTCGTAACAAGCTTCCGGACATTGACCTTAGCAATTTTACTACTAAGGACACCGCCCCCTCCAAATCCCAGAATACACTGACGAGTGTCCTTTTTAGTAAAATTATCCAAGATATGGAGGTAAATTTTAATATGATGGCTCGGAAGAAAGCATTTTTCCAGTGTTTACGTGCACCACATGCTCAAGATTTTCTTCCAGCTATCCCTACAGATGAGCTTGGCCAACATATGTCTCTGGTGGAGTATCGTACCATCCTCAGATATAGACTCGTGATTCCAATATTTTGAACTGATGGGATATGTCCGGTGTGCCGCAAGACATGTTTGGACTCTTTCGGCGAGCATGCAGTTCATTGTAAAGAACTCCTGGGGTTAAAATACAGGCACGATATAGTTAGGGATGTTTTGGTCGACATATGTAAGCGTGTCGGGGTTTCTGCCAAGAAAGAGGCTTCAGTGAATTTCCTGACTGACCCGATAGAAGGAAGGTCAACCCTTAGACCAGCTGACATTTTGATTTTTGGATGGGTTGGAGGGAAACACGCATGTGTGGACCTTACAGGGGTATCCCCTCTCGTAAGTTTGAGGGTCGGGGGTTTCAACACACGTTCATACCATTTGCATTTAATACGTTTGGTTTTCTTGCGTCGGATGCGGTGGAGCTTCTTAGTAGGCTACAACGGATCATGCATAGCAATGTTATATCCACTAGATTTATGGATGTAGTCTTCAAAAGAATTGGTTTTACCATACAAAAGGGTTTAGCGGCGCAACTTGTTGCCCGTTTGCCTTCTCATTCGTTGTATGATGATAATTAAGAAAAAAAAATAAAATCAACAATTAATATTCCAAAACCTTCTTCAATCTCTAATGTATTTTTTTTCTTAATGGAACATCAACATATTTAATAAATAAATAAATCACAGTTTGTTAATAAAACGTTTTCGGTCTTCCATGTTTACGATGTCATTTGTCTTTCATAAACTTGATAATCATATATTAAATATTCAAATACTATAGTTAACTTTAGGGTAATTATATACATATCCTTCAAATTGTTTGTATACCCTTCTGTGAGTGGAATAATATTTATATCCTTATAATTATGTATTTATAGGTTTTTATCAACCTATATAATAAATTATATTAGATTTTCTACTGAATTATTTATATGATACATTTGTATTTTATTTACAACAAAACATGTATTTTTGAAAAAAAAATAAAGGAAAAACCGTTACATAATTTGATAAAAATATGTATGTTTATTTTATAAATGAATAAAAAACCCATTAAATATAAACTCTTAATATTAGTTTCAAAATATCTTTTTCTAAATAAAAATTTTATTTTTTAAAAATATTACATTATTTGAATGGTAAAATGTTTGATGTGATACGAAAAGAAAACAAAATATACGGTATGGAGGGTACCAACTTCTGATACGAGGAGTCCTCTCATACTGACATGCACCCCCAAAACCATATTGTAATCGTACGACCTTGATTCACCCACGTCACATTCCGATCTTTATCATCACATCAATTGACCTTTTCAAATTTATGTTTTTGCCTACTTTGGTTTGGATAAAATTACACACTTCATCCAAATATTCAAAAGTTGATATGGCCGATCCCTGTGGTTTTCACATCTTGCATAGTATGTCCCAAGTCTAGTTATCGTCTAATAATTATGTTTGTAATCTATTTAGAGTGACTAATGAAAATTATTATTGGCCTAATATTTTTTACATTTTACAAAGATAAATAAACATAATTTACAAATAACATAAAGTTATTTAACTTACAGATAACAAAATACATAATTTAAAAATACAGGACTATCTTTTAAAAGATCACAAGCATGTTTGTATGGAAAATCAATCTTGTTATTGTTGTGTGTGTATTCCACCATTGCCAACTGCAAAATTACTTGTTCATCTTCATCTAATAATTTATTGTCGATCTTGTGATAAATTTTGATAAAATTATTCACCGTTGATCGTATGTGTGGAAACTTAGTCTTTAGTTCGATACTCTGCAACATATAACTCGAAGTGAAACATATTTTTCATTCGGATCCAACATGATTCGTATATGAGATGTGGCAGACCAATGACAACCAAATCATCCTCGATGTTTATCCAATCTTGAACGAGCATGATATCTTATTGTGTTGTCCATGGTTAGGGTTCATTAAATGTCATTCCGGAGTTGTAAAAGTTCTTGAATTCCAATCTCTTATTTATAGTGTCATTCTGGACTAACTGCCATTCCGGACTGACATTTCAGACGTCAAATCAATCATTATGTCAAATCAAATCCATAACTACGTCATATATTCTTGACATTTCAGAGTCACGGACACACATTATGGATACTTATGAGTGTAAATCAGAGAAACCATTATAGACACCCCGTTCCGGACACCATATATTTTCTTACAACCTCACACTATTAAACGTAGTACATAGTAAAAACTTGAGAACGATTTCATATGAGTTTGGTGTTTGGCATTGTGAAGAAGAAGATTGATATGTTTGTTCGGATATTAACTTGTTTCCAGAAGGCCCAAATTTCTCACTCTCAGATAAATGTCTGATGACATTTTCGAAGCTATGATGGCTGCCGAAGAAGCCAACGAAAGAGACTCTGAAATAATTCAGTCACTTAATCAACATGTAAACAATCCAGCGGAATAAGTAAATGAAAAAGAAAAACAAGTTGCTTAAACTATGAAAAAGTTCAAAGAAGCTGAGAAGTGGATTCGAAATGCAAATGTGGATATTGATAAGCTTCTGGAAAACGAGACCGTATAACAAATGTTGTTATAATTATAGGAGATTTTATTGACCGGGAACAAAATATGTATCCCCTACAATTTCCTAATTTGTGGAAACCAATATAAATATGTAATATCTTTTATAATAATGGTTTAACTAATGCTAATGAAACACATTGCAATTTTAGATAACCCTACCATTTATTTTACATAATTAAGTTTGAAAAGACATTACAATATTTGAAGTTAGAGTACATTTTAAGGATAACCGAGAACTTGCATCCGGTGCAAACTAAGAGTATCTACATGATTTTTCAAACAATTCCATGTAGATCTCAATTAGGTCTAACCCATTATCTAGTCAATTGGAATGGTCCTTCTACTGTTACACTTGTCCTACATGCTTCTTCGATGATGTCCATTGTCTTCACAAACTATCGTATATCTTTAAATATCGTAATAAGGAGCATTCGCTGTAACACCGCAATCTTCAAGTAATTTTAAATTTATCCTTTGGGTTGTAATTATGTCATTTTTAGTCCTTGGATTGGAAAGGAGTAGCCACGGGAAGCCCTAGTGGCAAAATGGTAATTTTGGAGCGTACATGTGAGTACGCTAAGCGTACTAGGGCGTGCCCTAGTACGTTAGGCGTACACATATGTACGTTGGGCATACTAGTGTCTGGGTGAAACCCTAACTTTTAGGGTTTGTGGAGTATTTAAGCATCATTATGGCCCTTTTTCACCCATCTCTTCAGCCTCCAAGTTCTGAAATCGTTTTTAGCAAACCCAAACTCCTATAGTGTGTGTGTGTGTGTATGGGTTAAGAGTGTGTTTCTTGTATGGTTGAAAGAGAAGTTAATACATCAAAGGAGTCAAGGAATGACGCAATCTTGTAGATCTGGGATTATCATCTTCTTGGGAAGCTTCAGGAGGTATAAAGCTTCTACCTTTATGCTTGGATTGTTTAGTTCTTATTTTGGTAGCTTTTGGTGTTCTTCTTGTCCCAAAAATTCCTATTGTTATGCATGCTTTGTTTTGGACGTTTTGAGTTGTCCTTTCAGACCCTAGGAAGGGTTCTAAATTATAAAAATGGGGTCCCTTTGGTTGGTTTGGCTTCATGTTGCTAATAGGAGGTCTTAATGGATTAAGACCGTGCATTAAGCCCCTTTTGGACGACCAAAATCTTAAAGTTTGAGACTTTATGGTTCTTTAGTGCTTCTGAGCCATGGATCTGAAGTTTGAGCGGAAGTGCTTAATCCATTAAGCACATATTGGACTTTTGGGTCAGCAAGGGTACGCCCCGCGTACTTGGTCAACCTCCCCGTAACTTAGTCAATGCGAGGTCTCATGTACGTTGAGCGTACCTCCGGCGTATGCCCCGCGTATGCGACTGTTTTGGGCTCCTTTGCTTCGGGCTTCGGGTATTGGACCATCTGTTAGGCTTTGATACTTGGGCCCTAATGTACTATTTGGATAAGTGTGTTTTAGGCTAATTAAAGGATCAGAACTTGGAAAAGACCCAATAAGGAGTTGGGCCCAATTTGTAAAATTGGGCCAAGTGTGGGCCTTGAAAATTTGAGTCTTTTTATGATCAAGATTCAGGTTGGTTTACATTGGGTTGTGTTGGGCAGTCTAGTATTTATGGTTTGGGCTTTTGGCTTACTAGATCTTCTTGAGTAAAGGCCATGAAAGGAATTAGGCCCAATTTGGAAATTTGGGACATAATTGGACTTAAGGAGTTTATCTTGATATTGGGCCTTTTGTCATCTAGTTTGGGCCTTAGCGTTGGGCCAATTTTGAATAAGGGTAAAAAGGACTTTTACCTTGAATTGGACTCGTATTACGAGTCAGCGACTAGATGTAGATGGACTGTCATTTTGGTATCTGTTAGCGTGTGGGTAATAGTGGATCTACAGCTAGAGGTTATTCATGGAATTAACTATTGATGGGGTGTTTGTAACGCCCGCAGATCCGGGCTAGCCAATTTAGAGACAATGAGCGTCAAAAATGAATTTTTAATGGAAGATTATTTAGAAGGATTAATCTTAACCAAGTTGTAGAATATGTCTCAAGGGTTCCGTACATATAAACAAACGCCAAAATCCGAGTTATAATGAAGAAAGTTATGGACCGTCGAAGTTTTACGGCAAAATCGGCACGGCACCGGGAGACGTAAATAGGGAATTTTAGATAAAGTACTTTTTAGCCTTAGTGATCTAAAAAAGATTTTTAGTATACGTTAAACTGAGAACATACAAAAAGAAAAAAAGAACGCTCAGATCTGACTTCGTATGAGAAAGTTATGACTTTTCTAAGATTTTGCATAGCAGTGCACGCCCTGAAACTCGAATTCTAGATCGATCGGTTTCTGGCCTACGCGACCTAAATGAGAATTGAAGATCTCATTAATAGGAACTCAACGGTAAAAAGACGGACGAAAACAGAGTTCGTATGTAGAAGTTATGAATTTTACGCGGACACTTAACAGTATAATCTCATCATACTGTTAAATTTAATATCGATCGAGAATTAGCTGACGGAGTCAAAACGAAAATTGTAGATCTTACTTTTACCTACGCGTGGATATAAAGAACGTCGAAAACGAATCTCATATGCAAAAGTTACAGGTTTAGAAGTCGGCATGGTGCTGCTACAAAAGGGGTGACGTGACACAATCTTGGCCATTGCTTTCTCCCCAAGTCTTGCCACTAGATGGTGACATGTGGCACCAATTTCAACCATATTTCACCCTATAAATACAACCCCTTCCACCTCTCTCTAGCCCCAAAACCCCCCGAAAAGCCTAGGGAACCTCCCTAGCATGAGGCGGAAGCCCGGAGTGCTCGACGGCTCCGAAAAGAAGAGATTTTTGGCTTGGGAACGCTGCTCCAAGCAAAGCCCGGTTTTCTATAAAACCCGTTGTAAGTGAGCTACGTCTACGCTATTTTTAATATAGCTTTTATTTAATTATAGTAACGTTATTAGGAACTTATAATAAGTACTTAGGCTATTATTATGGGTTATATAAGTATTGTTTAACGCTTATATAATATTAATAATAGCTAGACTATTAATTAGTATCGACGAATAATAGACTAAACTCTAGTGGTAATAATACTAGGTTTCATCGAAGGAAATTATTTTTAAGAAACGAAGCGCTATCTGAGTTCGAAATCACCACCTTTTCAAGTGAGTGCATGATCCCTTTCATCTTACACATAGATATGAAGTATTTTATATAAACTACGTGCTATGTGTACATATTATCTGTATACTTGCTATCTATGCTGGATGAACGATTTTATACAATTTTTATATGATTTAAACTGTATATGTATTTATATCTACATAATATGTTGGGTAAAACATGGGTAGATGAAATATGAGATGGATGATGAGTTGAAAAGTGATATAGATCATAAGGTAAGGGTGAGAGGTGGACGATGTGAGAAGCCTTGTTCCCAAATGCTAGCCCCGTCATCTAGTAGAGTATGGATGACAACCACGGACTATTCTAGACAGTCCAGTAGAACACTAGCAGGCTCGCAACATATAGGTGTTGTGAATGATGTGTTCACCGGTGTCCTCTAAAAACCCATTGACATGTATTGCGAGTGGACTCTTGAAAACAATACTGTCAATAAACGAGATAACCCTAGCAGATGTGCTCGAAGGACAATACCGGCAGCTGCGCCTCACATAGAATGTCACAATTCTGGCAGTTGCGCCTAAGTGATAGAACTAGCAGTTGTGCTTGACAGCTGTGTCATTGACAACGATGGACTTTGTACCTATTCCTTAGTATAATCCTTAGGAATCAATGAACGAGAAATAGCTGATTCTTAGGGTAGATCCTTAAGAGTAAAGAAGATAATGGGGATGGGTAATTGGGTTAACTGTTTGATGATTAAACATAATAATTATATTATTGTGGGTTGAAAACCCTATGTACTCACCAGGTTTCCCAACCTGACCCACTCAGTTTATTTATATCACAGGTCTTGATATGAAGTCATATTACACTGAGAGATTAATGAGATATAAATCACTAGTGATAATGAATGTAAGTTCTGTTTATGCTTATGTTTCTGTATTGACGATGACATCCCAAACGTTTTAAAATGAATAAAAATACTTTTCTTCGAAAATGCTTTGAAAACGTATTTATCATGTTTTACTGGGAACAAATTCCGCAACATTTTTATTAAAAGAGGTACTCTGATTTTTATAAAGCATAAACAAAATCGGTCTTTTCTGGCCAAGAAAACGGGGATGTCACAGTGTTGTCTTGATGTGGCGGTTCGGAATCTAGCAGCTAACAGCCAGGGATCGTCTGTGTGATCGACAGTGCGAGGTGAGTTTTCCTTACTATACTTCCGGGTCGAAGGCACCAAGGCCGGCCCATTAGATTGATAACTTGATATTGATGATATGCTGAGTATGATATTGTTATGCATGCTAGTCTTGTTATGCTAGTCTGGTAGATCTGTAGGACTACCTGTGAATTGCCTATTTATCTGTTTATGATATTATCTACTATATGTTGACATATTATGTGGATGGGTTGAGGTAGTATTGCTTCGTGATGTAGCCAAAAAAAACCTTGGAGCATTCAAAATATGAGATGAGGGCCAGGTAGGGCATGCCAGACTCATACTGAGGGCTCAATAGCATTCCATATACGAGCTGAGGACCCGGTTGGTATGCCAAACTCATACTGAGGGCTTGAGGGTATTGGAGCACTCCAAATGTGAGCTGAGGGCCAAGAAGGGCATGTCAGACTCATACTGAGGGCTCATGGGCATTCCAGATACGAGTTGAGGGCCGGGTAGGGCATGCCAGACTCGTCCTGAGGGACGGGGAGCTAGCCAAACATAAGTTGTGGGCCCAGGCGGTAGGCCGAACTTATGATGTGGGCTCAGGGGTAATCCAGTCTGTTAGCTTTGGACCTATTGCATGTTGTTATTTGTATATGTGCTATTGTTTGTGTATTGGTACTTTGGGGGAACTCACTAAGGTTTGTGCTTACAGTTTTGGTTTATGGTTTCAGGTTCTTTAGTGGGTCGTGGCAAGGTGAAGGCGTGACCGTACACATCCTTGTGTTTTGGAACATATGGTTTTTGGGATACTCTGATAACGTTATTGTTTTAAAAACGTTGTGTAGATGATTTCAGTTTTAAATAAAGGTTTTGGAAGTAACAGTTTTGTAAACACATCTTTAATAAATGAGTTGTTTTGAAAAGTTTAAATTTTATTGAAATTTTATGGATGTTACAAGTTTGTATCAGAGCCTTGGTTTGAGTGAATTGGAGGAACACTCGTGTGGATCCAGTCTCAAACTAAGGTAAAAGATTTTCAAAATGACTTTTTTAAATGGTTTTCAAAATACTCAAGGAGGATGCGATGTGTACGATTAGCTGGAGCTAGTAAGTAGACCCCAAAATACCATATTGTTATTTGGTATTGTGATATGTTAGAACAACATGCTATTGATAAGCTAGGGGTCTTCAAGAATTGTATGATAGAATTGTCTGATTATGTGAGGCCTTAGTTCCTATAGAGTTCCCTTGTTTGGTTGTTGTGTGACTCTTTTGCGTGTGAACTGGCTGTTGAGTGGATACGCTAAGTCACATGCTACATGGTTTAAAGGATCTTAGGTTGATGGGTTTGGTCCTGCTTCACAGTTCTTGTCTGACTCCAAATGTTGTGGGATTAAATCTTTTAGCCTAATATTTTTTAAATTGTGGGGCATGTAACTGTATTCATACGATAGTCGTCTGGCGCTAATGGATAGTTGTGTGGCAAAGGTGGTATAGTGAGTCGTATGGGTTCTATCGGCCATTTGTGTTATTTGATGTGGTAGTGGTGGTTTCCCTGGTTTGAGTGCGATTCATAACGGGTCGGCATGAGGAAGGATTAGCCACTCTTGAGAGAGTGAGGGCAGGGAGAAGATACGTGGGAGATGCTGGGAGTGTGAGATCGAGGATTTCATATGAGGATCTGCCAGATCTTATTGCATTTTAGTGTTTGTCGACTCCTTTGCACGAATGTGCTTGCTTTGTGCTTTGTGGAACTCATGAATGATGTGAGTTAGCCATTAAGTGAATATGTCAAGTCACATATAGAAAGTTTGGATAATCTCAAAGTAACGGATTTGACCCTGCTGCACAGCTCTCATCTGAGTCCAACCGTTGTAGGGATGAGTTTGTTACTCGAAGGATTATCTGAGATTTGTCGCATGTGATTGTTTTCATGGAATGGCTAATTGACATTGTGAGGAGTTCTTCAGCAGCCAATGGCAGAGAAGTGTGGAATCCTAGGATAGCCTAGGGAGCCCTTTAGTGTGGTTGTTTCGTTGTTAAGCAGGATTCATGAATATTGTGACTAGGTCATAGAGGACCTGAGATAATTCTTGAGGAAAGTATGGATAGGTGTAGAAGGTAGTATTGGGCCCATACTACTAAAAGCGCATGATCCATACTCAATTCAAGGAGGATTTCGGGGACTCTAAGGACTAGTCAGGGAAGATAGCATGGTTGGATACCATGATTCGAGGCAGTGGTTCTGTATCTGTCGATCTTTTGGCTTGGACTGCTCAGATGAGGATGGGTTTTGTATTTGTTCAGGCCCCTGTGGTGATATTGATGTGGGTTGAGTAGTTCAGAACCATATGAGTATGTTGGTTAGCAGTCTCCAGGGTTTTGTTAGAGGCCAGGCCTCGGGCCTCGAGACATGGGAAGGAGGTGGTTGATATGATCGGCTTGGATGATGTATTGCAATGCAAAATAAGGTTAGGTGTCCACAGGGAAAGAATGTAAAGTCCATATGAACTTGTAGCACATGTACTTATAGCCCAAGTTTTTGAAGATGGACCTATTGAGTTGAAAGATACCCAACTAGTTGCTAGATCATGGTCTAAGCGACGAAATCTGTAACGCTCGTAGATCCGGGCTAGTCAATTTAAAGACGATAAGCATCAAAAGTGACTTTTTGATGGAAGATTATTTAGAAGGAGTAATCTTAATAAATTGTAGTATATGCTACAAGGGTTCCGTACATATAAAGAACGCTGAGATCCGAGTTATAACGAACAAGTTATGACCTGTCGAAGTTTCGCGACAGAACCGACACGACACAGGGCGACGTAAATAGTGAATTTAGGATGAAATGTTTTTTTAGCCGGAACAATCTAAATGAGAATCAAAGATCTTGTCGATAGTAGTTCAACGATAAAAAGACAGACGAAAACGGACGTCAAATGAAGAAGTTATGAGTTTATAACGGAGTTTTCCTGTCCCGACCTACTAAAAATAAATATAATAAAAATTAAAGTCAAAATTAGCCGGCGGAGTCTAAAGGAGATTTGTAGAGCATATTCTCACCTACGCATCAATATAACTAACATCGAAAAAGGAGCTCGTATGCAAAATATATGAATTTCTAAAGTTCGGGGCGCGAACCCCAAAGTTGTGTCAGAAACCACGACGTGAAAACAATATTCACGACATGAACTGACTTCTAGAGCCTTCTTGAGCCTGACGGATCAAGTGGATGGATGACGAATGCAATGACCTATGTATGACCAAGCCCACGATGTGAAATAAGGGTTCACGACGTGAAAATCGAAAAATCAACCCTATAAATAGAAATCGAAGGCAACCGGTTTTGGTTGCTAATTTCTCAACCTCTCTTGCTGCCGATACCCTCTCTAGCCCTCTTAAAGTACCTTCGAAGCCCCGGTATCATCCCGACACCCGAAGCGAGTCCCGAAGCCCCAAAGATCCCAAGGAGAAAAGAGTTTCAAAGCCGAAGCTCTGCCCACGAGAAGCCCGGTGTGTGAAGATACCCCGGTTTCATCGAAGAATACTACTTTACAAGACGCAGTGTTGTCCGAGCATCGTCTAATCAAGTGAGTGTGTAGTTACTTTCTTCTAACACATAGATATGAAGTATTTGCTATGAAATACATGTTATGTGTTTATATATTGTTTGTTTATTTGAGATGGATGTTGATGAATGTTTTATACAGGTTTGTATATGATTTAAACTATATATGTAATTTATATCTACAAATATGTTGGTAGTTGGTGTGTGATGAAAGATGGGTTTGAGGTTGAGACGTAAGATGATATAGATCATGAGATAAGGGTGACAGGTGAAAAATGAGTGAAACCTTTACCCAAACGATGGCCCCGTCATTCAGCAGAGTAGGGATGAAAACCACGGACGATTCTAGACAGCTCAATGGAATGCTGGCAGGTTCATAACCTGTAGGTGTTGTGAACGATGTGTTCACCAGTGTACTCTAAAAACCCTGGCAGCTATAGATTTAGTGCCTTATATAAATACAATGGTAGCTATGGATTTAGTATTGTGTAGATGAACCTTGGTAGCTATGGATTTAGTACTGTATAGATGAACCTTGGTAACTATGGATTCAGTATTGTGTAGATGAACCTCGGGCAACAATGGACTTTGTGCCAATTCCTTAGGTCAATCCTTAGGAATGAATTAAGGAAGGATAGTTGATTCTTAGGGTAAAACCTTAAGAAATAAAGAAGATAATAGGGATGGGTAATTGGGTTGATTGTTTGATGATTAAATACAATAATTATATTATTGTGGGTTGAAAATCCTATATGCTCACCAGGCTCCCAAGCCTGACCCACTCAGTTTTCTTTGTATCACAGGTAGTGGCACAAGAGCATAAGTTGGTTGACATGACAAGAGATTTTGGATGATAGATCAGTAGTTATAAATAACTGTTGTAAGGTCTATTTTATACTATTTATGCTTTTGGTCTGTATCGGAACATGACATCCCGAGATTTTATTATTTAATGAAAAGTACATTCTCTTTGAGAAACGTTTTGATAAAGTTTTACCATATCTTGTTTAGGAACAAATTCTGCAACTGTTTTCTTTAAAAGATTACTCTGATTTATAAAACAAAGCATAAACAAATCGGTCTTTTCTGGCAGTGAAAAAATGGGATGTCACAAAATCGGGATAAACTTTTGGGACTCAATAATGAATAAAATAGAGATCTTAATCTTATCGTTGTTGTAGCAAGCTGCTGAAATGCATTATGAGGTATTAATCTCCATTTTCTATATTTAAGTTCTTGTTGTATTATGTTTATGTTATAACTTTTTACTAGACATCATTGAATGCTCATAAGTGTTGCAAATATCAGTATAGATATTTCTGTTTTTACTAACTTTGGACTGATATAAATATATACATATGTTGTATATATAGTTAACCCTAAGTGGGTTTGTGTTCTAGTCTGTAAGAGTTTCGAAGCGATATATCATATGTCCAAAATGGAGTATATGTGAATGAGATATCAATACTCAAAGATGAGTATTTGAGAATAAAAGTTAGTAAGTAAGGTGGGTGTGGGAATGAGTCCCACATTGGTAGAAAGACCATACACTAGTGAGCTTATAAGCTTGAATGTATGATAGGCTTACAAGATTGTACATATGGTTTTACTCCAACTCCTACCCACACGCAAGGGGTGCAAATCTTGGACTTCATAGGCCAAATTAACTGAACTTGTGCATGGGTGTGACCTGCAAACACAAATGCAAATCGGGCTCGTGCAAGCCTCATTTTTGCTAAACTTTACAATTTTGGTCCTTGTAACTGACACATTTATTTGCACAATTAATTCCTTAATGACTAATTAATTTATTATTGCTACATGAACCAGTATAAAAGCAGACCTCCAATGCCTCATTTGATACACATGAAAATACTCATCTTCCTCCTCCTTTTCTCTGCATCTATTTCCAACGATTCTTTCAGGAAAGTAGCCATATATGGCAGTACACATTGTTACGGTTATTGTACCCTAGGAACAGATGGCAGATCTATTTAAGGGAGTCGATCCCAAATCGATCCTCGGCCACTATGTTTATTACTTTTATTTTTGCAGGCTATTCGATAAAGAAACGGAGCCTATAACTATAAATTTTGAGCAGATTATCGTTTCTTTTTTTATTCTTTTTATTTTCTGAATCAAGTGTATGTCGAATTTGTTTGTTTTTGTAAATCAGACTCTCATTTTGCTATAAACTATTTAAATGTGATTTTCGATTCCTTTTGAATTTATGGGACTCCTGTTGCGACCCCTCTTGTTGTGAACTCAACTGCTACCACAATTGTGCCAAATACTATGGTTGATCATGTTGAGCGACCTAAAAAATTTACTGGATGTCATGTGTGCTTACTCCTTTGTATGTGTGTAATGAGTTGTCTTACCTTTATAAGGAAGTGAGTGACACTCATTTTAGGTAAGGAACATTTATGAGAGATTAGTTTAGAGAGAGAATTATCGCAAACCCATTGTACTCTTTCTAAGAACTAATGAGAGCTTAAACGAGATTTAATTACTCTTGTGTTCTTCATGTTCATGATTCTTGAATGATTCACTAAATTATTTCATATGTTGCATTCATCATCATAATCAACACCACTATAATTGGTATCAAAGCATATAATTACCACTAATATATGTTAATCATACATAACACTCGATCCTATAGACAATCGAATACTTGATTCTACCCTAAGCCCTTCATCAAACAAGAACAAAAAATAAGGTCAAACCAAACATTCTCAGGCTATAAAATATTAGTTATGTACAACTATGATGCATACACTAAGCTACTACAGTAATGATGTTAATTGTAACGTCCGTAGATCCGGGCTAGTCAGTTTAGAGATAATAGGGGTCGAAAACAACTTTTTGACAAGAGATTATTTATAATAAATAATCTTAACCAAGCTGTATAATACGTTTCAAGGGTTCCGTACATATAAATAACGTTGAAATCCGAGTTATAACGAAGAAGTTATGGTCCGTCGAAGTTTTACGGTAAAATCGACACGACACCGGGAGACGTAAATAGTGAATTTACGATGGATGACTTTTTAGCCTTATAAATCTAAACAAAATTTGTAGTATACGTTAAACCGAGAACATACAAAAAAAGAACGCCCAAATCTGACTTCGTATGAGGAAGTTATGAATTTTCTAAGATTTGGCTTAGCAGTGCACAGCCCGAAACTCGAATTTTAGATCGAGTGGTTTTTGGCCTACGCGACCTAAATGAGAATTTAATATCTCATTAATAGGAACTCAACGGTAAAAAGACGGACGAAAACAGAGTTCGTATGTAGAAGTTATGAATTTTACGCGAACATTTAACAGTATAATCTCCTCGTACTGTTAAATTTAAGATCGGTCAAGAATTAGCCGACGGAGTCAAAATGAAAGTTGTATATCTTATTTTTACCTACGCGTGGATATAAAGAACGTCAAAAACAGAGGTCGTATGTGAAAGTTACGGATTTTAGAATTCGGAAGTGTGTTGTGCGAAAATGGGTGATGTGGCACAATCTTGGCCATTACTTTCTCCCCAAGTCTTGCCACTAGATGGTGACATGTGGCACCATTTTCAGCCATTTTCACCCTATAGATAGAACCTCTCCCACCCTCATTTTTTTCACACCTTTCTCATTCTTTCTTCTCTTCACTCTCTCTCTCTCTCTAGAACCTCTCTCTAGCCCCGAAAAGCCTAGGGAACCTCCCTAGCACGAGGTGGAAGCCCCTGAGTGCTCGACGGATCCGAGAATAAGAGTTTTTCGGCTCGGGAACACTGCTCCAAGCAAAGCCCGGTTTTCTATAAAACTCGTTGTAAGTGAGCTACGCCTACGCTATTTTTAATATAGCTTTTATTTAATTATAGTAACGTTATTAGAAACTTATAATAAGTACCTGGGCTATTATTATGGGTTATATAAGTATTGTTTAACGCTTATATAATATTAATAATAGCTAGACTATTAATTAGTCTCAACGAATAATAGACTAAACTCTAGTGGTAATAATACTAGGTTTCGTCGAAGGAAACTATTTTTAATAAGCGAAGCGCTATCTGAGTTCGAAATCACCACCTTTTCAAGTGAGTGCATGGTCCCTTTCATCTTACACATAGATATGAAGTATTTTATATAAACTACGTGATATATGTACATATTATCTATATACTTGCTATCTATGTTGAATGAACGATTTTATACAATTTTTATATGATTTAAACTGTATATGTATTTATATCTACATAATATGTTGGGTAAAACATGGGTAGATGAAATATGAGATGGATGATGAGTTGAGAAGTGATATAGACCATGAGGTAAGGGTGAGAGGTGGACGATGTGAGAAGCCTTGTTCCCAAATGTTGGCCCCGTCATCTAGCAGAGTATGGATGGCAACCACGGACTATTCTAGACAGTCCAGTGGAACACGAGCAGGCTCGCAACCTGTAGGTGTTGTGAACGATGTGTTCACCGGTGTCCTCTAAAAACCCATTGACATGTATTGCGAGTGGACTCTCGAAAACAATACTGTCAATAAACAAGATAACCCTAGCAGCTGTGCTCGAAGGACAAGACTGGCAGCTGCGCCTTACATAGAATGTCACAATTCTGGCAGCTGCGCCTAAGTGATAGAACTAGCAGATGTGTTTGACAACTGTGTCATTGACAACGATGGACTTCGTACCTATTCCTTAGGATAATCCTTAGGAATGAATGAACGAGAAATAGTTGATTCTTATGGTAGATCTTTAAGAGTAAAGAAGATAATGGGGATGGGTAATTGGGTTAACTGTTTGATGATTAAACATAATAATTATATTATTGTGGGTTGAAAACCCTATGTACTCACCAGGTTTCCCAACCTGACCCACTCAGTTTATTTATTTCACAGGTGTTGATATGAAATCATATTACACTGAGAGATTAAGGAGATATAAATCACTAGTGATAATGAATGTAAGTTCTGTTTATGCTTATGTTTCTGTATTGACGATGACATCCCAAACGTTTTAAAATGAATAAAAATACTTTTCTTCGGAAATGCTTTGATAACGTATTTATCATGTTTTATTGGGAACAAATTCCGCAACATTTTTATTAAAAGAGGTACTCTGATTTTTATAAAGCATAAACAAAATCGGTCTTTTATGGCCGTGAAAATTGTAACGGTCGTAGATCCGGGCTAGTCAATTTAGAGATAATAGAAGTCGAAAACAACTTTTCGACAAAAGATTATTTATAATAAATAATCTTAACCAAGTTGTAGAATACGTCTCAAGGGTTCCATAGATATAAAGAACACCAAAATCCGAGTTATAATGAAGAAGTTATGGTCCGTCGAAGTTTTATGGCAAAACCGGCACGACACCGGGAGACGTAAATAGTGAATTTACGATGGAGAAATTTTTAGCCTTAGAAATAGAAACAAAATTTTAGTATACATTAAACCGCGAACATACAAAAAAAGAACGCCCAAATCTGACTTCGTATGAGGAAGTTATGAATTTTCTAAGATTTGGCTTAGCAGTGCATAGCCCGATACTCGAATTTTAGATCGAGCGGTTTTTGGCCTATGCGACCCAAATGAGAATTGAATATCTCATTAATAGGAACTCAATAGTAAAAAGACAGACGAAAACAGAGTCTGTATGTAGAAGTTATGAATTCTACGCGAACATTTAACAGTATAATCTCCTCGTACTGTTAAATTTAAGATCGGTCGAGAATTAGCTGATGGAGTCAAAATGAAAGTTGTAGATCTTATTTTTACCTACACGTGGATATAAAGAACATCAAAAACGGAGGTCGTATGTGAAAGTTACAGATTTTAGATGTCGGAAGTGTGTTGTGCGAAAATGGGTGATGTGGCACAATCTTGGCAATTACTTTCTCCCCAAGTCTTGCCACTAGATGGTGACATGTGGCACCATGTTCAGCCATTTTCACCCTATAGATAGAACCTCTCCCACCCTCATTTTTTCACACCTTTCCCATTCTTTCTTCTCTTTACTCTCTCTCTCTCTCTCTCTCTCTCTCTCTCTCTCTTTCTCTCTCTCTCTAGAACCTCTCTAGCCCCGAAACCCCCCGAACAGCCTAGGGAACCTCCCTAGCACGAGGCGAAAGCCCCAGAGTGCTCGACGGATCCGAGAATAAGAGTTTTTCGGCTCGGGAACGCTGCTCCAAGCAAATCCCGGTTTTCTATAAAACTCGTTGTAAGTGAGCTACGCCTACGCTATTTTTAATATAGCTTTTATTTAATTATAGTAACGTTATTAGAAACTTATAATAAGTACCTGGGCTATTATTATGGGTTATATAAGTATTGTTTAACGCTTATATAATATTAATAATAGCTAGACTATTAATTAGTCTCAACGAATAATAGACTAAACTCTAGTGGTAATAATACTAGGTTTCGTCGAAGGAAACTATTTTTAATAAGCGAAGCGCTATCTGAGTTCGAAATCATCACCTTTTCAAGTGAGTGCATGGTCCCTTTCATATTACACATAGATATGAAGTATTTTATATAAACTACGTGATATATGTACATATTATCTATATACTTGCTATCTATGTTGAATGAACGATTTTATACAATTTTTATATGATTTAAACTGTATATGTATTTATATCTACATAATATGTTGGGTAAAACATGGGTAGATGAAATATGAGATGGATGATGAGTTGAGAAGTGATATAGACCATGAGGTAAGGGTGAGAGGTGGACGATGTGAAAAGCCTTGTTCCCAAATGTTGGCCCCGTCATCTAGCAGAGTATGGATGGCAACCATGGACTATTCTAGACAGTCCAGTGGAACACGAGCAGGCTCGCAACCTGTAGGTGTTGTGAACGATGTGTTCACCGGTGTCCTCTAAAAACCCATTGACATGTATTGCGAGTGGACTCTCGAAAACAATACTGTCAATAAACAAGATAACCCTAGCAGCTGTGCTCGAAGGACAAGACTGGCAGTTGCGCCTTACATAGAATGTCACAATTCTGGCAGCTGCGCCTAAGTGATAGAACTAGCAGATGTGCTTGACAACTGTGTCATTGACAACGATGGACTTCGTACCTATTCCTTAGGATAATCCTTAGGAATGAATGAACGAGAAATAGTTGATTCTTATGGTAGATCTTTAAGAGTAAAGAAGATAATGGGGATGGGTAATTGGGTTAACTGCTTGATGATTAAACATAATAATTATATTATTGTGGGTTGAAAACCCTATGTACTCACCAGGTTTCCCAACCTGACCCACTCAGTTTATTTATTTCACAGGTGTTGATATGAAATCATATTACACTGAGAGATTAAGGAGATATAAATCACTAGTGATAATGAATGTAAGTTATGTTTATGCTTATGTTTATGCTTAGTGAGTTCCCCCAAAGTACCAACACACTACAAAACAAACAAATCATACAAATATGAGCATTCAACATGACTGGACCGCCTCGTAATATCTGGACCGCTCTACGGGCCTTCGACCTGACTGGCTCACCTCGCAAGTCCTACAGCCAATCCGGACCGCCTCGATGTCTTGGCCTTCAGCACAAAGCATGACTGCCTCAACCCAACCACAATATGTTGACATATGTAACAAACAAACATAAACTGTAGAACCTGGTTCCTAGTACGTAAATCTTATTTGAGTATTTTCCATTTTTAGCCTTGGACTCGACGAGTCATAGGTCCGACTCATCGAGTAGAGACGGGACCCCGGGACACGTTTAAGTTGGTGACTCGGCGAGTCCATATTCCGGACTCGGCGAGTCACCGTTGTTGGATGAAACCCTAAGTTTCAGGGGTTTGCACCCTATTTAAACAACATATCCGCCCCAAGCTAGCCCCCATTCCCCCCCCCCCCCCCCAGAGCTTCCAACCCTCGTTCTAAGCGATTCATAGAGAGTTTGAAGCAATTGTTGTGTGTTCTTGAAGGTTTTGAGGCAAAAGGGAAGTAGATCAAGAGGAAGGGAAGGAATCCAAGCATCTTTGTGCTCTCTCAGTAGTTCCTTTGAGGTATAACCCGTTTTCCCCCTGTTTCTATGCTTATTACTTCATTTAAGTCATTCTTGAGCCAATCCCCAAGCTTGTATGTGCAAATTATTTCGTAATAAGCTGATTGGCCCTTAGATCTAGGCATGGTTGAGCTCCAGGAGCTCAGATCTGTTGCCTTTATGGACCCTCATTGCATGAAGACCCTAGATCTACCCTTTTGGGTGCATTTTGAACCCTAAAACCCTTATTGGTGAATATCTTGTGACATCCCCAAAATCTCGGCCAGAAAAGACCGATTTCATTTATGCTTTTTAAACATTTTCAGAGTAATTCCGTTTGATTTTAAAAGAGATGCGAAATTTGTTCCCAAAAACAAAACATGATAAAATAGATATTTATCAAAACATTTCATATAGAAATATGATTTCATTTCATAATCAAAAGTCGGGATGTCATGTTCCGATACAGATCATAAAGCATAAACGATAACATTACAAGTCATTCAACAAATATATACATATACAGACTTGTAAAAAAAACAACTTGATGATTCGCCCATCTTAAGCTCTTGCGCCACTTCCTGTAATACAAATAAACTGAGTGGGTCAGGCTTGGGAGCCTGGTGAGCATATAGGGTTTTTCAAACCCACAATAATTATATTTAATTACAACAATCAACAATAAACCCGATTACCCATTCCCGTTATCCTCACCTTACGTTCCTAAAAATAACGTCTATTATAAGGAACTTATTTCAGGATTTTCATCGGGACGGACATTACTGCTGAGGGGCTTCCTCAACAATAAGTGTCCTAAAGGCAACCATGTGGGGGATAGAGTACACCGGTGAACACGTCGTTCACAACACCTATAGGTAATGAGTCTGCTAATGTTCCACAGGACAGTCTAGAATAGTCTGTGGTCGTCATCCATACTCTGCTGAATGACTAGAATAACACCAATAACATCGAGGCCTCTCATCTGTTTATTACACACCAATTATATACCCATGTTCCACCCAACATATTAGTAGATAAAAATATACATTTTTATACACTATTTAAAAACCTGTATAACATGCTTTAATCAATACATATTCCACATAACAGATGAGGCATACACACATAACACGTATTTCATAGAGAATATATCAGATCTATGAGATAGAAGAGAGTGAATATACATTCACACATATAACCACAAAGTATATACACGTAGCACGTATTTTATATTAAATACTTCATAATATTGCGTTGGAAAGAAAATAACTACACACTCACATCCTGTATTCTTAAATACGTTTAACGATTACTTGTATAATATCGTGTATTGAAAAGGGACTATACACTCACTTGATCAGAAGATAATCAGACAGCACTACGGCTTGCAGAAGTAGTGTCTCTCCGTAGATCTGGAAGATCTTCACAAAAACCGGGCTCCTCGTGGGCAGGGCTTCGGCTCGGAAATAATGCTCTTCGGGATTCTACAACTTTCATTTAGACTCCGTTGGCTAATTTTGACTTTTATTTTTATTAATTATTTTTAGGAGGTCGGGACAGAAAAACTTCGTTATAAAATCATAACTTCTTCGTCTGACGTCCTTTCTCGCCTAACTTTTCATCGTTTCGCTACTAACAACGAGATCTTCGATTCTCATTTAGATTGTTTCGGCTAAAAACCGCTCGATCTCAAATCGAGTATTCGGGTTGCATACTGTTAAGTCGAAACTTAGAAAAATCATAACTTCCTCATACGAAGTCAGATTTGGGCGTTCCTTTTACGCACACTCTCGGCTTAACGAAATCTACGACTTTCGTTTAGATCGCTAAGGCTAAATATCGCTCTATCTTAAATTCATATTTTACGTTACTCGACGTCGTGCCGGTTCTGTCGCGAAACTTCGACAGGTCATAACTTCTTCGTTATAACCCGGATCTTGGCATTCCTTATATCTCCGGAATCATTGTTCCAACCACTACAACTTTATGAAAAGATATCGGGCTTATCTCACACTTTAATTTTGATGCTTATTTTATTCTTAATTCATTAAATTATAATAATTAAGAACACACACATAAATCACATAATTCACAAATAATACATTTTTATTATTTCAAATTGGGGTTACAAAGGTTAACCTAGACTATTACATTGCTAAAAAAAATGGCAAGCCCAGAAACACAGGCGTTACAATTCTCTCCACCTTAGAATGATGCCGTCCCCGGAATCACACACCAGCAATCAAATGCGGATAGCGACTCAACATGTCACTCTCCGTCTCCCAGGTGAGATTCGGCCCATTCGTGTGTTTCCATCGAACAAGCACTAACTCAACCATCTTACGTCGCAATTTCTTAGTCTTTCGGTCAACGATTGTCTCCGGTTCCTCAATCAACCTTTTGTTCTCATCGATCCTCAACTCCGAAAGTGGAATTATGTCGGGAACTTCTCCCGTGAACCTCCTCAAGTAACACACATGAAAAGTGTTATGAATTCCATTCAGTTCTTCTAGTAGTTCGAGCTTGTAAGCTTGGTTCCCAATTATCTGAAGAACTTTAAACGGTCCAATAAACCTTGGACTTAACTTTCCCCTTTTACCAAATCTTATAAGTCCCTTCCACGGCGAGACTTTAAGCAAAACCGAATCTCCAACTTCAAAAGTCATCGGTCTTCGCTTTTTGTCAGCATAACTCTTTTGACGACCCTGAGCTGCTAACATTCTTTCCCTAATTATTTTCAACTTTTCAGCCGTTTGATGGACTATCTCCGGCCCCATAAACTGCTTTTCCCCAACATCAAGCCAACAAGACGGCGTACGACACTTCTGTCCATACAATGCTTGATAAGGTGCCATCTTTATGCTCGAGTGAAAACTATTATTATAAGAAAATTCTACCAAAGGTAAATGTTCATCCCAATTACCTAGGAATTCCAAGGTACACGCTCTCAGCATATCTTCAAGTGTTTGTATCGTTCTTTCACTCTGACCATCAGTCTGCGGATGGTAAGCTGTACTTAAACACAACTTGGTACCCAATTCCTCTTGTAGACTTTTCCAAAATCGTGAGGTGAAACGACTATCACGATCCGACACAATCGTTAACGGAACACCGTGAAGCCTCACAATTTCCTTCACGTAAGAATTCGCAAGCTTTTCCATAGACCATTTCTCGTTGGCTGCTATGAAATGCGCACTCTTAGTGAATCGATCAACGACCACCCAAGTCATGTCATGACCATTTTTTGTTCTGGGTAGTTTAGTGACAAAATCCATAGCAATGTCTTCCCACTTACCCATAGGCACAGGTAATGGTTCTAAACTCCCATATGGTTTCTGATGTTGTGCCTTGACTCTTGCACAAGTCACACACTCGGCCACATACTTCGCAATGTCGAGCTTCATCGTCGGCCACCAATAATAGGGTTTCAGGTCTCTATACATTTTTGTGCTACCGGGATGAATCGAGTACATGGTTTTGTGAGCTTCTTCCATCAGAAGATCTCTGACTCCTCCTGTCTTAGGTATCCAAATCCGATCTTGGAACACCTTCAGTCCGTGACTGTTTACACCGAACACCAACGTTTTGCCCAAACGTTCCTCCTTTCGGTCATTCTTCTCAGAAGCTTCGCTTTGAGCTTTCTTGATACTTTCCAAAATAGTCGAGACAACTTCAATTCTCAACGCTCTTGACCTTCTCCTTTCAAGATTGACTTTCTGACTGAGAGCATCAGCAACAATATTGGCTTTACCGGGGTGGTAAACTATCTCACAGTCGTAGTCTTTAAGTAATTCCAGCCAGCCTCGTTGCCTCATATTCAATTCTTTCTGACTAAAGAGATATTGGAGACTCTTATGATCAGTGAAAAGTTTGCATTTCATGCCATAGAGGTAATGCCTCCATATTTTCAGAGCGAAAACTACCGCTGCCAACTCCAAATCATGAGTCGGGTAGTTCTTTTCATGCTCTTTCAGCTGTCGAGACGCATATGCTATCACCTTTTCTCTTTGGGTCAAAACACAACCCAATCCAACCCCAGACGCATCGCTATAAACAGCGAAGTCTTCAACTCCATCGGGTAGAGAAAGTATCGGTGCCTCGCATAGTTTCTTCTTTAGCTTCTCGAATGCTTCTTTATGCTTATCATTCCAAGCATAAGTAGCTCCTTTGTGGGTCAAAGCTGTTAATGGACTAGCGATCGAAGAAAAGCCTTGGATAAACCTTCGGTAATATCCGGCTAATCCTAAAAAGCTTCGGATCTCCGTGGGACTTTTTGGTTGTTCCCACTTCATCACAACTTCAATCTTTGCTGGATCAACCATTATCCCTTCTTGGTTGACCACGTGACCCAAGAATTGGACTTATCGAATCCAAAAATCACATTTGGAGAACTTCGCATACAGCTTCTCCTTCTTCAAGACTTCCAACACTTCTCGCAAGTGTCTGCCATACTCCTCTTGGCTTTTCGAAAAAAAATCAGAATGTCATCAATGAACACTATCAAAGATTTATCAAGGAACGGATTACAAACCATGTTCATTAAATCCATGAATGCTGTTGGAGCATTGGTCAGTCCAAACGACATAACCAAGAACTCATAGTGTCCATATCGCGTTCTGAATGCAGTCTTCTCTATATCCTGCTCTCTTACCTTTAGCTGATGATATCCTGACCTCAGGTCGATCTTTGAAAAATAACTTGAACCTTGTAGTTGATCGAATAGGTCATCAATCATTGGCAACGGATATCTATTCTTTATTGTTGCCTTATTCAGCTCTCGGTAATCAATTCACATCCTCATGCTTCCATCTTTCTTCTTTACGAATAACACCGGAGCTCCCCAGGGTGATGAATAGGGATATCAACGGGGGCAAACGGGGCGGGGAGTGCATCTCCCGCCCCCGCCCCCGAAATTTTCCCGTTCCCCCGCCCCCGCCCCCGTCCCCGGAATGTTCAGCCTTCCTACCCCCGCCCCCGCGCCCGAATCCCCTTTATTACCCCCACCCCCGCCCCCGTTCCCCCTCCCCCGATTGATTTTGGGTTGCTTTTATTTTGGCTAAAAGAAGTAGTTATTTAGGCTAAAAGAAGCTATTTTTTAGATAAAAAATAATTATTTATAGCGGAATTTTATATGTTAAAAATAAAAAAGTTATGGCATTTTAAAAAATTATGCTAACAACTTAAAAACATGTTTTTTGATGAATTTTGGAAGCTCAAAATCATGTTATTGTTTATTATATTTATATAATTAATATATGTAAATATATGTGTAATTTATTAACGGGGTCCCCATGGGGATTTCGGGACGGGATTGCCTACCCCCGCCCCCGCCCCCGAAATTAAAACGGGGGTTAACCTTGCCCCCGCCCCCGTCCCCGCCCCCGATTTTTAAAAAAAAAATCCCCCAAACGGGACGGGGCCCCCACGGGAATGGGGTCCCACGGGACTTTTTGACATCCCTAGTGATGAACTAGGTCTTATGAAACCTTTGTCCAATAACTCCTAAAGTTGCATCATTAGCTCCTTCATCTCCGTCGGTGCTAATCGATAAGGTGCTTTTGCAATTGGCGTTGTTCCGGACAACAAGTCGATACGAAATTCTACTTGCCGATCGGGTGGTAATCCAGGAAGATCTTCGGGAAATACTTCCGGATAATCACACACAACAGGAATATTTTGCATCACCTTCTTTTCCTTCTTAGCGTCGATCACGAATGCTAAGTATGATGTACACCCCTTGGTCAAACATTTTCTGGCTTTCATTAGAGAAATGATCCTAGAATTTACTCTGCGTTTATCTCCATACACCATAAACGATTCCTTCCGAGGCGGGTTCACTTTCACTATTTTCTTCTTGCATAAAATTTCGGCATCATTGGCGCTAAGCCAATCCATTCCCAAAACGATGTCGAAACCGTTAAGTTCGATAGGCAATAATTCCTCGTGGAACTTATTCCCATTCAGATCAATTAAGTTGTTTTTCATACGATGGCTAACAGGTACAAACTTGCCACTAGCAACTTCGACTAATAAAGCATTATCTAGTCTAACAACAGGCAAAGCTAGTTTTCTACCAAATTCGTGCGATATAAAGGAGTAGTTGGCTCCATAATCAAATAAAATTTGGGCAGGCAATTTGTTAACGAGAAAGGTACCTGAAGCGACATCAGCTTCATCTTTAGCAGCTTCCAGTGTCATCTGGAATGCTCTCGCCTTTGGCTTTGGCGGAATGTTGGGTCTTGCTGCTTCCTTCTTTTTCGGACAATCCCTTGAGATGTGCCCCTCCTTACCACAACCATAACAAACATTCTTGGTGAAGGTGCAATCATTGGCATAATGCCCTAGCTTTCCACATTTGAAGCATGTGGTTTCCCCGCCACACTTCCCAAGATGCTTCTTCTTGCACTTGTCGCACCATTTCGCCTCTACCTTTCCTCCACTTCCCTTCGAACTAGACTTCGAGAATTTACTTTTCTTGCTGGACCCTGAAAATCCATCGATTTTCCTCTTTTCACCAACCTCTGACCTTTCCAGACCCTTTTCCCTGATCTGGGTCTCAACATTTCTAGCAGCCCAGATGGCAGCTTCCAATGTGGTTGCTTGCTTAACCATTGGACCATAGTCCGCTAGTAGTCCAAGGGCAAACTTGTTGACCTTAGAGAGTTCTATAGGCACCAAATATGGGATAAACTTCATATTTTCCGTGAAACTTGCAGCGTATTCAGTAACACTCAATTTCCCTTTCTTCAAATTCTGAAACTCATTACTGATTTCCAGAAGGTCCTGCTCGGAGCAGTATTGCAGTTTTAGTTGTTCCACAAAGTCTTCGCAAGACATTTTGCTTGCTTCTCCCTTGGGCATAGAGTCAGCTAACAGCTTCCACCAACTCAACACGCCAGATTTTAGCAGAGGGATCGCAAGAGCGGTCTTCTGCCTGTTGCTGCATTCGCAACTTTCAAACATAGTCTCCATTTCGGAGACCCAGTCCATAACTTGCACCGGCGTCAGGCTTCCGGATAGACATGGTGGTTTGGATGCCATGAAATCCTTATACTTGCACCCACGACCATCATTTCCTCCATACTGGTTGTTGCGTCTAACCACTGGTTGTTCGTCTTGACCAATGATTCCACTAAAGTTTTCTCCTTCAGACTGCCCTCCATTCTCCTCGGGCTCTTCCGCTTGAATTGACGGTTCTTCACGATTTTGCCTAAGCAGGCATCTTGTTTCTTCCATCTGACGATCCAACATCGTTTGAATCATCATTTGTACACCAACCATTGTTATCGGCTCGGGTGCATCAGCTACGACAGGTACTTGTTGATTTACAGGTGGTTGATTCCTGTTTTCATCAGCATTTCCAACTCCGCTTCTTGTTCTCACCATTTTTGATCTACACACCGAATAATTTCACCTTATTACTCCAAACGATTACATGCTATTTCTAATATCGTATACATACGCTTAGAATCCTAAACACATAAACCTTCAGATTCGGTTGGCAACAAACCGTAGATCCGAACAAACAATATCATGTATGACAACATATAAAATTTAGCACATAAAAGCATTTTAGGCAACTCTCCTAAAATAAACTAGTGCTCGTGTCTAAATTTATCAGACACACATCTCCCAATCTCCACTTAGCATCTTAAGTTTAAGTCTAGAAATCCTACAAATTCCTAGTTCGCTTAAACTAATGCTCTGATACCAACTGTGACATCCCCAAAATCTCGGCCAGAAAAGACCGATTTCATTTATGCTTTTTAAACATTTTCAGAGTAATTCCGTTTGATTTTAAAAGAGATGCGAAATTTGTTCCCAAAAACAAAACATGATAAAATAGATATTTATCAAAACATTTCATATAGAAATATGATTTCATTTCATAATCAAAAGTCGGGATGTCATGTTCCGATACAGATCATAAAGCATAAACGATAACATTACAAGTCATTCAACAAATATATACATATACAGACTTGTAAAAAAAACAACTTGATGATTCGCCCATCTTAAGCTCTTGCGCCACTTCCTGTAATACAAATAAACTGAGTGGGTCAGGCTTGGGAGCCTGGTGAGCATATAGGGTTTTTCAAACCCACAATAATTATATTTAATTAAAACAATCAACAATAAACCCAATTACCCATTCCCGTTATCCTCACCTTACGTTCCTAAAAATAACGTCTATTATAAGGAACTTATTTCAGGATTTTCATCGGGACGGACATTACTGCAGAGGGGCTTCCTCAACAATAAGTGTCCTAAAGGCAACCATGTGGGGGATAGAGTACACCGGTGAACACGTCGTTCACAACACCTACAGGTAATGAGCCTGCTAGTGTTCCACAGGACAGTCTAGAATAGTCTGTGGTCGTCATCCATACTCTGCTGAATGACTAGAATAACACCAATAACATCGAGGCCTCTCATCTGTTTATTACACACCAATTATATACCCATGTTCTACCCAACATATTAGTAGATAAAAATATACATTTTTATACACTATTTAAAAACCTGTATAACATGCTTTAATCAATACATATTCCACATAACATATGAGGCATACACACATAACACGTATTTCATAGAGAATATATCAGATCTATGAGATAGAAGAGAGTGAATATACATTCACACATATAACCACAAAATATATACACGTAGCACGTATTTTATATTAAATACTTCATAATATTGCGTTGGAAAGAAAATAACTACACACTCACATCCCGTATTCTTAAATACGTTTAACGATTACTTGTATAATATCGTGTATTGAAAAGGGACTATACACTCACTTGATCAGAAGATGATCAGACAGCACTACGGCTTGCAGAAGTAGTGTCTCTCCGTAGATCTGGAAGATCTTCACAAAAACCGGGCTCCTCGTGGGCGGGGCTTCGGCTCGGAAATAACGCTCTTTGGGATTCTACAACTTTCATTTAGACTCCGTCGGCTAATTTTGACTTTTATTTTTATTAATTATTTTTAGGAGGTCGGGATAGAAAAACTTCGTTATAAATTCATAACTTCTTCGTCTGACGTCCTTTCTCGCCTAACTTTTCATCGTTTCGCTACTAACAACGAGATCTTCGATTCTCATTTAGATTGTTTCGGCTAAAAACCGCTCGATCTCAAATCGAGTATTCGGGTTGCATACTGTTAAGTCGAAACTTAGAAAAATCATAACTTCCTCATACGAAGTCAGATTTGGGCGTTCCTTTTACGCACACTCTCGGCTTAACGAAATCTACGACTTTCATTTAGATCGCTAAGGCTAAATATCGCTCTATCTTAAATTCATATTTTACGTTACTCGACGTCGTGCCGGTTCTGTCGCGAAACTTCGACAGGTCATAACTTCTTCGTTATAACCCGGATCTTGGCATTCCTTATATCTCCGGAATCATTGTTCCAACCACTACAACTTTATGAAAAGATATCGGGCTTATCTCACACTTTAATTTTGATGCTTATTTTATTCTTAATTCATTAAATTATAATAATTAAGAACACACACATAAATCACATAATTCACAAATAATACATTTTTATTATTTCAAATTGGGGTTACAAAGGTTAACCTAGACTATTACATTGCTAAAAAAATGACAAGCCCAGAAACACGGGTGTTACATATCTACACGTAAAGTTGAAAACTTTACGTGTGATTCATGATCTAGGAACCCAGATCTGTGAATGGAATGGACTGGAATCGAGCAAATCAGTGTAGTTAATGGTTGCATGGCAACGACTCGGCGAGTCGTTCATCTGACTCGGCGAGTCGGTTCGCGAGTCTCCGAGTTTGTCCCCTTTTCGTAGTGTCGAGTGAGCAGTGAGTCACGGGGTGTGACTCAGTGAGTCGGAAGCTGAACTCATCTATGGAGGAACTCGACGAGTCAATGCCCTGACTCGGCGAGTTCAAGGCAATCTCCTTAGATCAAGAACGGACTCGGCGAGCTGTTCATACAACTCGGCGAGTCGCAGCATAAGTGTTCTTCGGATGAAGATGAACTCGACGAGTTGTTCATACAACTCGGCGAGTAGGATGAAGGACTTGAATATCAGTTTAGAAGGAGAACTCGTCGAGTCATCGCCTAACTCAACGAGTAGAAACAGGATTCAGGACAATCGTTTGGGTAGGGACTCGGCGAGTTGGAGAGCCAACTCGGCGAGTCGGGTAAACTGAAAGTTGACTCTGACTTTGACTTAGGGCATGATCAGGGGTAAAATGGTCATTTTACCCAAAGGACAGTTAGCAGTGTTTGATTGAGTATGTTGTGGGAATCGCAGCCGGAGGATTTCCGGAGCAGCAGCAGCGGCAGTAGACAGTCAGTTCCCAATCAGATCAGCAGCTACTTCGAGGTGAGTTACCTTCCAGTAGCGGTGGGTCTACGGACACAATGCCGGCCCACCAGTAGGAGTTGTATGTAGATGATTGTCTCCGTGATATTCATCTAGGGATTACTACTACCTCTGTTATGTTTATGTGCTAGTATGATATGATGCTATGTGCCAGTGACAGTAGGGGGAGATAGTCCCCGAGGTATCTGGTCGGTAGGGCCGAAGGGGTAGTCATACCCAACCATGTTAGATAGATTCTGATATTGTGATACATGTTATGTGGTAGTAGTAGAGGGGAGGAATAGTTCCCCAGTATCCGGTCGAGAGGACCGAAGGGAGGCCAGCACCCAGATATGCTAGGCAGTATCCGGTCGAGAGGACCGAAGGGGAGGCCAGCACCCAGATATGCTAGGCAATATCCGGTCGAGAGGGCCGAAGGGGTAGGTCGGGCACCCAGATATGCCTGACAATATATGTTATGAGATTATATGGTATGTGATAAAGTGGGGGAACTCACTAAGCTTCGTGCTTACGGTTTTCAGTTTTGGTTTCAGGTACCTCCTCAACTAGGGGAAAGGCGCTGGCGCGGTAGCAGCATGTCACACACACACACACTCTCTTGTTTCCGCAGTTACGAGTTTATTCTGGGATTGATACTCTGATATTTGATTGATCGAATGTTGTGGTTTTCAATTTGGTTTTCGATGTGAAATAGTTTAATCAAACAATGTTTTAACTATTAATGCTTTCATGTAATGTTTTATAACGAAATTTTTGGACGTGAAAATTGGGTCGTTACAAGTTGGTATCAGAGCCCTGGTTTGAGGGATTCGGACACACCTTCGGGGGTGTCTGAACTCAAATCGAGGGATTAAAAGATTTTCTAAAAGAAAATGTTTTCTAAAATTTGAGAAAAGAGTTTCAAGAAAGAACGAAGTGTGCGATGTGCGCGACCGGCCGAGCTCAAGTAAGTATTCCCCAAAGTACCCATACAAGTTTATGTTATGTTTATCAGCTTTTGTATAACAGCATGCTAGAATAGGACTAAGGGTCTAGGAGTGATGCCTTATGTCCCTGCTTTATGTGTTTCAGTTGTATGAGAATTGCATGCTAGTTATTGAGTAGACAGCAAGTAGGATAGCCTGATTAGGTTATGCCTGATAGTATGAGCTTAGCACTTTATGCTAATATAGTTCCTGTAGGCAGATAGAGTTGATTGAGATTGTTACCCTTGTCTGAATGTTGCTTGCTTTGTGCTATGTGGGACTCTGAATAATGGAAGTTAGCCATTAGGCGAATACGTCACATCACATGTGATCAGGGTTGAATAATCTTAGAGTGTCGGATTTGATCCTACTGCGCAGCTCTTGTTTGAGTCCAACCATTGTAGGGACGAGTCGGGTACTCGAAGGATTATCTGAGCCTCGTCACATGTGATGGTATTCGGGTAATGGCTAATTGGCATTACAAGGAGGCCTGCAGCAGCTGAGAACTGGATAGAGTAGAACCAGAGATTTCCCTAGGGCAAGCCTAGGATGAGTATAGCAGTGGTCAGCAGTAGTGAAAGGGATCTGGTGGAGTCGAGGCAGTCCTTGAGGAAGGTACGGATAGATGTGGAAGGTAGTATGGGCCCGTACTACTGAAAGCAGAGAATCCGTACCCGAACCAAGGAAGGCCAAGATAAGACCAGGGAACTTGTAAGTAGTTGTGATCCCTCAGGAAGTATCAGTATCACTAATGACTGTTGTGATGTATTGCAGAATGGTGGTACTTCGATCGAGTCTGGTAGATGGCGGTTCAGGAGAGGGGTCAGGTTCGGGATCAGGTTCCGAGCAGGTAGAAGAGGGACTACGCAAGTTCATCACGTCAGAGATCACCAGGGGTATCCTTGAGTCGACTCCCATTATATTCGGGTCGATCAAGGAAGGGATCATCGAGTTGATGGAGGATCGCCTCAGGGCGTTCAGGAGCGACATGGCATCTGGCCAGTCGGGTCCTCGCACACTGTTCTTTAAGGACTTCAGGGGCAGTGGTGCGCTAGATTTCCACGGGGTGAAAGACCCCATTGCTGCCAGACGATGGATTGCAGACATCGAGTTTGCACAGTTGACTAGCTTCTGCCCCGAGGGGTCGAACGTGAGGTATGCAGCAGGGTGCTTGCGAGACCGAACTCGTGATTGGTGGGAGTCAGTGGGCGACTTGTTGGGAGTGTCAGCTATCGAGGTTATGACCTGGTCGGACTTTGTGACCAGGTTCAGGGCAGAGTTTGCGCCGGCTGTCGAGCTTCAGCAGCTGGCCAGGGAGTTTCTAGACATGAGACAGACGACGGAGACTGTAGCGGAGATCACCGCCAAGTTCCAGGAGAGGGCTTTGTTGGTGCCCCAGTATGCTGGTGACGAGGATATGAGGAGGACCCGCTATCACGACATGCTCCGGGCTGATATCCGGGAGCACGTTAGTTTTTCAGCTTGCCCCACCTTGGAATCCATGATTGCCAGGGAGAGGGAGATAGATTTGGAGCACATCCAGAAACGGAAGGCAGAAGAGGGTCAGTCGGGAGGGGCTTCGGGGAAGAAGCCCAAGGGATCAGATTCGGGGCCGAAAGGCCAACAAGGACGGGGACGCTACCGGAAATACGACAAGACGCACGAGGGGGCGTACAGGTTAGGATCATCAGGCTGCTACAAGTACGGCAAGTCTGGGCACTTTAGCAGGGATTGCACTGCTCCGGCAGCAGTTATTCAGACGTCTGAGTTGCTGTGTTTCCACTGCAACCAGAGGGGCCACAAGAAGGTCAATTGCCCCTAGTTGACAGTTTCAGCGCCAGTGAAGGCGCCATCTCCAGCGACCCTGCGGATCACGGATGGCCGGCAGGGCAAGGCAGAGGCTCCCGTGGTGAGGAGCCGAGCATTTCAGTTGACTACCGAGGAGGCACGCGCCACACCCGATGTGGTGACGGGTATGATTCTTTCCCTCTATTTTATTTTTATGATGTTATGATATTGAAATGTGCTTCGTATGTATGTGTATGCATTAGGATCGTTCCATGTGAACGGCATCCCAGTTCAGGTGTTGTTCGACTCGGGTGCATCCCGATCATTTGTTTCCCTTGCACTTAGCAAGAAGTTTCATGAGACTGCGGGCGAGTTAGATTTCCCTTTAGAGGTAGAGATTGCTGATGATCGATCGGTACGAGCATCAATGGTATTTCGAGATTGTGTATTGCGTTTGTTTGAGGAGCGCTACTTGGTAGACTTGGTTCCCATCCCGTTGCGTGGAAACAAGGTGATTATAGGCATGGATTGGTTGAGCCCCAATGGGGCGGTGATAGATTGCGCGCAGCAACTAGTGCGGGTCAGGACCCCAAGCGGGGGAGAGTTAGTGATTCATGGCGAGAGGCCGCAGTGTGGACCCGCAGTATGTTCAGCAGCGAGGGCGAGGCGCTACCTTCAGCAGGGATGCGCAGGATATGTCGCGTACGTGATGGATACCCGGGAGGCGGGTAAGGCGACGGTGAACGAGGTTCCGGTGGTGCGAGATTTCGCAGATGTTTTTCCAGAGGAGCTTCCTGGGATACCTCCGGAGCGACAGGTTGAGTTTAGGATTGACCTCGTTCCTGGTGCGGATCCGATAGCCAAGGCACCGTATCGGTTGGCTCCTCCTGAGATGTAGGAGTTGTCTACACAGCTGCAGGAGCTGCTAGACAAGGGATTTATTCGTCCGAGTAGTTCACCCTGGGGAGCCCCGATCCTGTTTGTGAAGAAGAAGGATGGGTCGCACCGGATGTGTATAGATTACAGGGAGCTGAACAAGGTAACGGTGAAGAACCGTTACCCGCTCCCGAGGATTGATGACCTCTTTGACCAGCTTCAGGGAGCATCTTGGTTCTCCAAGATTGATTTGCGTTCGGGTTATCATCAGATGAGGGTCAGGGAGGAGGATACGCAGAAGACCGCGTTCTGGACGCGCTATGGCCACTATGAGTTTGTGGTGATGCCGTTTGGGCTCACCAATGCTCCTGCCGCGTTCATGGACCTCATGAACCGCGTATGCAGACCGATGCTGGATCGGTCTGTGATAGTCTTTATCGATGACATCTTGGTTTATTCCAAGACTCAGGAGGAGCATGAGGAGCATCTAAGAGAGGTGTTGGAGACCCTGAGGAGGGAGAGCTTGTATGCCAAGTTCTCCAAGTGTGAGTTTTGGTTGCGCGAGGTGCAATTTCTCGGACACCTTGTCAACCAGAACGGGATTCTGGTCGATCCGGCCAAGGTCGAGGCCGTGATGAGATGGGAGGTTCCGAAGTCTCCATCTGAGATTCGGAGTTTCCTGGGATTAGCAAGCTACTATCGGAGATTTATTCAAGATTTATTCAAGATTTCTCTAAGATAGTCGTACCTCTGACGCGGCTGACGAAAAAAGTCGTGGTCTTTCGATGGGGACCCGAGCAGCAAGCTGCATTTGAGACATTGAGACAGAGACTGTGCGAGGCGCCGATCTTAGCCCTGCCAGAGGGCGTAGAGGATTTTGTGGTATACTGCGACGCGTCCATTTCAGGGTTGGGCGCGGTACTGATGCAGAGGGGGCATGTCATTGCCTACGCTTCGAGGCAGCTCAAGCCTCACGAGGCGAACTACCTGACGCATGATTTGGATTTGGGGGTGGTGGTTTTTGCCCTCAAGATTTGACGGCATTACCTCTACGGGGTTCGATGTACCATCTACACGGACCACAAGAGTTTGAGGTATCTCATGGATCAGCCGAATCTGAACATGAGGCAACGTCGGTGGTTGGACGTGGTGAAGGATTATGATTGTGAGATCCTTTACCACCCGGGAAAGGCCAACGTGGTGGCTGATGCGCTTAGCCGCAAGGCGGCGCCGATCAGGGATATGTGCATGAGGATGACCGTAGTGACTCCCTTGTTGGAGCAGATTCGGGAGGCCCAACAGGAGGCTATCAAGGAGGAACGTCGGAAGAGTGAGCGTGTGGTGGGTCGGGTTTCCTCCTTTTATTATGATAGCCGAGGACTATTGACACTACACCGTAGGGTGTGGGTGTCGTATCACGGAGGCGTGCGCCAGATTTTGATGGAGGAGGCGCACAAGTCCCGATTCTCTATTCATCCCGGGGCGACGAAGATGTATAGGGATCTTCGTCTAGATTATTGGTGGCCCTGCATGAAGCGGGATGTGGCATGGTACGTTGAGCGGTGCTTGACCTACAGGAAGGTCAAGGCCGAACATCAGAGGTCGCATGGCAAGATGCAGCCGTTGGATATTCCACTATGGAAATGGGAAGATATCACGATGGATTTTATCACGAAGCTTCCCAGGACCGCGCGTGGAGTGGAATCGATTTGGGTCATCGTGGATCGATTGACCAAGAGTGCTCAATTTATCCCGATTCAGGAGAGCATATCGGCCAAGAAATTGGCCGACATCTATATCAGGGAGATCGTGGCGCAGCACGTGGTGCCAGTATCGGTTATCTCGGACAGGGATGTGCGTTTTACTTCCAGATTTTGGAAGAGATTTCATGACGAGTTGGGCACTCGTTTGCATTTTAGCACCGCCTTTCACCCGCAGACGGATGGTCAGAGCGAGCGGACCACCTAGACTCTGGAGGATATGTTGCGGGCGTGCGTGCTAGACTTCGGTGGTAGCTGGGATACCTATCTTCCCTTGAACGAGTTCTCCTATAACAACAGTTACCACGCGAGTATTGACCGTCCCCCATTCGAGATGTTGTACGGTCGGAGGTGCAGGACCCCGATATGCTGGGGTAAAGTTGGCCAGAGAGTCATGGGGAGCACCGAGGTGGTGCTCAACACGACCGAGAGGATCTAGTAGGTTCGGAGCAGGCTTCAGACTGCTCAGAGTCGACAGAAGAGTTACGCCGACAAGCGTCGATCCGACTTGGAGTTCCAGGTTGGGGATATGGATCTCCTGAAGGTGTCGCCTTGGAAGGGCGTCATTCGATTCAGGAAGCGGGGCAAGTTGGGCCCGAGGTTTATTGGGTCGTTCAGGGTTGTAGCCCGGGTGGGCAAGGTGGCGTATAGGCTGGATCTGCCAGTCGAGCTCAGCCAGATCCACAACACTTTCCATGTTTCTCAGCTGCAGAAGTGCCTAGTGGACGACTCAGCAGTAGTGTCGTTAGAGGATATTCAGGTTGATGACGGCCTGAATTACATTGAGCGCCCAGTCGCAATCCTTGACAGGAAGTCGAAGGATTTGAGAAACAAGAGGGTGGAGCTAGTGAAGGTGCAATGACAGCACCGCAAGGGTTCGGAATGGACTTGGGAGCCGGTGGACGAGATGATGGAGCATTACCCCGAGCTATTTCAGGATCGAGCAGCAGACTTCGAGGACGAAGTCTAAAATAAGTGGGGGGGATTTGTAGCACTTGGTTCCTGGTACGTAAATCTTATTTGAGTATTTTCCATTTTTAGCCTTGGACTCGATGAGTCATAGGTCCGACTCGTCGAGTAGAGACGGGACCCCGGGACACGTTTAAGTTGGTGACTCGGCGAGTCCATATTCCGGACTCGGCGAGTCACCGTTGTTGGATGAAACCCTAAGTTTCAGGGGTTTGCACCCTATTTAAACAACATATCTGCCCCAAGCCAGCCCCCATTCCCCCCCCCCCCCCAGAGCTTCCAACCCTCGTTCTAAGCTATTCATAGAGAGTTTGAAGCAATTGTTATGTGTTCTTGAAGGTTTTGAGGCAAAAGGGAAGTAGATCAAGAGGAAGGGAAGGAATCCAAGCATCTTTGTGCTCTCTCAGTAGTTCCTTTGAGGTATAACCCGTTTTCCCCCTGTTTCTATGCTTATTACTTCATTTAAGTCATTCTTGAGCCAATCCCCAAGCTTGTATGTGCAAATTATTTCGTAATAAGCTGATTGGCCCTTAGATCTAGGCATGGTTGAGCTCCAGGAGCTCAGATCTGTTGCCTTTATGGACCCTCATTGCATGAAGACCCTAGATTTACCCTTTTGGGTGCATTTTGAACCCTAAAACCCTTATTGGTGAATATCTACACGTAAAGTTGGAAACTTTACGTGTGATTCATGCTCTAGGAACCCGGATCTGTGAATGGCATGGACTGGAATCGAGCAAATTAGTGTAGTTAATTGTTGCATGGCAACAACTCGGCGAATCGTTCATCTGACTCGGCGAGTCGGTTCGCGAGTCTCCGAGTTTGTCCCCTTTTCATAGTGTCGAGTGAGCAGTGAGTCACGGGGTGTGACTCAGTGAGTCGGAAGCTGAACTCATCTATGGAGGAACTCGGCGAGTCAATGCCCTGACTCGGCGAGTTCAAGGCAATCTCCTTAGATCAAGAACGGACTCGGCGAGCTGTTCATACAACTCGGCGAGTCGCAGCATAAGTGTTCTTCGGATGAAGATGAACTCGACGAGTTGTTCATACAACTCGGCGAGTAGGATGAAGGACTTGAATATCAGTTTAGAAGGAGAACTCGTTGAGTCATCGCCTAACTCGACTAGTAGAAATGGGATTCAGGACAATCGTTTGGGTAGGGACTCAGCGAGTTGGAGAGCCAACTCGGCGAGTCGGGTAAACTGAAAGTTGACTCTGACTTTGACTTAGGGCATGATCAGGGGTAAAATGGTCATTTTACCCAAATGACAGTTAGCAGTGTTTGATTGAGTATGTTGTGGGAATTGCAGCCGAAGGATTTCCGGAGCAGCAGCAGTGGCAGTAGACAGTCAGTTCCCAATCAGATCAGCAGCTACTTCGAGGTGAGTTACCTTCCAGTAGCGGTGGGTCTACGGCCACAATGTCGGCCCACCAGTAGGAGTTGTATGTAGATGATTGTCTCTGTGATATTCATCTAGGGATTACTACTACCTCTGTTATGTTTATGTGCTAGTATGATATGATGCTATGTGCCAATGACAGTAGGGGGAGATAGTCCTCGAGGTATCCGGTCGGTAGGGCCGAAGGGGTAGTCATACCCAGCCATGTTAGATAGATTCTGATATTGTGATACATGTTATGTGGTAGTAGTAGAGGGGAGGAATAGTTCCCCAGTATCCGGTCGAGAGGACCGAAGGGAGGCCAGCACCCAGATATGCTAGGCAGTATCCAATCGAGAGGACCGAAGGGGAGGCCAGCACCCAGATATGCTAGGCAATATCCGGTCGAGAGGGCCAAAGGGGTAGTTCGGGCACCCAGATATGCCTGACAATATATGTTATGAGATTATATGGTATTTGTTATAGTGGGGGAACTCACTAAGCTTCGTGCTTATGGTTTTCAGTTTTGGTTTCAGGTACCTCCTCAGTTAGGGGAAAGGAGCCGGCGCAGTAGCAGCATGTCACACACACACATTCTCTTGTTTCCGTAGTTACGAGTTTATTATGGGATTGATACTCTGATATTTGATTGATCGAATTTTGTGGTTTTCAATTTGGTTTTCGATGTGAAATGGTTTAATCAAACAATGTTTTAACTATTAATGCTTTCATGTAATGTTTTATAACGAAATTTTTGGACGTGAAAATTGGGTCGTTACATAAACACATAACCAAAAAATACAGATAACCATGCAAATCTACTACTCAATCACATACTAGCATAACACTATCCTATAACCATGATTAATAATCTAGTGGGCTGGCATTGGTACCTTCAACCCACGAGTACAGTGAGGAAACTCACCTCTCAACCACAATAAGGTATCTGACAGAACACTGCTCCGAATGATAACTTAACTGGTCGCCTAAACACCAAATAATGACCGATCTCAAATATTACTCAAATTACCTAAAATACCCTTAGGTCAAACTTGGTCAAATGTCAAAGTCAACAAACCAACCAAGTCAACCCGGTAAGCTGGACGTACTCATCTGTACGCGGGGAATACTCCGATTGACCCAAAAGTCGGGACCTTGACCGCGTACGCACAACGTACCACTTGGTATGCCCAGCGTACGCACCTGGTGAGCCCTTTTCTCATTAAGAGTTTAATACTTCAATTCCTTACGTCAAAAGTCATATCCAAGCACCAGATGACATCCTTAACTACTTAACCCATTAAGACCTTGTAGCACATGCATGGAAGGGAAGAAATGATCAAGACCACATTTGTATGCTTCTAAACACCTCAAAACATCTGAAAGGATAACTTAAATGGATTGGAGTAGCTCATACTCAAAATACCAAACTAATGGGACCAAAAGGACACAAACTTCATAACTAACATAGATCTATGCATAGCTTCATCAAGTTCAAAATTTTTTACCTCTAAATGATGCCAAATGGTGATGAGACTCTGGATCCAAAGTGTCCTACTCCTCCAAGAAGATCTTCTCTTATTCTTCTCTCCTTCAAGGTGACCAAAACACACACATATGGATGGAAATAGGGTAGGTTTGGGACGGGTTGTGATAATCCCGACCCCGTTCCCGAATATGAAAACTCATCCCATCCCCGAACCGATGCCCTACGGGTACCCGTTTACAAAACACTATCGGGTTTGCAGGTATCCCAACGGGATAGTGGAGATCCCCGTTTAACATTCAAATTAAGAATAAGTTTGCCGCAATGAGAATACAAAACCAATAGACTCAGTGATGCAAGCATAAATTCATATTCAGAATAATTTTGATAATGTATAAAACCATTAAGAGAGACGTACTTGGTGTGATGCATAAGTGGTTACTAGGGGAAAAAAGCAATAAAGACACTAACATTCATAAATCATAATATCACAATTACTCTAAGTACTATGAATAAAAAAAATGGACCACAAATAAAATAGGAAGCTATCTCAAGAAATTATCTTCAAATCATTCACAACAAAGAAGATAACTCAAGGAAATTAATATATATATATATATATATATATATATATATATATATATATATATATATATATATATAAAATCATATGAACGGTTTTAGGTATCAGGTTTCAGTTTCGGTTTCGGGTAATCGGGGCGGGTATTATGTTTATTATCCCCATAATCGAACCCGAATTTTTTTTTCTAAAAGCATACCAACTCCGATCTCAACCCTGATTAACCGACCCAAAACCAGACCCTAATATATTGTTTTTCGGTTTTCACTATCGGGTTCGGTTTCTTTTGCCATTCCTACACTGGCTACACACACACAAAGCTCAATAGTACTCAAAAGTGAATTAGGGTTTGTTTGGGGACGAAAGCAAGTTGGAAGTTGATGAAAGAATCTAGGTTGGGGACTTAAGGATGTTTAAATAGGGTAAAAATTCTAAAAATTAGGCCTTGGGAATCATGCACGTACGCCCTACATACGTGAGCTCGCCCCAAAATTACAAAAAATGCCAGTATGGGCCATTTTGTAAGCTTTCTCGTGCACAAGGGCCAAAATGCAATAATTCTTCATACGTAGGGTTAACATTGAAAATACTTCATCATCGGGATGTTACATAATGGCCAACGGCCCCACATCGCGACTACTATCTTGGTTGCGTCGCGATCACTAAGTGACAAAACAATCATAATTAGCCATGATGACTCGTGCTGCGACATCGCCAGCAGTCGCGTTGCGGCTCACGTTATTAAACCAACTTTTCATTAAGCTCATAAATGCTCAAGTCTAACACTCAAAACTTCATATTTGATTCTTCTGAAGGACTTAATGGATAAAGTTTCCAACTTTATCCATTCCCCACCCAACTAATGATCGAACTCAAACCTTAACTCCTTTATATGTCCAAAAGTGGTTTGAATTATTTGCATGACAACAAATGTGTTAAAATAAGCATTTAACACAACTTTTTATGGTCTTGAAATCATCCAAGACAAAGCATAAAGTTATAGAGTTCTCCAAACTCCAAGAACTTCAAAGGAAAACACCAAAAGGGACCAAAACCTCACTTTACACCTAAGTCTATGCATGTAAATGAGAAAAACAAGAAACTTTATGACTTAAAGAACATATAAAGTTTCTAGAAGGTGGAACTTCAACTACAAACTACTCCTTCAATATCCACATTCCACTTATCCTTTATAAAACACACAAAAGGCACAAGGTTCTTCACAGGCATAAGGAAAAGGCTAGGGTTTCGTTTTAGAGAGTTGGAGGTTGAGATAAGAACAAACCATAATCAATGCATTGCTTAAATATGGCTCAAATCCCGAGATATAGGGTTTTAAGCCCAACCATCATCGTGTCATGGACAATACCTAAATACATCGATACTTAATGACGTGACATGCATCACGATATTAAAAACACACGTCGCGTTCAACCAAAAACTCTAACACTCAAACATAGATAAAAATACTTGAAAACAATCATACCTGACAAAAATAGGCATTACATTAAATCATCTTGATAAACCCCACCCTATAAATAGGAGTGATGAAATCGGATCTAGGGGTAGATAATACCTCATTCGGCTTCCATTCTCTCCCCTTTTCTCTATATATTTCGATATGTTAAAGAACGTGTCACGTTCCACCATTCTACACGGTGCGTTGGAAGAATAGAAACCCTAATCATTTAGGGTTTAGTGATCAGAAGATCCAGAGTTACCAAGTGATTATATACTGTTATGCTTCTTGGGTGCGACTTGGATAGAAGAATCATGGTTTGGATTATATACATCCGCTCCACTAGCTAGAACAAGGAAAATAAAGACTATAAGGGTATGTGATATTGATCTTTCTTTTATGTTATGTTGCATTATGTTGTTTGAACATGTGATCCTTTCATGGGATATATGTTTTTGTTATTTTGATTGTATGTTTTCACTGCCTTTGCGGATCTTGTTTTGTATGCACATATTCCATCACTTAGACAACATTATTAAATTTTGAATTACTTCTTTTGTAGTTGAGTATGCATTTAGTATGATAAACATTGTAAAACAAAGTGTAACTGAAACCAAATGACATAGTTTCATTATATAAAAGTTATAGAAATGTAAGCAAATCATATACATATGCTTGGAAATAATTGTTTATTAATTATTGACGAGTTTATACTTGTGTTGTTTTAGTGTATCTATATATGGAAAAATAATGTGGAATTATTATGTTGTAGTGTATCTATATATGGAAAAATAACGTGGATTATAGTCTAAACACATATCTCATTAAACAACTTATATGTAGTATGTAAAAAGCGAAACATGTATGGATTTTTTTAATCCCATATATATGAGGTCAAACAAAATACATGTTATTGTTATCTAAAAATTACATAACAGTTGTGTTCTACAATACGAGCTGAAACCTGAAGGTTGTAGATTTTATTTATATACAAATGTTCGACAAAAATAACTGAAAACTTTTAAAACATATAAAATTATATAAAAAACTTGTCTAAAACATGTCATTTAAAAAAAAATTAAGTTAATTTATAAAATTACGATTTTTTTTTGTTAAATGCTATTTGAAATAATTATTGAATTTAAATAGCTTTGTTTTAACAGAAAAACTATAAGCTCTTACTACAAACGATTTTTTTTAAATGATAAAAACTAAAAGTTCTGAAAAATACGTTCCGAACATGTGAAAGATGAAACATATTGACAAAAAAACGGACTTTCAGGTATCTTAAGTAGTGAAATGCAATAAAAATGTTCATTGTTTTATTTGATAAACCAAAAAAGAGTATGCAAAATTTGACACGAGGTATAAATGGTAGGTTTAAACAGGAAATCCAAGAAAATTGAAAGGGGGAAAAGAGCCAAACGTTATCTCGTGTGTGTGTGTTTTTCTCCTTTTTATGATCTTCCTTTTGTTATTTTCCCTCCATATGGATATGGTTTTGGCGCGAACTTTCAGGTTATATCTTTTGGTTATTATTATATATTTAAAATAATTAGATCACTTAATAAATTAATTTATAGTGAAATTAAAGTGAGTGTTATTATATAGTATATACCCTCCAATCACATAAAAAATCAAAGACACATTTATCCATTGAATACACCAAATAATTAAAGATATATGCAGAACTCAACGACTACATCAATCATTTTGTTCTAGAAGTTCAATTATTGGTTTTTCATACCCCATATAAAAAATGATAATAATACCCTTTTTATGTATAATCTCACATATAACATAAATCTATGAAACAAAAATACAACTCATTTTTATTGAAAATAAAATTATATCCATACAAACTAAAGGTTGCATAGATCAATTGACCTATCATAACTTACATTTGTTAAAAAGTTGATTTTAAATACTAAAAGTATAATTTTTCTTGAGTCAAATCCGCGACTACAACTTTAAAATTCAAAAAAAAAAAAGTCTGCAACTTTATGTCTTCGATAATTAACACAAATATTACATATAAAATAATATACAAACTAAAACGTCTGACGTTTTCAAAAAAAAAAAAGGAAAAAAAAAGTCATTGGACATAGACTTCGTAAGAGAAAACCATTTAAAGAAACTAAACATAGAAATCAATAAAAAATCAAATAATTTGTCAATTACAAATAACCAAATTACATACAGACAAACAAGGACATAAAAGGAAATTGTTAAATATATAAACCAATAATCATTAATCATTGCTATAACAATAAACAAAAACAAATTGACTCAAGAGTTGAAGTAAGTGCTTCCAATTATAAGTCCAAATTTAAAAGAAGTCTTTGTTAGTTGAGCAGACTTAAGAGAGGCAAGCTATACGGATCGAACAACAGGAGATATATTGACTTATTAATTTTTTCATTGCTTCAAATTCAAAATAATATAAAAATGTTACTGGATCTTCAATCCAACCAATCAGATCCAATTTCGTTATAGGAAATGTACTAGAGATTCACCAAAACGACTGATGCACAATATTATTCAACATGTTATATGTCTTCCTTTCTCGTTTTTTGAGTGTTGAAAATTAATGTATTGCGAAAAGACGAAATGGTTCAAATCTGCGAGAAACGCCACATTGAAACATTTATTTTTAGAGAAAAATAGTGTTAAATGATCAACCCAACAAACAAAAGCTTTAGCAATAACAAAATACAAGACTTGAATATTTCATAAAATACCAATTAAAACGCCATAAAATATCGCAACATTACATCCCACAAAAATGTTAATACACGGTCTTATTATTCCCTTTGGAATTTACTTAACCCAAAGTCAAAAAAAGGTGATACGCAAAGTATATTAGAAAATGGATAAAAATATCATTTTAGATGGGTTATACTTTAGACAATATTGTTACAAAAAAGATTGTTAAAATAAACATTCAACCTTATTATAACCCATGGACCACTCTTGAAATTGATTCTTATTTGCATAAAATTGATTCTTTTTACTGGATAGTGATCTTGAAAACCTTGTAGAAAGAAAAAATTTGATAGGTTTTTGATTTGAATTATAAAAAAGGAATCAGATTTTATTCGGAAAAACAGATCAAAATATTGGATTTAACAAAAAAAGGATTAAGTTTTTTATTTGATTTATTAAAAAAGAACTAGATTTTAGTGGAAATAAATTCAAAATATTGGAAATTTGTTTTCTTAAAAATACCGCTATAAAAATGAAATCAACCAATTTTACTTTATAAATCGTCCCTGTTCAATAATTGGCTCGATAATATATATATATATATATATATATATATATATATATATATATATATATATATATATATATATATATCATCTGTGAGTTATAATTTTAATCCATTTGTGAGTAAATGGCTTGAGTTATTTTTCATCATGAGGCATTTGGTATATATAACTCATTTGATCCTTTCATCATAGATATTTTTCATCTTGCTATTTTAACTAGATCATAAAAAATAACTCAAACCATTTACTCACAAATGGATTAAAATTATAACTCACGGATGATATATATATATATATATATATATATATATATATATATATATATATATATATATATATATATATATATATATATATATATATATATATATATTCCCATTAACTACTTGACAGGAATGTGCATTGTGCTATTAGGTAATCACTCCATTTACTTGATAGCGGGCTTACAAATATACTAAAAAAGACCAACAATTCAACAAATAATTTACATCGTCAGTTCTTGACCCAAATTGCTTTATCTACTGGGGTCAATACCCAATAATATTGAAATAATAATAATGCATAATAAAAATGATATGTCATGTTACATTAATCAATTGATAAAAAGATTATACCCAACTTATGTATGGATTTTAGTTAGGCCTGGCAACCGTGTCGTGTTCACGTTGGCGTGTCGCGGGTTGGCGGGTCAAAATATGTCATTTAAATATACAGGTCACGAGTTGGCAGGTTTGGAACATAAACACATATATGACCCACCAACCCATTTATTTATACGGGTTTACAGGTTGGCAGGTTCGTGGGTCATATTTGGGTTCGTGGGTCCGAATTTTAGACATTTAAGTCTTAAACATCCAAATGAAAATTAAAATCATTCATAGAAACGTGTTACAGACTTAGCCTTATAGGTCACGACTTACGACCTTAGACCATCCACCACGAGTCAAAATGTCAAAACAGTCAAATGGTCTATGAATCAATGGTATATATTATATAATACTTATTAAATATTAATACTTGATACATAAATACATTTAAAATAAAATAATTTTTTTATTAAAAATATAAACGGGTTGGCGGGTCAACCCGTTTATTTTTTGAGAAACCCATATATGACCCGTTTAATAAACGGGTTGGTGGGTTAGCAGGTTGAAAAACTTAACCTAAACCCATTTATTTCGAGTCGTGTCGAGAATTGTCAGCCCTAATTTTAGTTTCTAAATAAACAAAAATAACATTTTAGTGAACATTACAAAGCTCTATCATAACAAAAGTTCTATGACATTGCTAGTGAACATTACAAAGCTCTATCATAACAAAGTTCTATGACAGTGACTCATAGTTGTAATTATTTCATGTAACAATGGTATGAATCCAATGTTGGAATCCTAAGTCGATGAGGACTTGGAGACCAAGCAATCTAATTTATGGAAAGTTTAGTTTATGGCAAGTTGGTCATAAGTTTCCTAGTCTAATACAAGTTGGTTTGTTAGGCTATATATACCTATCTATAATCGAGTTTATGATTATGAGAACAGATTGTAAAAACATTGGTTTTGAGTGATTTTCCAATTAATCAAAGAGATATTTTGGTTATTTGTTTTGCATTCTTGTTTTCAAAACTTTAATTGGTATCAGAGCTTAGGTTGAGAAGCTGTGAGATCGATTTGTACCTGTTGACGAGTCAGGTCAACATGACAGATACAGGGGGAGAAGGAGAAGCTCCGGTGAGAGTGAAGGAGGTTGGGACAACCTTAGTTTCGTGTCCGATGCTTACATCCACTAACTACACCGTGTGGGCAATGCATATGAAGGTTGTCTTACGCATCCACAAAGCCTGGACTGTGATTGATCCAGGAACCGATGTCAATGAAGAAAAGGACTGCCTTGCCATGGGTTTGCTATATCAAGCCCTACCAGAAAACCTCATAATGCAGATTGGAGATCAGGATTCGGCCAAGAAATTATGGGATGCGATTAGAGCACGTAATGTGGGCGCAGATAGAGTCAAAGAAGCGGGATTACAAACCTTGATGTCGGAATTCGATCGCCTGAAGATGCTCGAGTCAGAAACAATCGACAGCTTTGCCGGAAAGCTGTCCGGAATCGCGTCTACATCGTCGGCATTAGGAGAAATGATTGAGGAATCAAAATTGGTGAAGAAATTCCTCAAATCATTACCCAGAAACTTCATTCACATCGTTGCATCTCTTGAACAAGTACTAGATTTAAAATCGGTAGGGTTTGAAGACGTAGTGGGTCGATTGAAGGCATATGAAGAAAGAATAAGGGAAGTCGATGCTGGAGAAGGACAATCGAGGGTTCTATTTGCTGAAAAATCGACCGGAGATGGAGGTGAGTCGTCGTCTGGTGGTATAGGTGCGTTGAGGTTACAGAGTGGAGCGAAAGGAAAAGGGGCAGGAGGATCCGGTGGATATAGTCATAGCAATGGATCCGGATCGGGTGGTTCAAATGGGCCCAAATCAAATAAAAGCCTACAAGGAAATAAACACAATAACTCATCACAAGCCCAAGGAGGGGAGCCCAATTCTAATTGCAAAAATTGTAATTGTTGTTGTCACAAAAATCGGAAAAAAAGGGAAAAAGACCGATCTAAGGTAATTTGTTTTCGGTGTGACAAACCAGGTCATTTTGCTTCTGAATGTCCGGAACGACTCCAAAAATTACAAGACGGTGATTTTTCGGAACGTGACGACAGTGACGAATCCGTTTTTTAAATACAGATCGGGGTTGAAGAATTCTCTAAAAGGACTTAGAGATTCGGGGGTGATTGTTGGAATCCTAAGTCGATGAGGACTTGGAGACCAAGCAATCTAATTTATGGAAAGTTTAGTTTATGGCAAGTTGGTCATAAGTTTCCTAGTCTAATACAAGTTGGTTTGTTAGGCTATATATACCTATCTATAATCGAGTTTATGATTATGAGAACAGATTGTAAAAACATTGGTTTTGAGTGATTTTCCAATTAATCAAAGAGATATTTTGGTTATTTGTTTTGCATTCTTGTTTTCAAAACTTTATCCAAATCATAAATTTTATCTAACTTAAGAATTTAATGTATATTTGTTTCTTGGAATATTGATATAAACTTCATCAAATTTGCGGAATGTTTATTTCTTATAATTCAGATGGATTTTTTAGGAAACCAATATGATATGCATGAGGAATAAAATTTACCTAAACGCACCTTGAAGCTAAAAATATGTTGATTTATATCTCTCTGTGGGAAATTGTTTAATTTCATAATATAAATAATTAATCCAAATAAAAGATCGAGGAAAATTAGAGGCCCAATTGCATGATTGAAAAGATCATCAAAAAAAAATCGGTATACCTCTTAAAACTAGAGATGCATGATTGGCGGCTCCATACCGATCTCGTATCTTCAATCTTTTTAAGACCAGTCTTAGAATGATCCAATTCTTTTTTTCTAGACAAGTCCTTTGTGTCCGGTTTCACAGTCTTTGTGTGCCCCCTTTTCGGTTCGTTGTCGGGGATTGTGCGGACCAGTTGCAATATTTTGACCGTTGACCGTTGATTTTTGACAAATTTGATTTTTCTAAAACTTTTCTAAAATGTAGTTCATTTCCTTTTCAAGAGTCGTGATATGCCTTAATTCCAGTTCTAAACCAATTCTGATTCCAAATCCAAAACTTGTTCCAACTCCAAATCTGGTTCCAAACAATCCAAAGTGGTTCCATAACTTGATATATGGTTGTAAACGAACTGACCAAATGTTTGTTTATGTTTGTTTGTTCATATAACCAAACAAACAAACGAACACGAATGGATAAACAAACGATTTTCTTGTTCATGTCTGTTCGTTTAACAAATTATCTTGTTCGTGTTCGTTTGTTTATGTTTGTAAACATGCTAAACGAACATAAACGAACGGAGTAAACAAATACAATTGAACGTATATTAACATAAACAAATATATAATATAATAATGTAATAAAAACAATTGAACATAAATAAACTTAAACGAATGAACATAAATGAACAACATTAACGTACGTTCACAAACATAAATGAACGAACGAGACCATTGTTTTTTTTTTCGTTTGTTTAAATAAACGAACGAGAATTTGTATTCATTGCGTTCATTTATTAAATAAATGAACATAAACAAATTTTTTGTAGAACTGTTCGTTGAACGTTCACTTCATTTATAGCGTTAACTCGATGTATCCGGTTTCCTGATACCGATCAAGTTCCTGATTCTAGTAAAATGCCAATTTCAGTTGGATCATTTCAGTCGTGTTCGGTCCGTTTACACCTCTTACGTTGCCAAAAATGCCCAATACTATTTACAGGGGATTATAGATTATTACTATTTACAAAATAAATCTTTTAATTAAGAAAAAAAATTGTGTAATTAATTTGTAAAAAATTACAAATCCAACTAACACGCTGACTATACCCATCCTTACGTTATCATCATCAAAACTTTATGTAAATATCCCCTCTTTCTCTTTGGTCCGATTCTTTTTTTATCTTTGTTTCATCTTAGGTTTGCTCGAGGCTCTCTGATTCCCACCCCATCACTGATCACTCAGATCAAAGAAAGGTAATTTCATTTTTTATTTTCATGTTTTTAATCAGATTTTTTTTACCATTACTTCAAATTAACCCTATCTTGTATACAAGCCGTATAAGAAACACCAACTGGTAGCTCACTTCACAGTCGATTATATCAATTAGGGAAGGGTTTAAAAGGGTTAGATTTTTTTAAGTATTATTTTTATCTGGATTTTTTTTTGAAATCATTTATACATTTTTTGCGAATTTACTGGAATCTTGATTAGTTGACCATGGCTCGATTGATTTTCATTGCAAAGGTCCGAGCTTGCCGAGGACTTGTCTCTTGGGTTTGATTTCGTCTGCACATGTGATTACCGAATACCATTTATTAATCTTTAAGTTCGTTTGTGTTCTTGATTGACGATTGTTATCTGGTTGACTTAATAAAAATTTCCACGAAAGTTGCCGATTGCCATATCGTTATTCAGCTGCTCGTCTTTTTTACTTAAACTAGTTTAAGTAAATACTTAGATACTTTTTTTTATAGAAAAAGCTGAATAAATTGATAGTATAGGGACTATATTTGTCTTTTTCCTATTAATGCTACCTTTATATATAATAATCTAGGTATAATCTAGGAGACTAGGATTCCACATATCTAACTAACAGATAAGATTCTTTATTAATAATGATTCATGTTTGGTTTTTAGAGAACTAATTAAACGAGTAGGAAACTCGTTTGTTCTGTGGCAACCGGATCCTTGTCAAAATCATTTGAAGAATCGAAAATGGAGGGTCCTAAAGAGATTTTCCTAAAAGATTACAAATTACCCGATTTCTACTTCGATACGGTTTGTACTTTGTTCAACTAAAATGCATGTTATTTTTTTAAAGTTTGCATCTTTATGGTTTTTGTTTTGTGTTAATGAATTCTTTATTCAGGTGGATTTAAGTTTTTCATTGGGTGAAGAAAAGACAATCGTGTGTGCAAAAATCAGTGTTGTTCCTAGAGTCGATGGTATATATGCTTTGTGATTTTCATTGAGATACACTTTTTTTCTTTCCAAAATAAGTATATTAACTTCTAATAACGTATAGTATTAATTAAAGGAAAATATGTGTAACAGAGTCAAAGTTATGTTATTTTCTTGATTGTTTAGTGAATGGATGTTGTTTCGACAGGTGTCCCTGCTCCATTGGTTTTGGATGGGATTGATCTCAAGCTGATTTCGGTTAAGATTAATGGAAATGAATTGGAGGTATGGAAACACTAAATTTCCCATTAAGTTTCTTGATAAATGATGTTAATTATTTGTAAATTGAGAAAATGACTATGCATTTTGGAAATGGAACGAAAAGATAAAGAGAAAATTTGTGAAAAGTTTTACTTAATGTGGAAATCCTCGTTTCCTTGAGCTTATTTATTAAGTCATTCTTTTTCAAATTAAGTTATGTCCTCAATAAGTTCATCAAGTTAAAAAAACAACACCCAAATCTTACATTCTTTTTCTTAAGGAGAGAGATTATCATTTAGATGTTCGGCATCTAATTCTCAAAGCACCTCCAAGTGGAAGTTTTATCTTGCAAACCGTAACCGAAGTTTTACAAAAGAACTCATCATTTGAGGTAAAAAAAAAGTTACCATGCAAGTTTTTTCTTTATAAAAATTAATAAAATTTGATTAATGTTTGTAATGTATTGTAGGGTCTTTACAAGTCGTCTGGTAATTTCTGCACACAATGTGAAGCGGAAGGTTTCAGAAAGATAACTTATTTTCAGGTTCATTATATGAAGGGATTATTGATTTGTTTTCTAGTTATTATTTTTCTTTTATTATTATTATTATTATTATTATTATTATTATTATTATTATTATTTTGCTTTCAGGATCGCCCGGATATTTTGGCGAAATATACTTGTCGTATTGAGGCTGACAAGTCATTCTACCCTGTTTTGTTGTCCAATGGAAACCTCATTGAGCAAGGAGACCTAGAGGTGAAAATTCTTTCCGTACAAATAATAAAATGTTTACCAAATTAGTTCATTCTTTCTATATTAAATTAAAAAACAACACCCATAGATATGTTTGTGCAGATCTCTCTCTCTCTCTCTCAAATATATATATATATATATATATATATATATATATATATATATATATATATATATATATATATATTACTTGAGATTCTAAAAAGTAGAAATATTGAGATTCAACATCAGCCATATATTTCTCATTGCATCTCTAATGCACCATCGTACCGACAGCAACGGGATATGTATAATCATAAATGCCTATATAACAGAGATGTATAATCATATATGATTATACATGTTTATAGATCTATGTCTAATCATAAATGATTATACATATATATGTTTGTTCACAAATTGATTAATCATATATGATTATGGTGGTTAGTGCAGAGATGACGGTGGTATAGGCGACGAAGGTGGCAGTAATGGCGGTTATGGTGGTGGGGAAAAAAGGAATTGCCATCGCTGAATAATCATTTATGATTATAACTCTGTTGTCGCACTGATGCGTCGAAGCACTATATGAGAAATATATGGCTGAGGTTGAATCCCAATATCTTTATGTTTTCGGAATCTCAACAAACCTACTTTTCTCTCTCTCTCTCTCTCTCTCTCTCTCTCTCTCTATATATATATATATATATATATATATATATATATATATATATATATATATATATATATATATATATATAAGTGCTTATTATAGTTTGACACCATTAATAAGTAGTTTTCAGTGTTTGGCTAGATTAAAATTATAAGTGCTTATTTACGTAAATAAGGAGTTTTTCATAAGTTAATGGGTTCTAACATACCTAAAAGTATGCCTTATTTACACCATTTACAATATTAACTCTCTCTCTCTCTCTCTCTCTCTCTCTCTCTCTATATATATATATATATATATATATATATATATATATATATATATATATGGGTTCAAATGTTTTTCACATCTATTGTGTGCTAGAATGCACCAATAGGAATTTAGTATTAATTATATGTATATTAAATGCTATCCATACTTATAACTCATTTTTATGGAAACTAATTAAATTTGTCATTATATATATATATATATATATATATATATATATATATATATATATATATATATATATATATATATAGGTTCAAATGTTTTTCACATCTATTGTGTGCTAGAATGCACCAATAGGAATTTAGTATTAATTATATGTATATTAAATGCTATCCATACTTATAACTCATTTTTATGGAAACTAATTAAATTTGTCATTAATGTCAACAATAATATTCTTTCAGAATGAATTCATATCTAGAAGAATTAGAGTGTATTCCAGCAGAATGAGAGTATATTTTAGTAGAATACACTCTTGTTCATCATATTCCATACAACTTTATTGTAGTTTAAGTGGGTGGGTCCTGAAACAAAATACGAACTCATATATAAACACATAGATGCGAATTCATTCTGAAAGAATGTTATTGTTGAGATTAATGAGGAATTTAGTTTGTTTCCATAAAAAGAAAATTATAATTATGGATATCATTTAATATACATATAATTATAGAAATCATTTAATATCTATATTTATTTAATTAAATAATTATTTAATTTACTAAATTTCTATTGGTGCATTCTAGCACACAATAAATGTAAGAAACAAAATAATCTAGCCCTATATATATATATATATATATATATATATATATATATATATATATATATATATATATATATATATATATATATGTTCAGGTTCATTTGAGACATGCTAATTTTCTGAGACAGTGAGACCAAATCTAAAAATAATTTTAAAATGCAAAATAAAATGAAAAATCCAAAAATTCTTTTTTTAAATTATTATTTTCGGAACTTTAATTACATAAAAAAAATTATCGTTTTTTTTTTTTGAAAAATACGTGAAATATTCTAATAGAATATTACACTGTAAATATTCTAATGTGATTTTTAGAATGTTAGAATATTCTACTAGATTTGTCAAATATATAGATTATACTAATATCTAATATTCTACTAAAATATGTAAAAAAAAATGTATTTTTTATTATTTTTGGTATTTTTTTATTTTTTTTTTGGAAAATATAAATTCATAAAATAATATTTGAAAAAAAAATCAAAAATTTTCAATTATTTTGCATTTTAAAATGTTTTTTTTATCTACCAAATGAGTGGCTAGGATTGCGTCTCACGGTCTCACAAAATTAGGTCGTCTCACAAGAACCTAACATATATATATATATATATATATATATATATATATATATATATATATATATATATATAAATTCATTTTACATTATAAGCAGAAATTGTCAAATACTAAAAAACAACTTATCACATTATTACGTTTTGATACTGGATAAGCTAATCTCATTACTTTTTTAATCTCCGTTTTACACCGAAGAAGCTAATAAACACTTTTACAAATTAGTATTAGTTGTTTTAAATCGTTTTTTCTACGTTAAGTAAAAAAATAGTTGTATATACCTTACTAAGTTTTTCATTCTTTATTTATCAAGTAAAAGGGAAATAGTTCGTATATAGCTTACAATTTTTTTGCTACATCAAGTAAAAAAAGGAACACCCATGTATACCTTACCAAATTTTGTCATTTTTTATTCATTAAGTAAAAAATAAACACCCATGTATATAATAGCAAAATACAACGACGATGGTTTAACTTCAACGAATTGTTTTCATTTAATGAAGAATATGACCGAGATTATCTTATCTTCTATTGTGTTTATCTTATATTTATTTATTCCTAGTTTCCTGATAAGATTATGATCTCTTCTTTCATGTTTATCTGTTTGGGTCTTTGGTATATATGTACTCTTTATCAATTGAATAAAACACACGACCTGGAACTAATTATTCCAGTTGAACCCTTTTTAGATTTCTATATGGTATCAGAGCGGGGCCTCTGATCCGCCAAAATCGCAAAATCGGAAACCTTCTCCATGGCAGGACCAATAGATGGCGTTGAAGGGAGTGGGAAAGACAAAACCAAGAATCCTTCTTCTGATCCAGACTCTCCGTATTACATTCACCCCACTGATTATCCACGTCAGATGCATGTGAATGATACTCTAAACGACAACAACTACGCAGACTGGTCTCGGGAGATGAGTGACTTTCTTATCGCCAAGAATAGGGTCGGCTTCATCGATGGAACTCTTCCAAAACCGGCAGAGGATGCACAAGACTACAAAGCATGGCTGCGCAGTGACGCTATTGTGAAGGGATGGATCACTACCGCCATGGAAAAGGAAATCAGAAATAGCGTAAAATACGCAATGACTGCTAGACAGATTTGGGAAGACCTCCAAGAGAGATTCGGAAAAGAAAGTGCTCCGAGGGCTTATGAGTTAAAACGAACTCTAACAACTATAAGACAAGACAATCAATCAGTTTCTGCCTACTACACAATGATGAGAGAAATATGGGATGAAATTGATTCTGTCTCGCCTCCACCAACATGCACCTGCAACAATTGTTCCTGCAATTTAGGAAAAAGACTCATGGAGTCCAAAGAAAAGGAACATATATACGAATTTTTGATGGGCCTTGATGACATCTTTGGGACCATTAAGACCTAAATTCTCAGCACTAAACCCATACCAAGCTTGGGTACTGTCTACCATTTGGTATCCGAAGATGAACAGCAAAAGAACATCAGCACCACAAAGAAAACAGTGGTGGAGGCAGCAGCTTATCAGATACGAACACCACCAAAAATTGAAGTCAATTATCCTGAAAACGCGTCAGTCGTGAGAACCTTAAGTGTAAGCACTGCAATAAAAGCGGACACACGATTGATGATGTTTTGAAAAGATCGGGTATCCTGACTGGTGGGAAAATCGACAACGAAGAGCTCCAAACGATCAGAAGAAACTGATAAAACCGAAACCCAAGGCTGCTGCAGTTGGAGTTGAATTCAGTCCCATTCCCGGGCTTAATGTTGAACAATATAAAAGGTTGCTACAACAGTTAAGCAGCGAAACTAAGCATGAGGCTAACATGGCTGGTAAGATTAGCTTTCATCGGCCATGGGTCATCGACTCGGGAGCAACCGAACACATCACCTGTGATGATTCCGTCCTAATCAATTTAAAGGAATCACCTGATGGTGCTCCTGTTAAAATACCAAATGGTGACAGTATCCCCGTTCAAGGAATAAGGAGTGCTTTCTTGCCAAGTGATTTGAGTGTCGATAATGTCCTTTCCATTCCAGATTTCAAATGCAACCTTTTGTCTGTTAGTAAATTCACTAAAAATCACAATTGTTTTGTAACATTTTTCCCGGATTTTTGTTACATACAGGACTTACACTCGAGGAAGCTGATTGGCATGGGGAGGTGTAAGGATGGTCTTTATAAGATGGAAGAGATGGATGCAAGCATCAAGGCTATGGCAGTCAAGGTTGATGCTGAAATCTGGCATAGAAGGTTGGGACATGCTTCAAATTCTAGACTTCAACATATTAGTTTTTTGAATAGTTTAGGAGAAACAGATCATTGTGATTCATGTATTAAAGCCAAGCAAACTAGATTACCTTTTAAAGATAGTTTTATTAAAACTTCTGCACCTTTTGACTTAATCCACTGTGATATATGGGGTAGTTATCGAGTTCCTTCACTTTCTGGGGCCCGATACTTTCTTACAATTGTTGATGATTATAGTCGTTCCACTTGGGTCTATTTGTTAAAGCACAAATCAGATGCAAGCTCGGGTCTTGTAACTTTCTACAAAATGATCGAGACCCAATTTGAGAGAAGAATTAAAAGAATTAGAAGTGATAATGGAGGAGAGTTTGTTTCAAACTATATGCAGAAATTCTATCAAGAACATGGGATTTTGCTCGAAACTTCATGCATCCATACCCCACAACAGAATGGAATAGTTGAGAGGAAACATAGACACCTCTTAGAGATAGCTAGAGCTTTACGTTTTCAAGCTAGTCTTCCTATCGAGTTCTGGGGTGAATGTGTTCTTACGGCCACTTATATCATAAATAGATTACCTTCTCGATCCATCCAAAATAAAACCCCATATGAAATTCTTTTTAAAAGTAAGCCTTCATATGATCATATGAAAGTTTTGGGTTGCTTGGCATATGTCAAGGAGAATAAAGCTAGAAAGGACAAGTTTGAAGAAAGGGGGAGGCCTTGTGTTTTCGTAGGATATCCACAAGGAAAAAAGGGGTATCGAGTTTTTGATATCCAAAACAAAGGGATCATTGTTTCTCGAGATGTGAAGTTCGTAGAAGGCATTTTTCCTTTCCAAAATATTGAGGATGAAAATCAAAATAGGAACCATACAGGTTCAAATCCTTTTGACAATACTTATGATAATGAGACAGTTGCCATTCTTGATACTGTGATCAGCCGGTTCCAAACAGCACTTCGAGTGTTTCTGCTAGCCCACAACACAACCCAGACAGGACGTCTTCTACCGATGGGCCAACATTATCCCAAACAAGTCAATCTGATATTGACCCAGCCCGTCATCCAGCCCAAAACACTCGTCCTGAGCGAACTCGAACCAAACCTACACGATTGCAAGAATTTGAAGTCGAATTACCACCTTCCATTGACCATTCTCACTCTCATGTCAACACGGCTTCTTCAACGGTACATCCTTTATCACATTTTGTGTCTTATAAGAATTTTACTAACTCCCACAAGGCTTACTTGAGTGCCATCTCTTCTCAAGATGAGCCCAAACACTTTTCTAAAGCAGTTAAAAATCAGCATTGGAGGGATGCTACGCAAAGGTAGATTCAAGCTCTTGAAAATAACAACACATGGACGTTGACAAATTTGCCACCTGGAAAGAAAGCCATTGACTCAAAGTGGGTTTACAAAATCAAATATAAACCGACCGGTGAAGTAGAGTGCTACAAAGCAAGATTAGTTGCAAAGGGTTTCACCCATATTGAAGGCGTTGACTTCCATGAGACGTTTGCACCGGTCGCCAAGCTAGTGACGGTCAGAACCATATTAGCAATTGCTGTTCAGAAACGATGGGTAATTCATCAACTCGATGTAAATAATGCTTTTTTAATGGAGATTTAGATGAAGAAGTATATATGAAGCTTCCACAAGGTTTTGCAAAGGAAGGGGATACTCGAGTTTGTCGTCTACGAAAGTCTTTGTATGGTTTACGGCAAGCCTCACGAAATTGGTACAACAAGTTCACTGAAGCACTTTTGCAAATTGGTTTCAAACATTCTAAGGCTGATCACTCTCTTTTTATATTTAAGCAAAAAGATATCTTTATTTCAGCACTCATCTATGTGGACGATGTTATTCTTTTGGGAAATAATGATCATCACATTGCTAAAATTAAAACCTTTCTCGATAGCAAGTTCAGCATCAAAGACTTGGGAACGCTGAAATATTTTCTTCGAATTGAGGTGGCCCGGACACCGGATGGAATGGTTCTTAGCCAAAGGAAGTATACTCTTGATATACTTACAGACAGTGGTTTGGAAGGATGTAGACCAAGTTCTTTTCATATGGAGCAGAATATTCGTTTGACTACCGAAGATGATTCACCCCTAGTTGATGCTGGGAAGTACAGGCGGCTTGTTGGTCGTCTTCTATACCTACAAGTCACCCGACCTGATATTGCGTTTGCTGTAAATACGCTCAGCCAGTTTGTTTCGGCCCCTCGGGAAACTCATTGGATCGCTGCTCTTCGTGTGTTACGATACCATAAAGCTACGCCTGGTCAAGGCATTTTTCTTCCGGCTGATAGTGATTTAACATTGGTTGCTTATTGTGATTCCGATTGGCTTGGTTGTCCTTTCACGAGGCAAAGACCGGTTATTTTATTACTCTTGGAGGTGCTCCTATCTCTTGGAAAACAAAGAAGCAGTCCGTTGTGTCCCGCTCTTCTGCTGAAGCTGAGTATAGATCCATGGCCACTACAGTGAGTGAAATTTTATGGCTTCGTTGGTTGTTAACGGACCTTGAAGCTTCTCAGACGGCTGCTACTCGACTTTATTGTGATAATCAAGCTACACGGCATATAGCTAACAACCCGGTATTTCACGAACGTACTAAACATGTCGAGATGGATTGTTATTTCGTTCGAGAGCGAGTTGAGTCTGGGGAAATATTTACAGCTGCTATTCACACCAAAGATCAACTAGCCGACCTTTTTACCAAACCACTTGGGACTGACAGATTTCGTTCTCTGTTGGGCAAGATGGGCGTTCGTGATCTCCACGTTCCATCTTGAGGGGGAGTGAAGAATATGAACAAGATTATCTTATCTTCTATTTTGTTTATCTTATATTTATTTATTCCTAGTTTCCTGATAGGATTATGATCTCTTCTTTCATGTTTATTTGTTTGGGTCTTTGGTATATATGTACTCTTTATCAATTGAATAAAACACACGACCTGGAACTAATTATTCCAGTTGAACCCTTTTTAGATTTCTATATTTAATGACTAAGTATGTTGTTTTGGTAAACCAATCATAAATACAGTGTTATTTTGGTTAAAAGCAAGTGAATGTGTTATATGAGTTAGCAATTTATATATGTTCAAAATCATATGATGTCCAACTTTTCGACTCTTTAACTACCATAACTAATTTGAATATCCGATATATATATATATATATATATATATATATATATATATATATATATACGTGTGTGTGTGTGTGATAACCCGAATATTAGAAATTGTAAACGTTATTATTCGAATCCAAAAACCCAAATATCTAATTTTTTGGTGATTTATCGTGGTGGTGGTGAAGGGAAAGGAGAAAAGGGGCGGGATGGCCTTCTAATATAGCATTAATATAAACAGAAATAAGTACAAAAAAAAAGTATTAAAAAAGGATAGTACGGATATTTTACATGGGTTAGGAACGAACATGTGATTTTTTGTCAAGCATGTGGACTATTTATATAATTGTCTTACTTTAATTTTATCATTAAAATTAAGGTAAATTACAAAAATTGTCCATATGATTATATATTTTTTTGAATTAAGTCCTAAGTTTTTAATTTGGACATAGAGCATCTTCAATGTTTGTTCGTCACAAAATAGTCCCAAATAGACCTAAAATGAATAAGTAACCCCACATCCCCTATTCTTTTCCCATATACATTTGCCCTCACCCCTCAAAGTTCTTTTCATCTCTTTTATTTTTTTCTCCATCTTGTTTTCCCGATTCTTTTCCCATATACATTTCCCAAATACATCTTTATATTTTATACTTATGGACCCACGAAAGTCAGTTTTATTTTATTACGAATTTGTGCATTTAAAATCCATAAGTTCTCTAAGCATCGGGAAAACCACATCAAACGTGTGAAAAAAAAAAACATTTAAAATATTAGAAAAGATAGATATCACCAACAATAAATATCAAATGATGATACTAGACTGAACATTCCACTAAATGTTGAAAAGGGTACATTTAAATTTAGGGTAAAATTGGAAAATGGAATTATAAACGTTTGAAATGGAAATATCGTCACTTGGTCTTTTAAGACATGACAAACAATGCATGGATACACCATAATGAAAGGGAGTTTTGGATCGTGATATTATTAGACATGACAAATCAAGACATATATAGTGAAATGGAGTTTTGGATTGTGGTATTATTATAGTCAGAGGAGGATTGAATTGTGATATTGTTTTTTTTAATAGAATATGGTGTCTGAATTATATTACATACACGTCTCAGACAAAGAGATGCTATATTACATTTACCTCTTCTTCCATCTATCATGGGGTTGGGTATTCAGTCAAATAAAAAAATAATTCCCTTAAACACCTACTTATCTGTCAAACTTAAGTTCTATTAGCATTACAAATAAAGGAAATGAGGTAAAAATCCAATTTTATAATCGAAAATTGGAATATTAACATGGTTTAATAAATGTTGCAAACAGGGGATGAATAAAAGAACAAGAAAAAGAGATAGAAAGATATCACAAGTAAATAAATTTAACTCTCTTGATTTTAGATGGATTGGTGATTGGAATTGTAGACTACTGATTCAGATGGGCATCAAAAACTTGTTCCAGAATAATTTGCATAAAAAAAATGAGAGAAATTACCTTTTTATTCCCATAGTAAAAGCAAGAAATTGGGGGAAAAAATGTTTTATCAGCTAAAACTGATTATGGAATAAAAAAAAGGAGGCTCAGATGAACATTTTCTTCAAACTATTTGATTGAAAAGTAGAGATTGTATCTATAAGCAAAGATTTGAAATTTTAGCATGCACGAAAATCTACCAAATACATTTCAAAGCTAAGAATGTGAATTCCTCTTTGATTGAGTCATTCACATCTCTGTCTTCTTTATTTACGGCTTAGACTAGTAGGTATAGGTATAACACTATAAAATTGTCACATCACATACCACATCACATTTATATATAAATTCATTTATTATAATTTTATAACAAACAATTTGTACCGGTTGAAAACGTTTATTATGTATAATCATATTTAACATTTCTTTATATTAAGTCTACCAATTAATTAAAATTGAGTGAATTACATATTTGAGCCCTCAGTATATTTATATTTGTAATTATTGTTCATTTTTTTTCTTTAAATTAACCTGTAAAAAAATCAAATCAAATTAGAAATGTATACTTGATGTATTTAAATCAAATGAAACAAGAGAAAATCAAGTGAAAGAGGGATCCAAAGCAGAAGATCGAGAGTCTAACTTGAGAAATATGGTTTAGATCGAGTATATAACGAGAGGTTGAGAGATTGTGGTGGTTGCAGAATGTGGGAATAAGAGCAAATAACACTGGAAGAGAAACGTGGTAGGGATTGTGGAGTCGAGGCTAAAGGATGGTTGAGGCAAAATTGGGGGGCATTATCAGTTTGTAACTTTGAACCGGGTTTAATGCATCGCAAAGTTGCACACACACGTTATGGTCGAAAAATAACTACTTTTTTTGCGAATATGTATGTGTGTGTGTCTATATATATATATATATATATATATATATATATATATATATATATATATATATATATATGTGTGTGTGTGTGTGTGTGTGTGTTAAATGTGACTTGAGTATTTGGAGCATTCTCATGGAGTATTTGAATTCAATGGAGCACTTGAAACTTAATTAAACCTTACCAAATTAAGTCGTTGTTTGTGCATTAAGTCAAAGAAACACTCATGTAAAACCTTACCAAGATTTATCATTCTTTATTAACTGAAAAAGAAACATCTATACATACCTTACAAAATCTTGTCATTCTTTCTTCACCAAGTAAAAAAGAAAAAAACACTTATACATACATTACCAAATCAAGTCATTTTGTCTGCATTAAGTAAAAAAAAAAAGAAACACCCATATATAGCTTATCAAATTAAGTCCTCGCAACTGCAGTGAGGAAAGCATTTTGCTGTTTGGGAGGACCCATTCAAGAAACCTAGCTATCTTTTTGCCTTAGTTGCAGGACAATTAGAGAGCCGAGATGACACTTTCACAACATGCTCGAGTCGCAAAGTTGCTTTAAGAATATGGACCTCACCACAAGATCTCTCAAAAACCGAACACGCCGTGTATTCTCTCAAAGCCGCCATGAAATGGGATGAAGATGTTCGTTCTTCTTTCCATATACTCATTTTGTCTTTTTTTTTTCTTACATCTTCACTTAAGAGCGTTTTTGTCTTTTCATCTCTTACTTTAGGTTTTCGGGCGAGAGTATGATCTTGATCTCTTCAACATCGTGGTTGTTTCCGATTTCTTGTAAGCGAATTTTTTTTATTTGTCCGGATTTTATTTCTTTACTTACATTTTAATTGGTTTTAAATTGACAGGGAGCCATGGAAAACAAGGACTTGAATGTATGTGTATAGACATGTAATAGTAAATTATATAGCTATAAAGTCTATAAACTTTTTTTTCCAAATAAAAAAATGTTTTTTATTAATGTTTTTTTTCATTTTTTAATAGATTTTCAATTCTAAGCTTATTCTGGCATCAACGGAGACTGCATCAGATGCAGATTATGCTGCAATTTTGGGTGTTATTGGTCATGAGGTTTGAGATTTTTTATTCATTTGGTCTTTTTTTTAAAGAAAAATTATATCACTTAATTGCTTAAATAATAACCTGTATGTATACCCTTCTATATATTGTAGTATTTCCATAACTGGACTGGCAACAGGTTCGCTTATGTGATTTTTATTGATTATATTCTAAAAAATATGAAATACCTTTCTAATTTTTATATACCTTTATAGAGTGACATGTCGTGATTGGTTCCAATTGAGTTTGAAGGAAGGTCTTACCGTTTTTCGTGATCAAGTAAGATCTTGTTGCAGAATTTAAAAAAAATATATTATATTTATATCATTAATACGCGTTTAATGATTATAACATGTTTTGCAGGAATTTTCATTTGATTTAGGTAGTCGTACAGTTAAGAGAATCGGTGATGTTTCAAAGCTTTGTACATACCAATTTTCACGGGTTTTCATCTTTAATCTAATTGGACATCAATTAAATATTGTTTTTATTTTTCCTTTTTATAATAATTGTAGTAAACATTGTCTTTTCTAGGATGCGGGACCATGGCTCACCCTGTTAGGCCCCACTCTTACATTAAGGTCTATAATTCATTTACGTTTTTTAAACCTCTCTTTTTTCTATTAAAGCTTCAAAACTTACCCTCTACTTTCAATTGTTTTTCTTTTCCCTCTTCTAGGTGGACAATTTCTATACATCAACGGTATGGTTCTGATATATTCACCCTTGGTTTACTCTTAGTTTTATTTCGACATGAATAAACAAAAAGATGATAAATTAGGAATTCCTATTTTTTGTGTAATTTATATTTACAGGTGTACGAAAAGGGTGTTGAAGTTGTCCGCATGTACAAAACTTTATTGGGAAGTGAAGGGTTTCGGAAGGTAATAGATTTTTATAAGGAAAAAGTTGGAGGTAATGAAGTGCAAAACTATTATTTGGTAGAATTTTACAAAAGACAATACTATAATAGAAAAAACGAGAGTGGGATGCTATAATACTGAAACAAATGAAAGAATGCTGCAATTTTTTTTTGCGTTTAGCACTTAGTTTTATTGTAAAATCGATGTTTGTTGTTTTAGGGAACAAATTTGTACTTTGAAAGGCACGATGGGCAAGCAGTAACTTGTGAAGATTTCTTTCTTGCTATGCGAGATGCTAACAATGTGGATTTTGCTAATTTCTTATTATGGTATTTCACTTTTACTACCTTTATTTTTACAATCTTTGTTAAAAAATTCATTATGTTAACAATCATGACTTGTGTTTAGGTATTCACAAGCTGGTACCCCTGTTGTGAAAGTTACATCTTCTTACAATGTTGAAGCTCATACATTTTCTTTGAAGTTTAGGTGAGGTTTTAAGACATTCTATGCATTGGATTGAGACTGATATATAATGGGACAAAAAGTATAAGTTTTTGTCATATCCACCCAAAAAGGTTGAGCGTAACCGATGTTAATGGGACAAAATTATATTTTTTGTCTCACCCAAAAAGAAATCATGTGGGGCTAAGGTTAAATTACCATTGTAATTTTTTTTTTCAATCAAACGGTGCCACCTACGCCAGGTCAGCCTATAAAAGAGCCAATGTTCATTCTTGTAGCTATGGGGCTTCTTGATTCAAGTGGGAAAGACATGCCATTATCATCTTTCTATCAAGATGGGAAGTTAGTGTCCATCACATCTAGTGGTCAGCCTGTCTACACTACAGTTCTCAGGGTTACAAAGGTAATTTTACACTTCGTAAGGGCCCTGAAAACTTTTATAAGTTATACATCTTACAAACTAAATCATTTTTGTGTCTTAAATTTAGGCTGAAGAAGAATTTGTATTCCATGGCGTGGCTGAAAAACCGATTCCATCACTGTTAAGGGGTTATAGTGCTCCTATTCACCTACACTCTGATCTTACAGAAAACGATTTGTTTTTCCTTCTTGCTCATGATTCAGATGAATTTAATCGGTAAGAAATTGCAACGTACTTTCATATAATTGTGTGTTATAGCATTCTACTTTCATTTCTTTATATCACATGATTGTATTTTTAGTTTTTTCTTATTAAGGCATTGTAAAATAGGGTGATCTTTTCAAAATACAATGTTGTAATAGAATAAATGAAATAATGATGTTATAATAAACAAGTTATTTGTTGGATTTAACCCGTATTATCATTGCAGACACTCTACTATTCTGTAGTAAATTAGTAATAGACCATCATACGTTTACGTGACACTTTAAAGAAACCATTTTTCCAGTTATCAACTTTTGAGAAAGGACAAAACACAAAAGAATATAATGTTATGTAGTTTCACCATTTTATTGATTTAGCTATTGAACTATTATTACTATTGCAGTTGGGAAGGTGGACAAATATTGGCAAGGAAACTGATGCTCAACCAAGTTGTTAACTTTCAAAAATATAATAAATTGGTTCTTGATCCACAATTTGTGCATGGTATCAAATGTATTCTTTTGGATTCGAGTCTAGACAAGGTATTTTTCTTGAATGATTTTTTAGTTCGTATAGTTTTCAATATTCGAGGTAATTGAACACTAAATCGATTCGTTTATATTTAGGAATTTATTGCAAAAGCAATAACACTCCCTAGTGAAGGCGAAATTATGGACATGATGGAAGTAGCAGACCCTGATGCTGTTCATGTTGTTCGATCTTTTATCAGAAAGCAGCTTGCTTTGGAGTTGAAGCAAGAATTCATAAACTTGGTAAAAATATGCCTCCTACCTACCCCCACCCCCTTTGAATTGTGAACATTGTGTTAGTTAATGCTGACATTTTTTATAGGTGAAAGAAAACAGGAGCTCGGAGAAGTATAAGTTTGATCATGTGAATATGGCAAGACGTACTCTTAAGAACACAGCCCTTGGTATTATTTTTTCTCTTTTTTTGTTGATAGTGGTTTGGTAAATGCAAGAAATAGCAACATTTTCATTTATTTTTTTATTTAATTTCCTCCTATTAAAATGATATATGTTGAAAACTCTAACCAATTATACAAATGCCAACCAACCACATCATTTTTTATAATAGGGTAGGTTTTTTTCAAATTAAAGTGTCTTTATATTTTTTATTTTTCACATGCAATGCTATAGTTTGATAGAATTTTTGAAGTACAATGTCCTGATAAGAAGAAAAAGTTATAAGTACAATGTTATAATAGGGTAGAATTTTGGAAGTATAATGCCTTAATCAAAATCAAAAGTACAATTTAATAGTCGAAAGAAATTAAAGTAGGATGTTATAAGTACCATAAACAAATAAACGAAAGTATGTTGTTATTTCTTGCATTTATCCCTTTTTTATATTGACAAGTGTTGATGTTTGTGATTTTGACTTTTTTTTTTGGAAAAAAAAGGATATCTTGCATCTCTTGAAGATGAAGAAATGAGTGAGCTTGTGTTGAATGAATACAAAAGTGCAGGAAATATGACAGATCAATTCTCAGCTCTTACAACCATCGCTCAAAAACCAGGTAATGCCCGTGAAGATGCTTTGGCTGACTTTTATAACAAATGGCACCATGACTTCCTAGTAAAATTTTGTTTTATGTAATTTAATTTGGATATATTAAAGTAAAAAAGGGATCTTTTTTATATGTTGGTTTTGTTTTCTTGATTTTTCAGGTGGTTAACAAGTGGCTTTCGCTTCAATCTGCATCGGATATTCTTGGGAACGTTGAGAACGTTAAGAAACTTTTGGATCATCCATCATTTGACCTAACAAATGCCAACAAGGTCAGAACTCTAGTCTCATTTTGGTCACCATTTTTTGTATGGGAATATGAGCTGGTTTGAGTTTATATATGAATGATAAGGACCAATTGGGTAGAATTTGAAGAAAAAGAAAACAATTACTGAAAAAATAAACGGGTTTCAATGATTTAGAAGTTGAAGCATACTCTAATGGTGTGTTTAGTTGGAAAGAATGAAATGGAAAAGGTAATGGAATGAGGAATTACATTCAAATGTCTAGTGCGCTTGTTGGTTAGCATGTAGGAATGGAATGATTTTTTATATGAATTTTTTATTATATTTAAACATTATATATTATCTTAAACTACTTTATACATGTTGTAATTATAAACTAAATATATTCATAATAAAAGATGATTAAAACCCAATCCCAATTAAGGCTACAATAAGAATTATTAAAATTGAATATCACTGTTTTGATGATAGCTTTTGTAATTGCATTTAATATATTAAATGTGATTATGTATTTTCTTGAACTTTGATTTTGGACAGATGTTTTCACTTATTGGAGGATTTCGTTCATCATATGTTAACTTCCATGCTAAAGATGGTTCAGGTTACAAATTCGTGGGAGACCTTGTTCTACAGCTTGACAAACTAAACCCTCAGGTGAAAATAACTTAATTACCTTTTTTATTTTTCTTTGTTTGGGTCAGATCGAAATAAGAATTTTAAGACACCCTTAAATTATATACAACATTTTACAATAGGGATAGATGCAAGAAAAAACGAATTGCAACGTACTTTCTTTGTTGTAGTTGTTTGCTTACATTTCTTTATATTGCAACATTGTATTTTAGTTTTTTTTCTTATTGGACATTATACTCTGAAAATTGCTTTGTATTTTGATGACATGGTTATACTTGGTAGATTTTCAAATTACAATGTCTTAATAAGAAAAAAAATTGAAAGTAAATTCCTATAATTAGGTAGATTGTATAAAGTGCAATGTTATAGTAGGGAGAACTGAAAGTAGGATGGTATATAATGATAAAAAAAAAAAACAAAACTATGTTGCCATCTCCTGCATCTAACCATTTAACAATACAAAACTTATGGGGTCGTTGAAGTTACCATTTTACCCTTGTCTTGATCAAGATGGCATCTGGGGTGGTCTCATCCTTTTCTAGATGGAAGCGCTATGACGATACCCGCCAAAATCTTGCCAAGGTAATGAGTCTTGACCTTTAATTATCATATGATATAATAAACAAAAAATAATAAATTTAAAGTATGTTGCTAATTCTTGACGAAAATGGAAAATCAGGCACAACTGGAGATGATTGTGTCGGCTAATGGGCTCTCAGAGAACGTATATGAAATCGCCTTAAAGAGTTTGGCTTAGAATCTATATTTTTTTATCAAGAATCAAAGTGGTAATCACATAAACATGAATTAGAATAATGGTAAATGGCAAGAACGTGAATAATTTTACAAAAAATTTCCTATATTTTGTTCAAGATCTTTAGGTGAAAAAGAAATGCTATTTTCTTGGTTTAGTCCTTTTGTTCTTATTTTTAAAATAATTATAATACATTATAATCTTATTGAATTGATCACTTTAACAATAAAAAAACAAGGTATATTGTTTTACAAAGTGTGTCATGTATAATATATGTGATGAATTATGTATCACGGTTAGAGGGGATACATTTGAAAAAAGTCATCAAACCTTGTAAATGGAGATGGTTTTGCTTGGTTTGGTTTTGATCGATATCATAATTGGTCGAGTATAGTGTGAAAATGGACAAAACTTTCTACTAGTTCTTACATATTAAAAGATGGATACAATAAGAGAAGGCAGTGTAATGCTTTTGTGATGAAAGACTCTGATAGTTTGCATAGAACAAAAGTATTTGTTCTTCATGTGTGATGTAACAATTCATACAATACGGGCTAGGGATCTTATTTGTACTAAGAAAAACCAATCAACATGTTATCAATTGAACAAAAAAATTGGTAGTTAGTATTGTATTATTGTTTGATATCATAGAAAACCCTTGTATGGTTTATGCTTGTATCGATCTCAATATAAAAAAATGTGAATCAATTTTTACATGCTTAGTATGTTGGTGTTGTATTGGGTTTGAATCTAAATTCATGGTACTAACATTATCACAAAAAACAACAGTGGCTCAGAAAAGTGAACAAGAAAGCTTGAGTAGAAGATTTTTAAGGCAACCAACTTTTGGCACAACATTAGCTACCCCTAATACTCAAACTCGACACTGAAATGGGAAAAAACATGTTGTCATTTGGAGGACCAGGAGCTTATCATCAAGATATATGTATAACCTAAAGGAGGAGCTTATCATCAAGATATATGTTTAACCTAAAGGTGGACTGAAATGTCATGGAGCTACCAACCAAATCAACATCTGAATATGAGACCAAGTGGTCGATGACTAGCAGAATAATGTCAATGGCGTGCATCAAAGTGCCTTTGAGGTACCGTAGGATGCGTTTGAGAGTGATGAAGTGCATAACATGGAGGACAAACTTCTTAGACAACATAAGATATATCCGGATGAGTGAATGCCAAATATTATAAAGCTCCAAAAAAGCTACGCGCTTGGGGTTAGAGATCATATATCCAACATTGGAAAGCTTGGGTTTCATGCCAGTGGGGGTACTACATGGGTTACACGTGGTTATGTCAACACACACAGGAATCTCTTAAGCAAAAGCAACACGGGACAAAAAAATTTCCCTTGGAGCTGGGAGAGGCAGAAATGCCAGGACTAGGATAATGGACCAAAATCACACATAGGAAATGATAAAGATAGACGCGATATGACTATATTGATGAGAAAGGACAGGAGGTAGTATGTAACATCCCAAAAACCATAGTAAAAAATTTGATTTATCAAAAGTCATTTTCATAAAAACCATAAGTCATACAAAACATTGTCTCTAAAACATAGTCATAAAAATTAGAGTATTCAATAACATCTCTCAACATAAATCCATATGATGATATGTACAATCATGTCTTCTCCTTTCTCTGATCATCCGAAGTACCTGAAAAATTTAAACCCACAACTGTAAGCCAGAGCTTAGAGAGTGCCCCCGAAATACCCCACACAACAATACACATACAACACATGCACACATGACGCCTCGCAAGGCCTACAAGATACTAGATCGCTCTACTGAGCATACAGTCTACTGGACCGCCTCGTAATGCCTACTGAAGCTGGACCGCCTCGCAAGGCTTACCGTACACCTGGACTGCCCAATTATCTTGGCCTACAGCACAAAGCAGGTTCGCCTCAACCCAACCACAATATGTCGATATATGCAAACAAACAAACAATAAAGTTAATCATAACATATCTACCAATCTACTCGATCATTACAACATACCAACATCCTACACACAAATATACATACTGTAGTACAAAGTGTAATGAAAGAACTCACCTTACAACATAACAGATAAGAGTACAACTCACGCAATCCAATAATTGGTACTACGAGTCACATATAAAACAACCAGGGACCAATTCTCAATCCAAAGGCCAAACCCCTTAAGTTGACCAAAAGCGAACTTGGTCAAAAAGTCAACGGTAAAATCTCCATCAATTGGTCACCATGTCGTGGCCAAGATTTTTCCCCGCAATGGTGACCTCACGACAAAACAGTCGCGAAGACCACCTAACACCACGTCTTAGGAACTAAACCTCCACGTCATGGGAACTGTTATGGCCATCTTAATGTATTAAACTCTTAATCCTTCAAGTTACCCATCCATACTTCCCAGAAGGCTTTCAGTACCGCTTACCACCCTCAGACGGACGGACATAGTGAGCAGACGATTCAGACGCTTGAGGATATGCTTCAGTCATGTGTGTTGGACTTCGGAGGGAGTTGGGACACGTATATGCCATTGGCTGAGTTTTCTTATAACAACAGCCACCATTCGAGCATTGGTATGCCTCCCTTCGAGTTGTTGTATGGGAAGAGGTGTCGGAATCCCATCTGTTGGAGAGAGGTAGGGCAGCATTGAGATAGTGCTTCAGACGACAGAGCAGATACAACAGGTTAGACAGAGGTTGCTGACGGCCCAGAGTCGCCAGAAGAGTTACGCGGATAGGCGACGATCCGAGCTCGAGTTTCAGGTTGGAGATTTTGTACTCCTGAAGGTGTCTCCTTGGAAAGGAGTGATCCGATTCAGGAAAAGGGGAAAGTTGGGGCCCCGGTACATTGGACCGTTTAGGGTGATCGCGAGGGTGGGCAGGGTAGCATATCGTTTGGAGCTACCTGCAGAGTTGAGCCAAATTCATGATACCTTCCACGTGTCTCAACTGAGGAAGTGTATAGCCGACGAGTCGGCAGTGGTGTCGTAGGAGGATATCCAGGTGGACGCAAGTCTGGATTATGTTGAGAGATCGATCGCGATCTTGGACCGAAAGGTCAAGGTTCTGAGAAACAAGGAGGTGCCTCTAGTTCAGGTCCAGTGGCAGCATCGTAGGGGGTCCAAGCTAACTTGGGAGCCGGAGTCAGAGATACGGGAGCAACATCCAGAGTTGTTTTCGGCATGAGACTTCGAGGGCGAAGTCTGGTTCTAGTGGGGGAGAATTGCAACATCCCAAAATTCAGGTAAATCTATTTAACCCTTCTCTTTTGTCAAGTTGTCAAGTTTAGCCCTTGAGTGAATTTTGTGGCAATTGAGTACACTAGGTGTACTGGGGAGTACGCTGCGTGTACTCATGCACTTAATTTGGACGCGGACTCGCCTAGGTACGGTGGGCGTACCCAGGGTTACGCTGGGCGTAGAGGGCCCAGATGCAAACGCTAATATTTGGCTTGTGCACTATATAAGGGATGCTAAGGCTTATTCCTCAACCACCATATCATAGAGTGAAACCCTAAGAGAGCCTTCCTTCGTCCTTAAGCTTGTGTGTGAGTGTTTTGAGCTAAAAGTGCCTTGGTGTGTTAGTGAAGAAGAAGGAGAGGAGGTTATGGAGGCTAGGGCTTGAAGTGCAAGTTTGGATATGAGATCTTCAGAGGAAGGAGCTTCATCTAGAGGTATAAAGTTCAAAACTTTCCACTTTATTTTGGTTTGGTGTTGCATGGACCATTTTTAGGGTTAAAAGTCCCAAAGGTGGAGACTTTATGAGTGTAAGAGACTCCATGGACCTAGATCTGTCCCATTTCAGTGATATTTGTGTTAAAGATCCATAAAAATCCCAACTTGGTCATTGTTATGGGGTCATGCTTGAGTTATGAGCTTTTATAGGGTTGGAAATAGAATGTTATGGGTGTTAGTGACTTGTCCAGCCATGCAAAGGCTTAAAGTCACCAACTTTATGGATTAAGAGGCTTAGAAATGGTCAGATCTAGAAGTTGGACGTGTGTCTTAACTGTTTAAGACCCCAATAGCTAAGGAGTCTGAAATCGGGAGTTACGCGGGGCGTAATCCCTGTACGCGCGGCGTAGGGGGTCGCGTTCCCGTTTAAATGAGGTCACCAGGTACGCCCAGCGTACAGGTTTGGTACACGCAACGTAACCCGAAGAGTTGACTTTTGTTGACTTTTAGGGTTTGATCAACTTTAGGGTCTTTGAGCCATGAGAGGGGTAAAATGGTTTTTTACCCTTATGAGGGTGCTAAGAAAGGGAATAGTCCAGCCTTGAGAGTGGTATTAATTATAGTGCTTATTCCATGTGATTAGGCGGAGGCTAGACCGAGTTCGAGATTATCGAGTCACCCGAGGTGAGTCTTCTCACTATATTGTACCTAGAAAGGTACCTATGTGTGACCGGAAGGTCTTATATGCTATGAGATATATGTGATATATGCTGATATGTGATATGTATGTGTTATGTATGCTATGTATGATAATGACCGGAAGGTCAAGATGATATGGACCGGAAGGTCGAGAGGACATGGACCGGAAGGTCAGGAGGTTACGGACCGGAAGGTCGATATGGGTAGGACCGGAAGGTCTACCGAGATTTGGGACGGAAGTCCCCCGAGACACTTGGACCGGAGGGTCACACAGAGTTATGGCCTAGAAAGGCGTATGTGGTACTTTGGGGAACTCACTAAACATTTATGCATACAGTGTTGTGTTATGTGTTTCAGGTACTAGTGAGGATCGCGGGAAGAAGTCGACATGATCCGCACACACTGAGAGGATTTATGTATTTGAGATCTTTTGAGATTCTGAGATTTGTTTATTATGATGACATTGGATACAGTTGTTGGATATTGTTTTTGGTGATTGAAAATATGATTTAAAAATGAAAATTTGTTTTGAAAGATTTTTCGTTACAAGAGTTTTCCCAGAAACATAAAGAAATCATGAGGAGCTGTATGATCAGCCTTCGCCTTGCTGCGATCCGCTGATGTAACTGAAACAATAAACTGAAACTGTAAGCCCGAAAGCTTAGTGAGTTCCCCCAAAATACCAACGCCATACAAATATAACCACTTCATATAACAAACACAGAATAGCATGCATAATGAGCCTTCAGCCTGACTGGACTGCCTCGCTAGGCCTACAGCCTATCTGGACCGCTCCCGAGCCTTCTGCATGACTGGACCGCCTCACATGGCCTACAGCCTATCCGGACCGCTCACCGGGTATGTTGGCCTACAACACAAAGCAGGACCGCCTCAACCCAACCCCCACTCAAACAAACAAGTGCACATAAATATCATACGCTAGCTCATATCATATAACAGTCAAACTGATCTAACATATCACTATTCATAGCAACATCCCAATAACCGGGATACAAACCTAACCAGTCACTAACATAACATCATCCTATAACCAAGACACTGACCTAACCAGGTCACTAAGCATAAGCATACCACATCCTAACTACCAGGATGTAATCAATAAACATATCATGCCATAATCCAAATACAAATATATAAAGGGTCGGCCTTGGTGCCTTAAACCCATTGGTATAGTGAGGATAACTCACCTCGCACTGTCGACTCAAAGATAAACTCAAGCTCTTGGAGTGCCGGTACAACTCCACTACCTAAATGCACCATAGAACCATGCTTGTAAATTTCCAACTTCCCAAAATGTCCCAGAAGTCCAAAAGTCAACCCTTGGTCAAGGTCCAAGTCAACTGTCAAAGTCAACAATCCATGTTGACCTCGACTCGTCGAGTACAACCAACCACTCGCCAAGTTACTTGCATACTCACCAATTCGCCGAGTCACTTGAGTGACTTGTCGAGTTCCTAGTGTCAGTGGTCGTAACTCCTTGGCCAACTCGGCGAGTTTTTCCCGTACAAATCCCCGTGTTCATACATGTCCAAAGGTTGGGAAAACCCTAGCCGACTCACCGAGTCATCGGTTGACTCGCCGAGCCCAAGGCAATCTTCATCAGACTCGCCGAGTCGTTCATCCGACTCGCCGAGTCCATTAAGTCCTTCATCCATACAGAGGCTTTTTAAACCATACTAAGGCTCCATATTTTAGATCCAGTCCCCCAAGGCATGTTTATAACGTAAAGTTGCAAACTTTACGTGCATGCAAGGCCCTAAAGTCTTAAAATGACAAACTAAGCTTGCAATGGAGGTTTTGCACTTAAGGAGAGTCTCATCTTTGTAAAAGTTGGAAGCTTTATGGACTTAGAGAACCAAGAGAGTTCAAATCTGAAGCTACAACTTCAGATCTTAGCTTATACACAAGCAAAGCTTCCAAACATACTAGGAAAGCCCTAAAATCCACCCAAAAGAGATCTAGAATGAAATGAGCCAAGGTAACAACCTAATACCTTCAAAAAGGGTGTCTACTGGAGTAGATCTTTGCTTCCCATGAGTTTCCTTGCTTCAATTTACTTGTTTCCCAAATGTTTCTTCACTAAGATTCCTCTTCTAAGCTTCAACCCACCAAAGAAACACACACACACGATTTAGGGTTTAAGGGTGCCAAGAAGCTGTAAAGGGGAGGCTGGGGATGGCCAATGATCCTTTAAATAGGATGCAAGACCCTGGAATTTAGGGTTTCATCTGCCAGCTCCTACTCATCGATTCCCCTCTTGGACTCGACGAGTAGGTCACTAAATCACGCGGACCAACCCGCTGCTACTCGACGATTAGGGCAACCAACTCGTCGAGTAGACCTTGAAAACAAGAAAATTATTATAGAATCAATACCTGAGAATCGGGGCGTTAAAATTCTCCCCCACTTGAACTAGACTTCGTCCTCGAAGTCTGTCGTGGCGAACAACTCCGGATAGTGCTCCTGCATCTCTGCCTTTGGCTCCCATGTCCACTCGGACCCCCTCCGATGCTCCCACTGAACCTTCACCAGAGGTATCTCCATGTTCCGCAGAACTTTCATCTTCCTCTCCAGAATGGCCACAAGCCTCTCAATGTAATTCAGGCGCTCATCAGCTTGAATATCTTACAACGACACCACTGCCTCCGGATCCATAATGCACTTCCGCAACTGCGAAACATGGAAAGTGTTGTGGATCCGACAAAGCCCCTCTGGTAGCTCTAACCTGTAAGCCACCTTGCCAACCCTGGAAATGATCCTGAACGGCCCAATGTAATGGGGACCCAATTTCCCCATATTCCTGAAGCGGATCACACCCTTCCAGGGTGAGACCTTCAGGAGTACCATATCACCCACCTGAAATTCTAACTCAGATCGTCTTCTGTCGGCGTAACTCTTCTGCCGACTCTGGGCGGTCTGCAATCGCTGCCTAATCTGCTGAATCTTCTCGGTAGTCTGCAAGACTACTTCTGTCCGCCCCATCACCATGTGTCCAACCTCACCCGAACAAACCGAGGTGCGACATCTCCGCCCATACAATAGCTCGAAAGGCGGGGCGCCAATGCTGGAATGATAGTTGTTGTTGTAAGCGAACTCTACAAGCGGTAGGTGGGAATCCCAACTCCCACCGAAGTCAATGACACATGCCCTCAATGTCACACCTCAAAACCGGAACTGCGGAAACGTTCAGGGGTAGAGGACTTCATGTCAAGTATCACGAGATATGTATAGGGTAAGCAAGTAATGAACAACCATTTCATTTAGAAAGAAAGTGTTTACAATGTGTGTGTTCACAAAACATAGAAGTCATAAACAAATAACAAAACATGACTTGAAGTTGTAAAGCTCCATCTTCTGAAGTCCCAGCACGAGCACCTGTCTAATAGTCTCCTGAGAATACAAGTTATTTGAAAGAGTTGATCAGCAATTAAGCTGGTGAGTTCATAAGATTTTAGTGATATGAGTAAGCTGTAAAATGTGGTTGAAAATGTATATGCACAAGTGATGTAAGCGGTAAGTTCTGTTTTGAAATGTTCGCCTGTTCCTCTAGAAAATCCTATATTTCCTACTTTAATGGAAGTTAAGTAAAATGACACTACAAGCCTTTCTATGCGTACTAAGTGGGTACAAGTTATATATAATTAGAGTAAATAAACAATCGATTGTGCGCATCTGCCCTAAACTCACAACCCAATGGGGAACAACAAGTAAGGCGGATAGCACACATTCCATTGGTTGTTAGATCATTGTCATATATAACCTTGGTGTATTCACTTGTTACTCATGGAGTTATTTGTAATGGTTCCTTTATATCTAATGGAGAGTTCTTTTAAGAAAACCTATATTTCTTATAGTAAAATAATGACTACGGTGATTACTTTTATAATAGCTTTGTTTATACTGCTATATATAATCTGATATCGGGTATAAAGTTAATTGGGTGAATCTGCCCTAAGCCCACAATCCAACAGGAACAAGACGTCGGGGGGAAAACACACATTTAGCTATCTATTGGATATTAGTTTTATATATAAACATGGTGTATAAACTAAGGTGTTATAGAGTTAACTCACCTAAAGTCTCTAAAACTGTATTGGCTTAATAAAATGGATTAAGCCCTTTTCTGGGAAATCTCTAGTTTTGTCTACCAAAAATACTGACTTTGATAAGTAAGTTTTGTACTAGAATAACTGTGCGTTGACTTTGTGTCCTATGACCTGATCCATACCTGGTACCCTTATGATGACTTAATGTATACTAAGCATAGATATATATAGATTCTGGTAGATAATAGATTGGGTGACCTCAGTGCAAGCCCACATCCAACGGGAACAGGAATTGCAGCAAAGAGCACACATCCTATTAGTTGTCGGAATCTACTAGCATATATGTATCCTATAGGGTATACATTATGGAATCATAAAGTTAGCATCATGATCCTAACCTTTAATCGTAGCCTTCTACCAAGGCATCTTCTGTTTTGAGTTAAACCCGACTGTTCCTTTGTCAAATGTAGAAGTATATTCTCCCTACTTTATAACTATCTTGACTAGAAAATAGATCAACTTTCAAGTGGTACCGACACTTTATGAAAGTAATGGGAGAAGTAAGTACACATATGTCGTTTATAATGACCTGCGGATGTACTAATAACCTAAAAACATATTTGTTTTATTACGGTCATAATGTGAAAGCTAGAACCCTTACTAAACGCTCTTAATGTAAAGAGATTGAGGGAACCAAACGCGACCCCAACAATTTCTTACAAGCTGTGTAATTCACATTAAATTTATATGATCATGTATACCCAATATAACTATCACTAATGTGTTAGTGATTCATTAGTATAATTAAATCCTGTTTGTGTGTTCTCATGCTATAGCAACCTAACTTGTTTGTTATGTTCTGTTCTGGTATTGTTTGATTCTCTTCACTATTTGTTCTGTTATGGTATTGTTTGATTCTCTTCATTGTTTGTTCTGTTGTGGTATTGTTTCTTTGTGTGCTTCACTGTACTAGAAGTAATGAATAGCATTCTCCTAAACTATACCTATAATAGTTTACTAATGCTCTACTTGGACTGTTACTGAAATGACTCATTTCTCTACTAAGTTATGCTTTTACTTTAATAACGAAGTTTTGTATAACAATAAAGTAACATAACCTTAAACGAGTTTTGAAATGTGTTGACAAATTATAAATAACATAAGTAACATTTTGAAGTATGTTTAACAACAAACATTTACACAATTATCATTGTGTTCAACCTGTATTCCCCCCCCCCCCCTTAAAATAGTTAAAATAGTTAAATGATTCATTACGGGGTATGAACTCACCTGTTGTGGGTGATTCAAACGGGTATGCGTGTAAGGATGAGAAGTTCCACGAATGAAGTCCCGAGACACAATAAGTCCTAAATGATATATAATGACACACATCGGCATGAATATAGTGTTTATAACAACTATATGAAAGGAAACACCTTCAGGGACTAGGAAACACCTTGACCAAGTGTTGGAATCACATGTGATTCAACAAAGGAAGGTAGAATGGCACTCACATGAGTTTACTACCATGGGTTTATAGCCCAAGGGAGTTTACGGCCGTAAACTCATGGTTACTCATGTATGAAGGCAAGTTTGAAGGCTAGGGAATGATTTAGGGACCTTAACTCTACCCTAGGATGAGGAAGACCACCTTCTTTGGAGTTGTTGAGGTGTTTACGGCCCAAATGAGTTTACAACCGTAAAATCATGGCCATTTATGTTTATGAGGGTCCTAAAGGTCATAATGAAGCATCCTAAATTCAAGTCTAAGCCTTAGGAAGTGTTTGTGGCATCAAAACACCCTTAACTTGAGTTTTCGGCCATTCGACCATTTTGGCTTGTGTTTGCGGCCGTAATCACCTATGGGTGATGGTATTTTGATTGTTTTGAGTCCTAAACACATCAAGGTAAAGTGCTAGGCTAGCCTCTTGGCTTAAGGAAGGCATTTGGAGCATTTTGGCACCATGAAAGGGAGTTCACGGCCCAAGAACATCCTTGGCCGTGAACTCTCTTCTAACCCTTGTTTCTTAGTGTTTTTAAGGCCTATATATGTCAAGGGTTGTTCTATGTTCGGTTCCAAGGTCTATAGGGGCATAAGGCACACTTTTGGCCTCAAATTTAGTGTTCACGGTCCAAGAGGATCTTGGGCCATGAACACCCTTTCCTTGGGTTTTATGGATGATTTCCATGTTATCTAGTCATGTAGTACCCTTTTAATACACTCTAGGGTCGATGTACTTACAATTGGGGGTGAACGGATGAAGATCCTTGAGAGAGAAATCGGCTTTTCTCTAGTTGGAAATGTAAGAAATGAATAAATATGGCTAAGAACCATATATATACCCCTAGGGTTTTTGGCAGAAAATATTTTATTCAGGCATTGAACTCTAATATCAATGAGTTTTTGAAAAACAGAGTTGCACAATACCCTAGTGCATCCTCTCTCCTGATATCCCTTTAAGTGTAAATCCTGAAATACTCAAACTTATCCCAAAAGTTTGAAAGTTAGCAGAACGGATTTGACTTCGATTGCTATGGATGGTTTTACAGAATGGAAATTTTTGGGTTGTCACACTCAACATATCCTTGAGGGTCTGAATGGTCCGCTCGCTCTGACTGTCGGTCTATGGATGGAACGTCGTGCTAAAATGCAACCGCGTGGCGAGACATGATGGAGACCGGAACCCCATGGCGAGACACGATCACGCAAACGTACATGTCGGCCAACCTCCCGGCTGACAAACTCTCCCAAATAGCCAAGAAATAGCCACTCTTGGTCAATCGATCAACGATGACCTATATAACATCAAATCCCTTCGCCGTCCTCGGTAACTTGGTAATGAAGTGTGACAACTGTCAAATTCTGGTCAAGTCAAAGTCAAACAAAGTCAACAAGTCAAACCGGTCAACTCCGTTAACCCTGGTATACTAGGGTTTACGTTATGTATTTACTGTACAACTCACTATTTTAATGAGAAATCATCATTTGGAAAGTTCGTGTATCTACATTTCTTTAACCTAAAATTGTGGTAAGTAATGAACTAAAGCGATAAAACACTATTGCATACTCATCGGGCGTGTGTAAGATCCTTGAACATGGCTTAACGGGGTTTACGGGCATTGCGTTGCGAAGCCGGACACTAAAAAAGGTCACAAAAGAAGTCTCTCCCAATCTCTTTCACTCTATCTCTCTCTATTAAAAATCTCTCCCAAATCTCTCTCAGAAGTTCCTATAACTTTTTGAAATCATTCGGGTCATCCCCACCCTTAACCGGGTCAAAAACCACTTAAAACAGACTAATTATTGGAAAAACAGCCTTTAGAACCGAAGCCTCTCAATTAAGAACCAAAACCATAGGGACCGAAGGTGCTAAGGACCGAACCTGAAACTGCCTGTGTTGGACTGAACCCGAAGCTGCCTGCGAGCTAAACCCGAAGGTCCCTTCGGACCAAACCTCCCCTTCCCCTTCGCTCCTTGTACCTTCACTCCATTTCGCCTTCGGGCCCAACAGCAGTAGGGATTGAACCAAGGCCCAGTACCGAGAACTCTCGCAGATAGGCCAAATTCACCTGGTTTTCGGCTACGACTTCATTTTAGGCCCGTTTTACATGATTTTATCACGGGATTTTCACCCGAAATCACATTTTAACATATAGAACCCGATACTTCATAATTAATCACGTTTTTGGGGTATAATCCTTATCCAAGAAGAGTGGGTGGGATATTATTGGTGGAGTGTTGACTTTACTTTAGAGTATGACACAAGCAACCACCCATTCCCACTCCATGACCAACCCTTGTCCTTCCACCATACCTAGTCCTTTCATTGTACTCCTTCCATCATTTTTCCAGCCACATCCTTGATCAAAGGCTGGAAAACTCCCCTTTCTCCTCACATTTCTCTCATTTTTCCACCAAAGAACAAACTCCATTCTCTCTCACTTTCTCTCTCTAAATTTTGAGATTCAAGGCTATTCTCCAAACTTTTCTTCTACTTTTGGTAAGTATTATCATCCTCCATATGATCATTTCACTCCTTTCTACTCAAATCATAGATTTCTTACACAAACTCGTTCATATTTGTGTTAGATCTTCAAATCTTCAAGGCATCTTCTAAGTGTTCTTGAGTTGAACACTTCTTTTATTCGACATACATCCACTGAAATCACACAAGGTGAGTTCATACCCCTACATTTTCATGTTTTCTTCAAGTTTTATGGGGGAATGCAAGTTAAATCACCATAATATAACTTAAACTCTATCATCAGCTTTCAACAGGAAAGTTGAGTCCCATTAACGGACTATTTTGACCTTCATAAACTTTTTATTTTCCAAAACTGTTTAATATGCAAATAGTTTAGGTTTATACCTTTAAAATGACTACTTGCGCATCTCCACACTATTTTTCTACAATTTATGGCGATTTTTACAAAACATCCTATCATTTTAGAAACCACTTCAGACCAGTCTGTGAAGTTGGACATTTTTACACAAGTTAAAGGTCACTAAAAATCATGATAAAAATTATGAATAAAATAGACATATTTTATAATCTCTCAGAATTTACGGATTCTGATTTCAACTTCAAATGATTTTTCTATGATTTTTGTAAGAACAGAAACAACAAGGTTAAAACTAGAAAATGGTAAACAATTTCATTTGCACCTTGTAGCTTGTTGAGCAAGGTGTGTTTTATTATATATATATATATATATATATATATATATATATATATATATATACATGTTGTTGATAGTACATATTATTTACCCTAGTCTAAAGGTACGAATCATATACAAGGGGTTACTACCTTTACAAATAATATTAATAAATTATAATAGGTATAGTTAGGTTGCATATGCATTACAAACATTATGATAAACTATAATAGGTATAGTTTATGTTACAATTACATTTCAAACTCATTACGAAAGGTTTTCTTTTCATATAAATGGGGTACAAATACAAAGTACCGGGTATATACAAAGGGGTACATTACAAAGTATCGAGTTTTCATATAAAAGGGGTACAAATACAAAGTATCGAGTCTATACAAAGGGGTACATTACAAAGTACCGGGTTTTCATATAAAAGGGGTACAAATACAAAGTATTGGGTCTATACAAAGGGGTACATTACAAAGTATCGGGTTTTCATATAAAAGGGGTACAAATACAAAGTATTGGGTCTATACAAAGGGGTACATTACAAAGTACCGGGTTTTCATAACTAAAGGGGTACATTACAAAGTACCGGGTTTACACAAAATGGTTTTATGATATTAGAACTACAATCCATCTTGAATTTGTTAGTTTTCTGGTTATAATTGCTAAGTGTATATGTTAGCGTTATATAAGAATTTAGCTGTGATCGACTTAGAATTGGTGGGCCTGCTTTACTTCTCGTTCCTTGTTTGGTTGTGGACCTAGGGCAGACCCATTATATTCGACGGTTTATCTAACTTAAATTTTATATAACTTATATACCGTGGGTGATTATAGAGGAAATCTATAGGTCCTTCTAGGGTACATTATTGCATAACATAGGAGTTTTCCTTACACATTTTATAAAGAAAATATTGGATTTTCTGGAATCATACTCATTCACTTTTACAAGGAAAATGACATCTTTATCAAATAAAACTCTTATGAACTCACCAACTTAATTGTTGACACTTTTTCAAAACTACTTGTATTCTCAGGGAATCAGTAAAACAGGAAATCAGCGGCTTTTGAGGATGGAACGCTTAGACGTTAAACATTTCATTTTTGTCCACATAATGTAATTGATTTAGAAACATGTAAACTCATACTATGGTGTAACTTTTTCAATTATATTTATGTTGGTTGTTTTTACTTTGAGCACTATTATACTCGTTGTTGTGATATTATACATGAAGTCCTCCACCCTCGGACGTTTCCGCCATCTTTGGTTTGGGGGTGTGACATGAAGTCTATCGTGATATGTTCCCATTTCCACATGGGAATCTCTAGAGGCTATAGCATACCATTCGGCCTCTGATGCTCGGCCTTGACCATCCTGCAGGTCAAACACCTATCGACATACCAAGCGATTTCTCGCTTCATACATGGCCACCAGTAACTCAAACTCAAGTCTCGGTACATCTTGGTGGTCCCGGGTGAATACAGAAGTGAGACTTATGAGCCTCCTCCATGACTGTTTGTCTGACCCCACCAGACATCGGAACCCACACCCGACCGCATCGGGTCAATAATCCCCGACTATCCTGCACAAACCAGGTGTTCTCACCCTTGAGCCTCTCCAACTTCCAGTTCTCCGGTCGCATGCCCTCAACCTGAGGACCCCTGATCAAGCTCATAAGCGTTAAATCCACCGTTATCCTCATACAACACTACTAGGGTGGAAGACCCAGTTGCCTTGCGGCTCAAAGCATCCGCCACCACGTTCGCTTAACTGGGGTGGTAAAGGATCTCGCAGTCGTAGTCCTTGACTAAATCCAGCCACCTGTGCTGTCTCATGTTCATGTTCGGCTAATCCATGATGTTTCTCAAACTCTTGTGATCCGTATATATGGTACAACGAACCCCATATAAGTAATGTCTCCATATCTGGAGAGCGAACACCACCGCTCCTAGCTCTAGATCATGAGTATGATATCTCGTCTCATGCGACTTCAGCTGTCGCGATGCGTAGGCTATCACTCGTCCTCTCTGCATGAGGACCGCCCCTAAACCCGTGATGGATGCATCGCAGAACACCACAAAATCCTCCACTCCCTCTGTGAGTGTCAAGAACGGAGCCTCGCACAAACATTGACGGAGAGTCTTAAATGCCCTATGCTGATCCGGTTCCCACCGGAAATCCACTCCCTTCCTCGTCAGACGAGTGAGGGGTACTGCAATCTTAGAGAAATCCCGAATAAACCTTTGGTAGTATCCTGCTAAACCCAGAAAGCTCCTGATGTCCGAAGGATACCTCAGCACCTCCCACTGCATGACTTCCTCGTTTTTAGCTGGGTCGACCAAAATCCACTCCTGGTTAACGAGATGTCCGAGGAACTGGACCTCTCGCAACCAAAATCACACTTCGAGAACTTAGCATACAACCGTTCTCGTCTCAGAACTCCCAACTAGGGGTGTAAGTGAGTCGAGCTACTCCCGAGCTACTCGGGATCGACTCGTTAAAAGCTCGACTCGAGATCGAATTAAACGAGCCCGAGCCGAGCTCGAGCCCAAATATGAGGCTCGTTTATTAAACGAGCTCGAGCCGAGCTTCAGCTAGTGGGCTCGCGAGCCTAAATGAGCCTAAACGAGCCTATATATATATATATATATATATATATATATATATATATATATATATATGTGTGTGTGTGTGTGTGTGTGTGTGTGAGAGAGAGAGAGTGTGTGTGTGTGTATATATATATATATATATATATATATATATATAGGCTCGTTTAAGCTCGTTTAGGCTTGCAAGCTCACTAAATTGTTCACGAGCTCGAGCTTCTTCAAATTAAACGAGCCGAGCTCGAGCTTGGTTTACACCCCTACTCCCAACAACTCCCCGAGGTGCTCCTCGTGCTGCTATCGGGTCTTGGAATACACCAAGATATCATCTATGAACACAATGAACGAGCGATCAAGCATCGGTCTATAGACCCGATTCATCAGGTCCATGAATACTGCTGGTGCATTGGTGAGCCCAAATGGCATCACCACGAGCTCGTAAGGACCATAAATAGTTCGAAACACGATCTTCTCGACGTCCTCCTCTCTGACCCGGACCTGATCATATCTCGACCTCAAATCAATCTTGGAGAACCAAGATGCACCCTGCAACTGATCGAAGAGATAATCTATCATAGGGAATGGATAGCGGTTCTTCACCGTCAACTTGTTCGGCTCCCTATAATCAATGCATATCCGGTGTGAACCGTCTTTCTTCCTGAAGAAGAGGATCGGTGCTCCCCATGGATAACTGCTAGGTCGAATGAACTGCTTGCTCAGCAGTTCCTACAGCTGTGAAGACAACTCCTGCATCTCGGGTGGCGCCAACCGGTACGACGCCTTGGCGATAAGAACCGCACCCGGTACCAGATCGATCCGGAACTCGACCTTCCTCTCCGGAGGTATCCCTGGCAACTCCTCCGGGAACACGTCAGCAAACTCCCAACCACTGGAACCTCTGAAACTGAAATCTGATCCCTAACACGCGTATCCACCACTTACGCTAGATAACATGCACACCCGTGCTAAATACACTGCCGAGCCCTGACAGCTGAACAAAATCCTGATCCCACTCTGGTGCCCTCACCATATACCACCAGTTCTCCCCCACTTAGGGTTCAAACTACCACCAGCTCGCCCTCACAGTCAATCATAGCACCGAACCGACTGAGCCAATCCATGCCTACGATCACACACACCTCTCCCATGGGGATCAGATTCAAATCTATCGGAAAGGACACCCCGAAAATCTCCAACTCTCACCCTAGGTAGATCGAAGAAGCAGAAACCCCGTGTTTGTTGGTGATAGAGACTCGCAACGGATACTCTAACTCGCCCACTGGCACACTGAACTCCTTACTAAACGACTGAGATATGAAGGACCGACTCGCCCCCGAGTCAAATAAAACCAAAGCAGGCAAAGAGTTCACTAAAAACGTACCTAATCACAGGTAAAACAGATTAACATAATACAATTATAATAAATGAAATAAAGGAGAGAAACATACCATCAACCACATCTGGTGCTGCCCTGGCCTCATCTGCGGTCAGCTGGAAGGCATGCCCCTGAGCCTTCGAAGGCTCTGTCTTGACTGGCCTCCCATCCAGTATCCTAAATGTAGTCGGCACTGGAGCCTGCGCCGGTCTGGCTGCGAGATGTGGACAGTTGGTCTTCACGTGACCAACCTGATGACAGTGATAACATATCCTCATATCATATGCAAGGGCTGACTGGCGACAATCCCTAGCATAGTGCCCCTCATTGCCACACTTGTGGCATCCACTACCCGTCCGACAAACTTTGGAATGACTATTGCCGCACTTTCCACAAGTACGACTATGTTGTCCCCCGGTCGTAGAATTAGCGATCTTATATCGCTTAGGCGCCGACTTCAACTGCGTCGGGGCCTGCCGCTGCTCCCTCACCTGCCGCTCAATCTCTAACTCACGCCGCCTAGCGGCTTCCTGTAACTCCAAAAGAGTATCACATCGCTAGGTAGACACAAACTGACGGATGTTAGTCTTGAGCATGCTCAAACAACGAGTCATCTGAGCATGCTCAGAAGCAAACTCTGGGCAGAACATCACCCTCTCTATGAACATGCGAGTGATCTCCGTCACCGACCCCCTCCTGTCTCAAACTCAAAAACTCCTGTGACAAACGTTCCCGCTCGACCCGTGGAATGTATCGGGCGCATAACATATCCCTGAACTGCTCCAAGTGACAGCATGTCTTTGATCATCAGTGTACGGCCCAGTCACCAATCTCCACTAGTCCTTGGCCCCGGATCTTAGCAGGTTCAGGGCACACATGACCTTATGGTCAGTAGGACACGAGTAGGTAAATAAACACCCCTCCACATCTGAAATCCACCTCATAGCCTTGATGGGGTCCTGTGTCCCATCAAAAGTAGAGGGCTTCGTGTTATCAAAGTCCTTGTACTGGAAGCCCCTAGTGGCTCCTCCTCCCCCTGCCGCTGTTACAGCCGATGCAACTACAACGACAACCATCTCCGCAAGGGTTGCGTATCGCTCGTCAAAGTACTCGACCATGGCGGTCTTAATAGACCCAAACATATCCGGTAGTTGTGCCCAGAATGCAGCAACAACCTCATCATGCAGGATCTCCCAAATCCTGACATCCAACTCCTCTGTACCCATCTGCACCATGGGCTCAGGTGTTGTTGGCCCCTCCTGGCCTCCGTCTCTTAATCCTGATCCTGAACCGGATACAGTCACAAAGCGTCTCGTCATCACCATTCTGAAACATACCACAAGATATCAGATAATCCACACAAATACCTGGGAACCAACCCCCGACTAAAACCTAGGGGTTGTGACTTCCTTGATACGTGTATGGGTCCTGTACTTTCAGTAGTACGGGCCCATACTATCTTCCACACCTACCCATATTTGTCTCAAGTATCACCACAACACCCTAACAATATACATAAGCATAGCGAGCGCTCAATCCTCACTCCTAGAGGAAGTCTAACTGAATCACAACTGACCTACCGGCCTCACATAACCCACCCATTCATGAAACTTCCACAAACCCTGCAGCATTAGTGTATGCTAATCATACATAACGCTAGACCCTATAGACTTTCGAATATCCGACCCTACCTTAAGCCCTAATCAATAAGAGCAGAACATAAGGTCAAATCAAACATTCTCGGGCTATAAGATCTTAATTATGTACAATCGTGATACATACACAAGTAACTACAGTCATGATGTCAATCTCATGTAAAGAAACCCTATGCTAGCAGGCATCACGTAATCAGGCAATTCTATCATGTAATTCCTGAGGATCCCTAGCCGAGTACTAGCATGCTGTTCTATCATATCATAATATCAAATAATTGTATGGTATTTTGGGGTCAACTTACAGGCTTTGGTTGATCGTACACCTTGCATGCTTTCTTACTTATTTTGAAAAACATTTTAAAAAAATATCATTTTAAATCTTTCCTTTGATTTGAGACTGGAGTCACACGAGTGTTCCTCCAATTCACTCAAACCAAGGCTTTCATACCAACATGTAACACCCAAAAATTTCATGCCAAATTAAAACTTTTTCAAAACATTTAAAACCATTTATTATTACAAAGTTTGTTTTCAAAATATCTAATATCAAAGTTTTCCCAGAAACATAAACAAATCATGAGGAGCTGTACGATCATGCCTTCGCCTTGCCGCGATCCCTGATGTACTTGAAACAATAAACTAAAATTATAAGCCCAAAATCTTAGTGAGTTCCCCCAAAATACCAACGCCATACAAATATAACCACTTCATATAACAAACACAGAAAAACATGCATAATGAGCATCCAGCATGACTGGACCACCTCGCATGGCCTACAACCTATCTGGACCGCTCCCGAGCCTTCGACATGACTGGACCGCCTCACAAGGCCTACAGCCTATCCCAACCGCTCACCGGGTATGTTGGCCTACAACACAAAGCAGGACCGCCTCAACCCAACCCCCAATCAAACAAACAAGTGCACATAAATATCATATGCTAGCTCATATCATATAACAGTCAAACCGATCTAACATATCACTATTCATAACAACATCCCAATAACCGGGATACAGACCTAACCGGTCACTAACATAGCATCATCCTATAACCAAGACACTGACCTAACCAGGTCACTAAGCATAAGCATACCACCATCCTAACTACCAGGATGTAATCAATAAACATATCATGCCTTAATCCAAATACAAATATACAAAGGGCCGACATTGGTGCCTTAGACCTATTGGTATAGTGAGGATAACTCACCTTGCACTTTCGACTCGAAGATAAACTCAAGCTCTTGGATTGCCGGTACAACTCCACCACCTAAATGCACCATATAATCATGCTTGTAAATTTCCAATTTCCCAAAATGTCCCATAAGTCGAAAAGTCAACCCTTGGTCAAGGTACAAGTCAACTGTCAAAGTCAACAGTCCATGTTGACCTCAACTCGTCGAGTACAGCTAGCCACTCGCCGAGTTCCTTGCATACTCACCAACTCGCCGAGTCACTTGAGTGACTCGTCGAGTTCCTAGTGTCAGTGGTCGTAACTCCTTGGCCAACTTGATGAGTTTTCCCCCTTACAACTCGTCGCGTTCATACGTGTCTAAAGGTTGGGAAAACTCTAGCCGACTTGCCGAGTCATTGACTGACTCGCCGAGCCCAAGGCAATCTTCATCCGACTCGACGAGTCCATTCAGTCCTTCATCCATACTGAGGCTTTTTAAGCCATGCTAATGCTCCATATTGTAGATCCAGTCCCCCAATGCATGTTTATCACGTAAAGTTGCAATGGAGGTTTTGCACTTAAGGAGAGTCTCGTCTTTGCAGAAGTTGGAAACTTTATGGACTTAAAGAACCAAGAGAGTTCCAATTTGAAGTTACAACTTCAGATCTTAGCTTATACACAAGCAAAGCTTCCAAACACACTAGGAAAACCCTAAAATCCACCCAAAAGAGATCTAGAATGAAATGAGCCAAGGTAACAACCTAATACCTTCAAAAAGGGTGTCCACTAGAGTAGATCTCTGCTTCCCACGAGTTTCCTTGCTTTAGTTTACTTATTTCCCAAATGTTTCTTCACCAAGATTCATCTTTTAAGCTTCAACACACCAAAGAAACACACACACACACACACGATTTAGGGTTTAAGGGTGCCAAGAAGCTGTAAAGGGGAGGCTGGGTGAGGCCAATGATCCTTTTAATAGGGTGCAAGACCCCGTAATTTAGGGTTTCATCTGCCAACTCCTACTCGTCGAGTCCCCTCTTTGACTCGGCGAGTAAGTCACTAAATCACGCGGACCAACCCGCTGCTACTCGACGAGTAGGGCAACCAACTCGTCGAGTAGACCTTGAAAACAAGAAAATTCTTATAAAATCAATACTTGAGAATCGAGGCGTTACAATGAAACATAAAGGTTGAAACTTGAAGACTCATAATGGTCTAGAAAATGAGCTAGAAAGTGGAGGAGTGGCTTGCTTGCTGAATATTCACACAATAGATGCCTTGTTCTTTTTTTTTTCACCAAACACCACCACAAAACTTCAAAACTCAACAATGGTGGCTATGGGTGCTTTTAGGCCGAAAGGGAGCCGATGGAGGCTGAGGGTGTGCAAGCCTTAACCATCACATCTCTTAAATAGGCCTTAAAGCCCGAAAATTAGGTTTTTACAACCTGACCGTCGCCATATCGTAGCTAACATCATGCCATGTCGTGGGGACCCAAATGAATGGGCGTTTCATCTGGCCTTAACCATGTCGTGGTGCATCATTTGCCACGTTGTGGTCACCACAAAATTCATTATTTATGACTTGAATTACCAAAACTCAAAGGTGTTATTTACTTGGAACTTGGTGTTACATAGTAAAGATGATATTAGTGGGTAATGGTCGTACGTATTAGTCACCCATGTCGTGCAATCCAAACTTACAAAATCCCATAAACCTTTGAAAATCTCATATAGTTTACCGGAGACAATAAAGTTACCTTTGAATTTGACAAATTTGGATTTTCTATGAAGGCTTTCTGCACCCGCTAGATCCTTCTTCGATGTGTAAGCTCATGTGACCTATATCCGACCACCGAGTCTTGGTCTCCAGTTGCGCATCAAAGTTTGGTCCACCTCAGTGCTCATGCACTTAAGTCATTAATGTAAAGTCATTTTATTTATTGTAATAAAAAACATTGCTAGTCTGTCATGTCATGCAAGTCATTTTAGAAAACACATTCATTTACCTTTTATTAGTTTAAATATAAATGTTTCTTCTATGTTTGATGTGGTTCATTATGATATTTGAAATTCACCTATTACTAGTCTTAGTGACATTTGAATCCTTTTGTGATCCACACAAAGATAAGATGTGACATATAGCACAATTGTAGAGAGATTACTTAACATCAGGTTAAACAAAATATGAAAATACATATAAAACAAGAAAGTGCTTAGCCTATGAGTATGTATTAGCATCCTATTTCAGTAACAATAATCTTTCTATTTTTGTGAGAAAGAATTTGCAATTAATCCTAAAATATTCAAATTTAAATATTTAACAATGATATTTCTTATTATTGTTCAATTTATTTAGCTTATTTGCTTTAAATCATTTACAATTCTATTTGAAAAGAAACAAAGATTCTTATTTCTTATTATAATCAAATACATACTTTACTGTAAAAGTAAAACTTGACTCAAATAATGATGTCGAGGTACAAAACTTTTTCAATTATCAAGATTCGTAACTTGACTAAAATGGCCCGGTATATAATATTATATCATGTTTTTAAACTAATATTCTTATTTTTTTTTTCGGTGTATCCTTTACACAACAAGTCTGGTGTTTTTACCAAATTTCTTCACTTTTGTGAATATGTTCAAAATCAATTCAAGTGTGATATCAAACCCTTTCGATACGACCATATCGACGAACTTGACAACCATCACTTCCACGTCATTTGTTAAAACATAATTGAATTCCGCTGATCTTATCCTCATACCTCCCAACACAATGCGAAGTCCGAACGTATGATTTGATCCATCAAACACCCAAAATATGAATAAAAACCGCAAATTGAATAAATCGAATAAAACACAATAGACACAATTTGGTTGAAAAAGATGGATAAAAACTACAAAAATAATGAATTAAGAGTTAACTTTTTACCTTAAATTGGAAAAGGGACACAGTATGCCCAAAACCCAATTTCGGTTCCAAATCCAAATCCCCGAAACCAATTTCATTATATCATTCCGATTCTTAATTCTATTAAAATGTAAATTCCAGGTTCCTGAACATTTTACACCCCTTGCTTTACAAAGATGCCCGATACTATTTTTGGGATTATACATTATTACAATTACAATTTACAAAATAAATCTTTTAAGTTTTAATTAAGAAAAAGGTTATGTAATTAATTTGTAAAACGTTACAAATCCAACTAAGAATCTATCACGCTGGCCATACCCATCTATACGTTATCATCATCAAAACTTTATATAAATACCCCTTCATTGGGCCGATTCTTTTTATCCTTGTTTCATCGTAGGTTTTATCGAGGCTATCAGATTCCCACCTCATCACTGATCACTCAGATCAAAGAAAGGTAATTTCATTTTTCATTTCGTGTTTTTAATCGGATTTTTCTTGTCCATTATTTCAAATTAACCCTATCTTGTATACAAGCCGTATAAGAAACACCCAACTGGTAGCTCACTTCACAGTCGATTGTATCAATTAGGGACTAGGGTTTAAAAGGGCTAGCTTTTTTTTTTATGGGGTTTTGTTTTTCTGGATATCTTTTTTGAAATAATTTATACCTTTTTTTGCGAATCTCTACTCGAATCTTAATTAGTTGACGATGGCTCGATTGATTATTCCCTGCAAAGGTTCGAGCTTGCCGAGGACTTGTCTCTTGGGTTTGATTTCGTCTGCACATGTGATTACCGAATACCATTTATTAATTTTTATGTTCGTTTGTGTTCTTGATTATTATCTAATTAACTTAATAAAAGTTTTCCACAGTTAGCGTTTTGTTTTCAAGATACGTGAAGATTAAGGATACGTGTTAGTGTGTTACTCTCAGTGGTGGGATTTTTGAGCATCGTGTAATTTTACATGAATAATCTGACTATTATTTGGAGCAGTATTCTTGCAGAAAATCTTACTTTTTTGGCAATTAATAATCAGAAATTCAGAATAATATTTAGTTTACCTAAAGAAATGGAACTGATTATCGTGACTTCAAATTACAAGAATTAGTTTAAACTCACATTGAAACACTCCATAAATGCAATATTTTGTAATTTAAGTTCATCTTTATGTTTCTATTACCCTTTTGATCTATTTACATCTTTATAAGTTGATTTTCTTCGTAATTTAATCTTTTTTCCCCTCCAGGATTCATTTATAAGATTTTTATGTCATATTTGGTGTCAAATTTAAGTGTGCTAGATTACATGTGTTGACTAATTTTTCCAAGTCAACCATGTTCTATGGAGCCTAAGAAATGCAACACTTTTTCATCTATATAATTAAAAGTTCCCATAAAGTGTGCGATAAAACGTTTATATTATATTTTCCTAATTCACTCGACCTATACTTTAATGGTTTTTAACACGTTTCACACGAGTTTTTTTTACATTTTTTGATTGAAAACATTGCAGCTTCAACCTACATGTCGTATCCCATCAGTAAAATACTCCAACACCATCTCTAAATACAGGCTTTATCATAATTCACAGGTTTGTATTTATATCAATAATAATAATTAAATTATCTTTCCATTTGTGTTTAAAATCTGATATTGATCCACTTTCATGGCATAATTGTATTTTGTTTAGCAAATTATACGCAAAAGTTGCCGATTTCCATACCTTTATTCACCGGTTAGTTTTTACACATAACTGTTTTAATAAATATCAAATAATGTTAGCCGACATTTTGTATATATTGATAGTATAGGACTCCACATATCTAACAAACATTTAAGATTCTTGTTATTAAATGAGTACATTTTGTTTAATAATGATTCATGTTTGGTTTTTAGAGAACTAATCAAACGAGTAGGAGACTCGTTTGTTCTGTGGCAACCGAATCCGTGTCAAAATCATTTGAAGAATCGAAAATGGAGGGTCCTAAAGAGATTTTCCTAAAAGATTACAAATTACCAGATTACTACTTTGATACGGTTTGTACTTTGTTCAACTAAAATGCATGTTATTTTTTTAAAGTTTGCATCTTTATGGTTTTTTTGTGAATGAATTGTTAATTCAGGTGGATCTAAAGTTTACATTGGGTGAAGAAAAGACAATCGTGTTTGCAAAAATCAATGTTGTCCCTAGAGTCAATGGTAATAACAGATGTTAATTAATTGAAAAGACGTGTAACAGAGTCAAAGTTATGTTCTTTTCTTGATTATTTAGTGAATGGATGCTGTTTTGACAGGTGTTACTCCTCCATTGGCTTTGGATGGGATTGATCTCAAGCTGATTTCGGTCAAGATTAATGGAAATGAATTAAAGGTATGGAAACACTAAAGTTTATCTTTAATTTCCCATTAAGTTCTGTCTTGACTAAAGCTTACATTTTTTTTTAAATGTTCAGGAGGAAGATTATGATGTAGATGCTCGGCATCTAATTCTCAAAGCACCTCCAAGTGGGAGTTTTACCTTGGAAACTGTTACTGAAATCTTACCACAACATAACACATCATTAGAGGTAAAAAAAAATCTACTATTTAATTCTGTTCTCTTTAGGGATTTGCTAAAGTTTGATTAATGTTTGTTTTGTAGGGTCTTTACAAGTCGTCTGGCAATTTCTGCACACAATGTGAAGCGGAAGGTTTCAGAAAGATAACTTATTTTCAGGTTTGTTATATCAAGTGATTATTGATATCGATTTGTTTTCTAGTTATTCTTTCTCCCTTTTTTCATATTTTATTAATATTATTAATCTTGGTTTCAGGATCGCCCTGATATTATGGCAAAATATACTGTTCGTATTGAGGCTGACAAGTCACTTTACCCTGTGCTATTGTCCAATGGAAACCTCATTAATCAAGGAGATTTAGAGGTGAAACTTGTCTTCTTATATATCTTACCAAATTAAGTCATTTTTTTCTGCATTAAGTAAGAGATTAAGGTCTTGATTGCAGGGTGGGAAGCATTTTGCTGTTTGGGAGGATCCATTCAAGAAACCTTGTTATCTTTTTGCATTGGTTGCAGGAGAATTAGAGAGCAGAGATGACACTTTCATAACATGTTCAGGTCGAAAAGTTGATTTAAGAATATGGACCCCACCACAAGATCTCCCCAAAACCAAACATGCCATGTATTCTCTTAAAGCAGCCATGAAATGGGATGAAGATGTTAGTTCTTCTTCTTCTTCCATACTCCCACTTCCTTCCATCTTTATTAACATCTTGACTCAAGGGCGTTTTTGTCATTTCATCTCTGGTTCTAGGTTTTTGGTCTAGAGTATGATCTTGATCTCTTCAACATCGTTGCTGTTCCCGATTTCAACATGTAGGCAAATTGGCAAAACTTTTTTTTTTTTTTTTTTTTAATTTTGTTTTGTTGTCTGGATTTAATTTCTTTACTTACATTTTTTTGTGGTTTTAAATTGGCAGGGGAGCCATGGAAAACAAGAGCTTGAATGTATGTGTGTATAGACATATAGTAGTAATTATATAATCTTTTTTCCGCATAAAAAAATGTTTTTTATTAATCTTTTTTTTTTGTTCTTGAATAGATTTTCAATTCTAAGCTTGTTTTGGCATCACCTGAGACTGCATCAGATGCAGATTATGCTGCAATTTTGGGTGTTATTGGTCACGAGGTTTGAGATTCTTTATTCATTTGGTCTTTTTTTAAGAAAATATATATTACTTAATTTGCTTAAATAATAATTTGTATATATACCCCTTCTATATATTGCAGTATTTCCATAACTGGACTGGCAACAGGTTTGATTATATAAACTTTTATTGATCATATTCTAAAAAAAATATGAAATATCGTTCTGATTTTTTTATAAATCTTTATAGAGTGACATGTCGTGACTGGTTCCAATTGAGTTTGAAGGAAGGTCTTACTGTTTTTCGTGATCAAGTAAGACCATGTTGCAGACTTTTTTTTAAAAAAAAAATCATTGTATCTTTTTCATTAATAAACATTTAATGATTATAACATGTTTTGCAGGAATTTTCATCTGATTTAGGCAGTCGAACAGTTAAGAGAATTGGTGATGTTTCAAAGCTCCGTATATATCAATTTTCACAGGTTTTCATCTTTAATCTAATTGGACATCAATTAAATATTGTTTTTATTTTTTCCTTTTTATAATAATTGTTGTCTTTTCTAGGATGCGGGACCCATGGCTCACCCTGTTAGGCCTCACTCTTACATTAAGGTCCGGAGTTCATTTCCGTTTTTGTAATCTCTCTTTTTTCTATTAAAGTTTCAAAACTTACCCTCAACTTTCAACTGTTTTTCTTTTCCTCCTCTCCAGATGGACAATTTCTATACAGTAACGGTATGCTTCTGATACGTTCACCCTCGGTTTACTATTTGTTCTGTTTTGACATGAAAACACAAAAAGTCAATGAATTTAAATTTTTATTATATATATTTTATATTGACAGGTGTACGAAAAGGGTGCTGAAGTTGTCCGTATGTACAAAACTTTATTGGGAAGTGAAGGGTTCCGAAAGGTAAGGAGAAAGAAGAGATTCAGTGGTTATTTTTAGGGTTAAATGCAAGAAATAACAATGTTTCCTATTTTCATTTCTTCATATTAGCACTTGATTGTGATGTAGAATTGATGTTTGTTGTTTTAGGGAACGGATTTGTACTTTAAAAGGCATGATGGACAAGCAGTAACTTGTGAAGATTTCTTTGCTGCTATGAGAGATGCTAACAATGTCGATTTTGCTAATTTCTTATTATGGTATTTTACTTTTACCATATATATATATATATTTTTTAATGGTTTTTATTTAAAGATTTTTATAATGTCAACAATCATGACTTGTGTTTAGGTATTCACAAGCTGGTACCCCTATTGTGAAAGTTACATCTTCTTACAATGCTGAAGCTCGAACCTTTTCTTTGAAGTTTAGGTAAGTTTTCAAGACACTATTTTTAGTTTATTTTTATAAATTACCGTTGTAATTTTTATTTTTTTTTCAGTCAAACAGTGCCACCTACACCAGGTCAGCCTACAAAAGAGCCAATGTTCATTCCTGTAGCTATGGGGCTTCTTGATTCAAGTGGAAAAGACATGCCATTATCATCTTTCTATCAAGATGGGAAGTTAGTGTCCATCACATCTGGTGCTCAGCCTGTCTACACTACTGTTCTCAGGGTTACAAAGGTAATTTTACACTTTGTAGGGCCCGTGAAAACTTTTATAAGTTATTCATCATACAAACTAAATCATTTTTGTGTCTTAAATTTAGGCTGAAGAAGAATTTGTATTCCATGATTTGGATGAAAAACCGATTCCATCACTGTTAAGGGGTTATAGCGCTCCTATTCGCCTACACTCTGATCTCACAGAAAACGATTTGTTTTTCCTTCTTGCTCATGATTCAGATGGATTTAATCGGTAAGAAAGACAAAATGTTATGTATAGTTTCACCATTTTGTTGATTTAGCCATTCAACTGTTATTATTTTTATTATTGAAGTTGGGAAGCTGGACAAATATTGGCAAGGAAACTGATGCTCAACCAAGTTGTTAACTTTCAAAAAGATGAGAAATTGGTTCTTGATCCACAATTTGTGCATGGTATCAAATGTATTCTTTTAGATTCGAGTCTAGACAAGGTATTTTTCTTTGAAGTTCTTTTTTTTTTTTGTTCTTGTAGTTTTCAAGATTTGAGGTAAAATTGAGCACTAAGTTTATTCCTTTTTATTTAGGAATTTATTGCAAAAGCAATAACTCTCCCTGGTGAAGGTGAGATTATGGACATGATGGAAGTTGCAGACCCTGATGCTGTTCATGCTGTTCGATCTTTTATCAGAAAGCAGCTTGCTTTGGAGTTGAAACAAGAATTCATAAACAAGGTAAAAAATATGCCTCCTACCCACCCCACCCCACATATAAACATCGCGTGAATTAATGTTGACATGTTTGACTTTGACAGGTGAAAGAAAATAGGAGCTCAGAGAGCTATGAGTTTGACCATGTTAATATGGCAAGACGTGCTCTTAAGAACACTGCTCTTGGTATATATATTTTGCTCTTAAGTACCCTTTTTTTTATGTTGACAAGTGTTGATGTTTATGATAGTGACTTTTTTTTTTTTTTTTTTTTGGAAAAAAAAGGGTATCTTGCATCTCTTGAAGATGAAGAAATCAGTGAGCTTGTGTTGAATGAATACAAAAGTGCAACAAATATGACAGATCAATTCTCAGCTCTTGCAGCCATTGCTCAAAAACCGGGTAATGCGCGTGAAGAAGCTTTGGCTGACTTTTATGAAAAATGGCAGCATGATTACCTGGTAAATTCTTGTTTTATGTAATTTATTTAGATTTATTGAAGTAAAAAAAAGGATCTTTTTTATATGTTTGTTTTGTTTTCTTGAATTTTAGGTGGTTAACAAGTGGTTTTCACTTCAATCTGCATCGGATATTCCTGGGAATGTTGAGAATGTTAAGAAACTTTTGAATCATCCTGCATTTGACCTAAGGAATCCCAACAAGGTCACAACTTTACTCTTATTTTACTCACCATTTTATATGGAAAAAAAAAGCAAAAAGAGAAATGGGTCAAAATGGTTTAGAAGTCTTATTTTCTTGAACTTTGATTTTGGACAGGTTTATTCACTGATTGGAGGATTTTGTGCATCGCCTGTTAACTTCCATGCTAAAGATGGTTCAGGCTACAAATTCTTGGGAGACCTTGTGGTGCAGCTTGACAAACTGAACCCACAGGTGAAAATGACTTAATTACCCTTCTTTATCTTTCTTCATTCGAGTCGGACCTAAATCAGATTTTTAAAACACCCTTGTAAAGCATTTTACAATAGGGCTGGATGCAAGATGTTGCAATTGCATCATTCTTGTATCCAACTCTTTTACAATACGAATCTTCTGGGGTTGATTGAAATTACCATTTTACCCTTGTCTTGATCCAGGTGGCGTCTAGGATGGTTTCAGCCTTTTCCAGATGGAAGCGATATGATGATACCCGCCAAAAACTTTCCAAGGTAACGAATCTTGATCTTTAATTAATTATCATATGCTATATATAATAAACAAAAAAATAGTAATAATTGAAAGTATGTTTTGCTAATTCTTGATGAAATTGGAAAAACAGGCACAGCTGGAGATGATTGTGTGTTGTAACGGGCTCTCAGAGAACGTATTTGAAATCGCCTCAAAGAGTTTGGCTGTTTAGAATCTTTCTTTTTATGAAAGAATCAAAGTGGTGATCATATAAAACTTGAATTAGAATAATGATGTTTTAGTTACTTATGTACTGGTAAAATCCCCTGAAATGGTAAGAACATGAATAATTTTACAACTTTTTTCCTTTGAGTTTGTTGAAGATCTTCAGGTGAAAAAGAAATGCTATTTTTCTTGGTCTAGTCCTTATGTTCCGAAATTTTCAACAAATATAATACATTTTATGCTTATTGCATTTGATCATTTTAACATAAAAAACAAGGTCACCTGTTTTACAAAACGGGCAAGGTTAGGGTTAGAATTTCAACTCGAATATGACTTGAAAATGACCCGTTTATTTATATGCAAGTTTTTTGAATTATTTAAATAAACTAGAAAAATACAAAACCAAAACCATAAGGAAAAGAAAACCTTCAAGTCGAGTCGTTTTGTAATTTTGAAATGACTTAGCCGTGAAGATCAAAACTTTATTTTCAGTTTTTTCATTCTCTTCTAAACTATACAATCCCTTTGACCACATATTGTTCATATCAACTGGTAAAATTCTTTATAGGTATAAGTTTTAGTTATCTTTGTATGTTCACTTGCTAACAATTCCTCAATCTTAGTTTTTCTGGGTATTTTTGTTTGTTAATCATTAAAACAGACGAGATTGTAAACTACTGGAATTTGATTTGCAGATAACAGAGGATTTGTGTTGCTTCCAATGATGTGTGTTCCTTTTCAACATTGAGATTAAGTCAAATTTTAAGTACTTAATGGACAAACTCTGAACCAAACTAGTTCCTAACACCATTAAGCCTTAACATCCAAGTACTTAATTGATTAAGCCCTTCTTTTGCTTGATCTCTTTATGCCGGAAATGATATATATACATTCAAAAATTCATAAAAGGAAATAACGGTTGTGAATTAAGACACATATTTTATGGAGATCTTAATGAATATATAAAACTCAAGCGAAAATTTATAAACTAGTAGTAAATATAAATGATTAAGTCATCTTTGTCTTTTTCTTTTGCATTTAATGCTTGGGAGAGTCCCATAATTTCTTCTTGCTTCATTTTTCCACAATGAATCCTTTCTTCTTGTCTTTAACCATTAAGTCAAGCAAACTTGAGTTTGAATTCCATATGTGTCAGTTAGAGAAACAGAAAGGAAAAAAGGTGAGATAGGCTTGCATTAATTATTACATCTACTTAAGTCATTAGTTGATCACAAGTAAGAGAAAGAGTCGATATAGTTTCTCATTTACTTCAAAACCCATATGTAGTTTTTGCATGCATGAAAAAGAGTACTTAAGTGAGTTCTAAGCCAAGATAACCATAATCTTTCTTCCCCAATACATTCTAAATATATAACAACATTTCTCGAGTTTTGGGGCTTATTTTGTTGAAGCAAAACCCCAAAAATACACCTACAAGGAGTTGGTATATCAAGAGAGGTATTTAGGTAACATACTTCGCAAGCTTGGTCTTTGAAGCTTCAAAATCTGAAGTTGTGTTCATTTTAAGGTATACATATGTCTAAGATCTCCCCTTTTTAAATTCATAAAGTTTATATTTTTATACCATCAAGTTTACATTCACTCACTTGGAGTCACAAAAATATGTATAAAACACACTTGAAATCCTATTTATATGTACTTTTAGTATGTTTTATATAAAGAGTTATAGATATACTTTCTGTAAAAATCATCTAAAAAATAAAATATATATTTATTCTATAGTTTTGGTTCAATTGGAAAAGTAAAATAAACCAAAAATGAGTTTTTAATTATACGAGTTTTTTAGCCGTATTATGTATTTTTAACATAACCTATGTATAATTGATTTTGAGTATACAATGAAACTTTATGTTTTCTGTAAAAATGGATTTTTACATAAAGGATTATTTATATACAAGTTGGTATTTTTCCAGATGAATAATATACAGCAGAGTATTTATCACAAAATAGAATTTTTGTGTATTTGAAGTTATATAGTGTATTAAATTTTATATAGATTTTCTACGCTTATAACTTAATAAGAAAATTATATATTTTGCCATAAAAATGATATTGATTTCATTTTTATATAAAAAGAGTATTAATGACGCTATAAATAACACTTTATAACTTATAACGTTTTTATCATAAAAACCTATACATGTTGCTCGGAATAAAATTATACAATTAAACTTTTGGTAATCATATGTTATTGAAAATATTTATGTCATTTATATTAACTATAAAATAATTATTATTACATTTAGTTGATAAAAAATTTATTGTCGATAAGGATATGTGTTTGGCAAAACTAACTGATGACTGAAAGCTATAAGTTTTATTTGTGAAGTAGTGTTCGACAAAAATAGTTGTTAACTTTTAAAGATGTAAAATTACATTAAAACTAAAACATAAAAGCTACCAAAAAGTTATTTGAACTAACTTTTAGATCATTTTTTTTTTTTTGGGAAAATGACTTGGGAGGGTAATAAACTGTTGGTTTTGTTTACATTTGGTCTTTTTTTTTTGTATCAAATATACCATAGAACTTATTAGTTGTGTTCGCAATAACCATTTTGACCGGCTATCACCTGTTACTCAAGGTTTCTGGTGATTATTCTCTCCGGCACCTTCTCGGTGAAACATGAATATTCCGACGAGTTCTTGGCAAATCAGATATGTGTTATTGTTTGTCAAATCCGAAATTGTTTTAAGCATTGTCACATCATAACCCACACATGTCGAAGATTGAAAACTGAAATTGTGTTTGTGTGTGAAAAAGCAAAAACTGAAGTCGTTTTTTAGGGTTTTCATTTGAAGAAGATGGCAAAATTGAGCCTCAAAATCAAGCTTAACGATGAACATTTGTCGACATATAGTTGTTTAGTTTTGACGAACATACACGAAGAACACACTCCATATCCAAAATCGAGTTTCAAAATCTAAGATCGAGATCGAAAATCGCAAATGGAAGCTTCATTGTTCTTGTTAATGGAGAAATAAATGGTTTCTTCTTTGTTTTTGAAAACCCAGAAACGCGAAAACTAAAATATGAAATCTTGTTTGTGTGTGAGAAATCAAAATCTGAAATCGTTTATAGGGTTTTCATATGAACAAGATGGCAAAATCAAGCCTCAAAATTGATCTTAACGAAGAATATTTTCTACATTTTGTTTCCAAATTTGAAGAATACATACGAAGAACACACTCCACACAAATCGAAGGGTTTCTTCTTTGTTTTTGAAAACCCAGAAACGAAACCCTTGAAATCAAATGGTTTGAAATCGATTTGTTCCACACAACACACACCTAAAATTCTCTTATAGGTAGGAGCTTCAAGAACGAACGAACCCTAGATTTTCGGGGTTTTGATTTTCTGATTTCGAGTTTGGATCAGATTTTTGTGTTTGTGTATGTGTAAAATTTCCATCAAAACTCTCTTACCCGACATGAATTGCTTCATATTTGTGCGACCTTTGCCAAGAACTCGTCGGAATATCATGTTTCGCCGGAGAAGGTGACCAGAGAGTTGTCGAAGAAGGTGACCGGAGAGGACAAAGACACCAGAAACCTTTGAGATTGTCTATGTTTCGACGTATTTATTATTATTATTATTATTTTATGTTTTCGTACTTATTTTCTCGACCTATATTTTAATGTTTTTTAAAACGTTTCACGCAAGGTTTACAATTTTTTTATTGAAACATTGTAGCTTCAGCCTATGTGTCGTATCCCATTAGTAAAATGCTCAAACACCATCTCTAAATACATATATTATCATGAGTCAAAGGTTCGCATCAATAACAATTAAATAATCTTCCTGGTTGTGTTTTAAAAACTAATCTTGATACGTTTTCATTAGGGGTGAGCAAAAATCGTACCACAACTAAAATTAACCGCAACCGTAATAAAAAACGATGGTGAAGTTTTCTATTTTTCAAAAACTGCAAATTGCGGTGCGGTGCGGTTATCAGTTTTCAAAAACCGCAAAAAACCGCACTGCATATATTACATATAATTTTTTTATTAATTATTACTATATTAAATATTAAAAATAAGACAAGTTTCATGGTTGAAAGATAGATAAAATACTAGAAGACAAAAGTGTTGGTTTTTTGTTATGCTTAACTTTGGAAAATGATGAAATTAAACAATTTAAAGATATTTATTGTTAATTAGTATTGATTTGACGTTTTTAAAATATTAGTTGTTTGTGATTTAAATTAATTGTTTTATACCTTATGGTTTTTTTTTATTTTTTATTTATTTTTTTTTTTTATAATCATAAAAGTAATATGTTTGAACTCTGAAAACCGTTTGAGCTCTAAACTGTGGTTAAAAACCATACAAAATAAACGCAACACAAAAAAATAAAACCGCACCGCAAAAATAACCACACCAAGCGGTTGGATTAACCGCATTTGCGGTTAGTGGTAAGGTTTTGGCTAATAACCACACCGAACCGCACCACACTCACCTCTAGTTTTCATGGCGTAATTGTATTTTGTTTTGCAAATTTTACACAAACTAGTTTAATAATTACTTTTAGCCTACATTGTACATATTGATAGTAGAGGGACTATATTTACCTTTTCTTCTGTTAGCGCCCTAGGGTCGGCCCCAAACTCAATTTAGCAAAAAGAAAAAAAAACAATTATCTGCTTCTATTTGAATGCGTCTGTGGAATGGAAAAGACCGAAGCAGGCAAGAATTAGCCAATCAGGGCGTCTTATGAATCATTAATCGAATCGACATACTTGATAGATATCTCCACCTCGACGTCGTGAATCGACATACCTCTGATAAGGGGATTCAAGAATTACTCAAATGAATAGCACGCATCTTTCCAACTCACTCTGTTCTCTCTTACAGTCGCAATCGACTTCCCCGCTTCTAACCCCTATTTTTCACAAACTCTCGCATTTTTATTATGATTCGCACTCTCGATTCTCTATGCTGATTTCGAATCTTTGCGACTTGCTTGATATCAGATAAGAATTTAAGAAGGTATGATTTTTCGTTTCTGAAAGCTTATAGCTTTGTGTATCAGATTTTTTTTTCCTGATTTTTGCTTCTCATTCTATGTTATCAGATTTCTGAAGTCGACTTATTCAGAAAGTTCTGATAATCAATGTTTTAAATTTAAGAATTTCCACTCAATTAGGTATTATGTTTCTAGATATTTGTATATAATTATCTAAAGAAAAGTTTTATCTTCCAATTTTTCTACTGTTTTTATTATGACTTTATTCTTTCAGAGTTGCATATCTCGTTTAACAAGCTAATATTGTAATTTGAGGAGTTGTTTATTAGATTTTTTATTTTAGTTTCGTTATCATTTTTATGACTTTTATTACATAGTGGTTTTATTTGACAGCTTGCATTTGTAGATGCATCTCTACAACTGTATAAAGAAGTTTAAAGAAGTTAGAAGTTTTCAAGAACTTAAAATGACCTAGGTCAATAGGCATCTATAGAGAGAAGTTTACCTTGAAGTTGTTCAAAGCTAAGCTAAAGTTATTGAAGAAACATCTTAGGTGAAAGTTATGTATAGATGTATAGAGAAAGATATTGGCAATATTATGTATAGAGAAAAAAAAATGTTAGATTAAATTGATCTTGTTAGTTTTGTATCTAATAAAGCTAGAAATTTATTGTTTTTTGTAAATATTGGTGGTGTTTTTGTAAATACTATGACTATATTTCTGGTTTGGATGATATTATTGATTATTATTATAAATGATATTTTTTTTGAAATTTTTATTATATTTGGCATTGAGATATTTGACATTGGGGTCATTTTTTTCTTCTGTGTTTGGACTGGCCCTGTATATACTATATATGATCTAGGACTCCACATAAGATAAGTCATAACTCATAACTCATAAGATTCTTGTTATTAAATGAGTACATTTTGTTTAATAATGATTCATGTTTGATTTTTAGAGAACTAATCAAACGAGTAGGAGACTCATTTGTTCTGTGGCAACCAAATCCATGTCAGAATCAGTTGGAGAATCAAAAATGGAGGGTCCTAAAGAGATTTTCCTTAAAGATTACAAATTACCAGATTACTACTTTGATACAGTTTGTACTTTGTTCAACTAAAATGCATGTTATTTTTTTAAAGTTTGCATCTTTATGGTTTTTTTGTTAATGATTTGTTAATTCAGGTGGATCTAAGCTTTTCATTGGGTGAAGAAAAGACAATTGTGTGTGCAAAAATCAGAGTTGTCCCTAGAGTTGATGGTATATATGCTTTGTGATTTTCATTGACATACACTTTTTTCTTTCCAAAATAAGTCTATTAACTTCTAATAACATATATTAATTAAATGAAAAGACCTTTAATAGAGTCAAAGTTACGTTCTTTTCTTGATTGTTTAGTGAATGGATGTTGTTTTGACTTGCGACAGGTGTCGCTGCTCCATTGACTTTGGATGGGGTTGATCTCAAGCTGATTTCGGTTAGGATTAATGGTATTGAACTGAAGGTATGGAACACTAAAGTTTACATTTGATTTCCCATTAAGTCCTTTCTTGATAAATGATGTTTATTTATTTGAGAAAATGATGATAAACTTTGGAAATGCTACGAAAAGATAAATACAACAAATTTCTGAAAAGTTGTACTTAATATTGAAAGCCTCATTTCCTTGAGCTTCTTTATTAAGTCGTTCCTTTTCATATTAAGTCATGTCCACATTAAGTTTATCAAGTAAAAAAGAAACAACACCGAAGGCTAAACCTTACTTTTTTTTTTTTAAATTTCAGGAGGGAGATTATGATATAGATGCTCGGCATCTAATTCTCAAAGCACCTCCAAGTGGGAGTTTTACCTTGGAAACTGTTACTGAAATCTCACCACAACATAACACATCATTAGAGGTAAAAAAAAATCTACTATTTATTTCTGTTCTCTACTTCTCTTTAGGGCTTTGCTAAAATTTGTTTAATGTTTGTATTGTAGGGTCTTTACAAGTCGTCTGGTAATTTCTGCACACAATGTGAAGCAGAAGGTTTCAGAAAGATAACTTATTTTCAGGTTTGTTATTTGAAGTGATTATTGATATTGATTTGTTTTCTAGTTATTCTTTCTCCCTTTTTTTTTAAATATTTTATTAATATTATTATTTTGGTTTCAGGATCGCCCTGATATTATGGCAAAATATACTGTTCGTATTGAGGCTGACAAGTCACTTTACCCTGTGTTATTGTCCAATGGAAACCTCATTGATCAAGGAGATTTAGAGGTGAAACTTGTCTTCTTATATGTCTTAACAAATTAAGTCATTCTTTTTCTGCATTAAGTAAGAGATTAAGGTCTTGATTGCAGGGTGGGAAGCATTTTGGTGTTTGGGAGGATCCATTCAAGAAACCTTGTTATCTTTTTGCATTGGTTGCAGGAGAATTAGAGAGCAGAGATGACACTTTCATAACATGTTCGGGTCGAAAAGTTGATTTAAGAATATGGACCCCACCACAAGATCTCCCAAAAACCCTACATGCCATGTATTCTCTTAAAGCAGCCATGAAATGGGATGAAGATGTTAGTTTTCTTTTTCCCTACTCTCATTTCCATCTTTTTTTAACATCTTGACTCAAGGGTGTTTTCGTCTTTTCATCTCTTGTTCTAGGTTTTCGGTCGAGAGTACGATCTTGATCTCTTCAACATCGTGGTTGTTCCCGATTTCAACTTGTAGGCAAAACCCCTTTTTATTTTGTTCTCTTATCCAGATTTAATTTCCTTCCTTACATTTTTTTTTGTGGTTTTAATTGGCAGGGGAGCCATGGAAAACAAGAGCTTGAATGTATGTGTGTATAGACATATAGTAGTAAATTATATAACTAATCTCTTTTCTGCATAAAAAAAGTTTTTTATTAATCTTTTTTCGTTCTTGAATAGATTTTCAATTCTAAGCTTATTTTGGCATCACCGGAGACGGCTTCAGATGCGGATTATGCTGCAATTTTGAGTTGTATTGGTCACGAGGTTTGAGATTTTTAATCATTTTGTGTTTTTAAAAAAAGATTTTATATTCTTTAATTGCTTAAACAGTAACGTGTATATTATATATAACCCTTTCTATATATTGCAGTATTTCCATAACTGGACTGGCAACAGGTTTGATTATATAAACTTTTATTGATCATATTCTAAAAAAAATATGAAATATCGTTCTGATTTTTTTTATAAATCCTTATAGAGTGACATGTCGTGACTGGTTCCAGTTGAGTTTGAAGGAAGGTCTTACCATTTTTCGTGATCAAGTAAGATCTTGTTGCAGATTTTTTTTTAAAAAAAATCGTTATATTTTTATCATTAATACACGTTTAATGATTATAACATGTTTTGCAGGAGTTTTCATCTGATTTAGGCAGTCGAACAGTTAAGAGAATTGGTGATGTTTCAAAGCTTCGTATATACCAATTTTCACAGGTTTTCATCTTTAATCTAATTGGACATCAATTAAATATTGTTTTTATTTTTTCCTTTTTATAATAATTGTTGTAATCGTTGTCTTTTCTAGGATGCGGGACCCATGGCTCACCCTGTTAGGCCTCACTCTTACATTAAGGTCTGGAGCTTATTTCCTTTTTTGTAATCTCTCTTTTGTCTATTAAAGTTTCAAAACTTACCCTCAACTTTCAACTGTTTTTCTTTTCCTCCCCTCCAGATGGACAATTTCTATACAGTAACGGTATGCTTCTGATATGTTCACCCTCGGCTCACCATTTGTTCTTTTTTGATATGAAAACACAAAAAGTCAATGAATTTAATTTTTTATTATATATATGTTTTATATTGACAGGTGTACCAAAAAGGCGCTGAAGTTGTCCGTATGTACAAAGCTTTATTAGGAAGTGAAGGGTTCCGGAAGGTAAGGAGAGATGGCTAAATGACTGAACCAAATCTGATTATTTTTAGGGTTAAATGTAGAAAATAGCAATGTGCTTCAATTAGCATCCTACTTTCATTTATTTCTATTAAAGCATGTAGTTTGAAAATCTTCTCACTTACAAAATACAATCCTATAATAGAAAAAACGAAAGTAAGATGCTATAATACAAAAATAAATGAAAATATTTTGCTATTTTTTGTGTTTAGCACTTAGTTGTATTGTAGAATTAATGTTTGTTGTTTTAGGGGACAGATCTGTACTTTGAAAGGCATGATGGGCAAGCAGTAACTTGTGAAGATTTCTTTGCTGCTATGAGAGATGCTAACAATACGGATTTTGCTAATTTCTTATTATGGTATTTTACTTTTACCACATATATTTTTTTATGGTTTTTATTTAAAGATTTATTATGTTAACAAACATGACTTGTGTTTAGGTATTCACAAGCTGGTACCCCTATCGTGAAGGTTACATCTTCTTACAATGTTGAAGCTCATACCTTTTCTTTGAAGTTTAGGTAAGTTTTTTCTTTGAGTGGGGCTGATGTCAATGGGACAAAAGTACGTTTTTGTCCCTCCCAAAAAAAATCCCTGGTGTGACTAAGGTTATGTTTGGCATGCCACAACTAGCTTTTTTTTTTTTTTTTTCAATCTTTTTTAGTTTAACATGTTTGACAAACCAAAAAGTAGCTTGTAAGCTAGTTATTTAAAAAGCTAGCAAGGTTAGTGCTTTAACGAGCTTATGAACTTTTTTAAAATTCTTTCAACTATACCTTTTTATTGAATTTTTGAAAACAACATTAAATCTTATGTCTTAGAAAAGATTGTTGCTATATTCGTAAATGTAATTCGATGCTTGAATTTTTGTCATTAAAAATAAAAACAACACATGAAACAGGAAAACAAGGCTTGGTCTGATTTCTCATATTACATAATATCTACAACATGTTATGAAAACATTTTCCCATAAAATGGCATTATGCTTTTCGTGTAGTATATATACCACAAAATACAAATGGACTACAATGGGCTAGATACGAAAGTGGGCTGTCTAATTCAAATTCTTAAAAATAGGGAAAAAAGTTGTAAATCAATTATACTTTCCTATTATAATAACTTTCCTAAAAAACAACCTAGAAAGCTTGTATTTATATTTTTTTATTTTTATTTTTTTCAGTCAAACGTTGCCACCTTCTCCAGGTCAGCCTACAAAAGAGCCAATGTTCATTCCTGTGGCTATGGGGCTTCTTGATTCAAGTGGAAAAGACATGCCATTATCATCTTTCTATCAAGATGGGAAGTTAGTGTCCATCACATCTGGTGCTCAGCCTGTCTACACTACTGTTCTCAGGGTTACAAAGGTAATTTTACACTTCGTAGGGCCCCATACAAGTTATCCATCTACTAACTAAATCATTTTTCGTGTCTTAAATTTAGGCTGAAGAAGAATTTGTATTCACAGATGTTGCTGAAAAACCAATTCCATCACTGTTAAGGGGTTATAGTGCTCCTATTCACCTACACTCTGATCTTACAGAAAACGATCTGTTTTTCCTTCTTGCTCATGATTCAGATGAATTTAATCGGTAAGAAATGGCAATCCACTTTCATATATTTGTGTGTGTTATACTTTCATTTCTTTCTATTACATCATTATACTTTCAAGGTTTTCTTATTAAACTATTATTATTATTATTATTATTATTGTTAGTTGGGAAGCTGGACAAATATTGGCAAGGAAACTGATGCTAAGCCAAGTTGTTAACTTTCAAAAAGATAATAAATTGGTTCTTGATCCACAATTTGTTCATGGGATCAAATGTATTCTTTTGGATTCGAGCCTAGACAAGGTATTTTTCTTTTGAAGTTGTCGTAGTTTTCTAGATTTGAGGTAACTCAACACTAAATCAATTCATTTATATTTAGGAGTTTATTGCACAAACAATAACACTCCCTGGTGAAGGTGAGATTATGGACATGATGGAAGTAGCAGACCCTGATGCTGTTCATGCTGTTCAATCTTTTATTAGAAAACAACTTGCTTTGGAGTTGAAGCAAGAATTCATAAACAAGGTAAAAAATATGCCTCCTACCCACCCCACCCCACCCCACTCCACATATGAACATTGTGTGAATTAATGTTGACATGTTTGACTTTGACAGGTGGAAGAAAATAGGAGCTCAGAGAAGTATGAGTTTGACCATGTTAATATGGCAAGACGTGCTCTTAAGAACACTGCCCTTGGTATTTATATGTATTTTTGCTCTTAAGTACCCTTTTTTTTATATTGGTGAGTGTTGATGTTTATGATTTTGACTTTTTTTGGAAAAAAAAGGGTATCTTGCGACTCTTGAAGATGAAGAAATCAACGAGCTTGTGGTGAATGAATACAAAAGTGCAACAAATATGACAGATCAATTCTCAGCTCTTGCAGCCATTGCTCAAAAACCAGGTAAAGCCCGTGAAGATGCTTTGGCTGACTTTTATGACAAATGGCAGCATGATTACTTGGTAAATTGTTATTTTATGTAATTTAATTTGGATATATTAAAGTAAAAAAAGGGATCTTTTTTTATATGTTTGTTTTGTTTTCTTGAATTTTAGGTGGTTAACAAGTGGTTTTTGCTTCAATCTGCATCGGATATTTCTGGGAATGTTGAGAATGTTAAGAAACTTTTGCATCATCAAGCATTTGACCTAAGGAATCCCAACAAGGTCTCAACTTTAGTCATCATATTATATGCTAAAAGAGAAATGGGTCAAAATGGTTTAGAAGTGTAATTATTTATTATGTATTTTCTTGAACTTTGATTTTGGATAGGTGCATTCACTGATTGGAGGATTTTGTGCATCACCTGTTAACTTCCATGCTAAAGATGGCTCAGGCTACAAATTCTTGGGAGACCTTGTGCTGCAACTTGACAAACTGAACCCACAGGTGAAAATGACTTAATTACCCTTCTTTTATCTTTCTTCATTCGAGTTGGACCAAAATCAGATTTTTAAAACACCCTTGTAAAGCATTTTACAATAGGGCTGGATGCAAGATGTTGCAATTGCATCATTCTTGTATCCAACTCTTTTACAATACGAATCTTCTGGGGTTGATTGAAATTACCATTTTACCCTTGTCTTGATCCAGGTGGCGTCTAGGATGGTTTCAGCCTTTTCCAGATGGAAGCGATATGATGATACCCGCCAAAAACTTTCCAAGGTAACGAATCTTGATCTTTAATTAATTATCATATGCTATATATAATAAACAAAAAAATAGTAATAATTGAAAGTATGTTTTGCTAATTCTTGATGAAATTGGAAAAACAGGCACAGCTGGAGATGATTGTGTGTTGTAACGGGCTCTCAGAGAACGTATTTGAAATCGCCTCAAAGAGTTTGGCTGTTTAGAATCTTTCTTTTTATGAAAGAATCAAAGTGGTGATCATATAAAACTTGAATTAGAATAATGATGTTTTAGTTACTTATGTACTGGTAAAATCCCCTGAAATGGTAAGAACATGAATAATTTTACAACTTTTTTCCTTTGAGTTTGTTGAAGATCTTCAGGTGAAAAAGAAATGCTATTTTTCTTGGTCTAGTCCTTATGTTCCGAAATTTTCAACAAATATAATACATTTTATGCTTATTGCATTTGATCATTTTAACATAAAAAACAAGGTCACCTGTTTTACAAAACGGGCAAGGTTAGTGTTAGAATTTCAACTCGAATTCGACTTGAAAATGATGTATGATGTATGATGTATGTATCATGGTTATAGGGGATGCATATGACAAAAGTCATTAACCCATGTAAACGAAGACGTTTTAGCTCCGTTTGGTTTGGTGGATAATCTTAATTGGTCGAGTATAGTGTAAAAATGGACAAAATTTTCTACTATTTGTTAGTTATTTAAAGATGGATACAGTAAAAAAGGTGGGGTAATGCTTTTGTGACGAAAGACTTCGAAAGCTAGGATAAAACAAAATTATTTGCTCTTTATGTGTGATGTAACAATTCATACAATACGACTCTTTATTTGTACCAAGCAAAACCAATTAATGTTACCGATGGATCAAAAATATTGGTAGTTAATATTGTTTGATAACGTGGAAAATCCTTGTAGGATTTATGCTTATATTGATATCAATATAAATAAAGTACAGGTTATATGAGGATCCCTATATTATATACAAGAATTCAATATAAATAAACAAACAAATAATAGTCTAACACGATCCTGCAGTTGGAATAGGAATAGGAGGTTTTTGAACACTTAAATTGTTTTTAAAGTCTAAAAATAACTATGTAGGAAGACTCTTTGTAAAAATATACGCATACTGATAAGATATCTTATCAGAACATGCAAAACATGAACATGACTAGTTGCTACACTTTCCCTAAAATGTAAATAAATTTCTACATGCTTGGTATGTTGGTGTTGTATTGGGTTTGAAGCTAAATACATGACGTCGACATTATCACAAAAGACCACAGTGGCTTGTGGAAGTGGACAAGAAAGCTTCGATAGAAAGAAAGCCAACCAACTTCTGTCACCACATTAGTCATCCCCCGATACTCAACTTAGGCAATGGAACGAGAGACAATGTGTTGTTTATAAGACTAGGATACAAGATTATCGCCAAGATATACATAGAACCTAGAGGTGGATGACTCACATGTTGTAACGACCTAAATTTTTATACATCTAATTAAAAGGAAATATCAGTGTTTTCTTACAAATGTGGAATTCTACTAAAATTAAAACACTTTACTTCCCAGGAATAATCATGGGTTTACATAAAAAATCTACATACACATTAGAACAAGGAAATACATCAATAGCATCCTATTATCTAAATCTTTCTTGTGCTCATGCCATCTCTTTTGTTACTACATCTGAACCTACAAAACAAGAACATATCTACAACATCAGACACATAGTGTTCGGTGAGTTATCATTTTATCTTTTCTTATCTTTCATCTTTCTTATCTATCTTATACTCTATCATCTGATCTCTTTCTCTTAGTATCATACATTGCTACTCTTCTCATTCATCTATCTCTTTCTCTTAGCCTCTTATCATGCTCTTCCCATACTCTAACTTCGTCTCTTCTCTAATCCATCTCTTCCATATCTCTTGGTATGTTCTTTTTTCTATCTCTTATCTACTCTTATCTCTAGTGCCTCAACACTATGTTCTCATCTAGACCCAACAGTCACATGTCTCTTCTCTAATCTATGCTCTAACTCTTAGCATGCCTTCACATGCTCTACTTACTCTTCATCTCTCTTTATTCTCATCTCTAATGTCTCAACACTCTATTCTCATCTAGACCCAAGAATCACATCATATACTCTACTCTAAGGGAACAACTTCTCACTACATTACCGCACACACTCATATGATCTTACCTCTCTCTCTCTCTCTCTCTCTTGTGATCCCTCGTGGACCCTTAATCTTTCTTACTCTTGAATCGCTCATACATTCCTTACTCTTTCTTCTTATTCTTGAATCCCTCACATATTCCTTACTCTTAATCCTTCATGGATTACTTCTAAGTTCTTACAAAGAACTCTCTTATCTTGTTCCTCTCAAGGAACCTTTTCTTTATCTTCTACAACCATACCAATCTGGATTCCCACATGAACCATTTATCTACATCCCCAAAATAGATCGTCTATCTCTTTCCCCGTAGGGACATAATCTCATTCCCGAAGGAATCATACTCTTTGTCCCTATAGGACCCTCTACTCTATTCTATAAATGAATCTCTATCTCTTGCCCCTGAAGGAACCTCTAACTCTTGTCCCCGAAGGAACCTCTACTCTATTCCCGTAAGAATCATACTCTTTATACCCAAAGGAACCGTACTCTCGTTCCCGTAGGAACTATACTCTGTCCTCGAAGGAACCTTCTATCTCTTGTCCTCGAAAGGAACCATCTTTCTCTACACCTTTATCTTGTTATGTGACTCATCATGAATGTGTTGTAATAAAAATCTAATACACTTTTTATTCACATATGATTATAACACGCACGTAATATAGTTTTTTTTTTTTTTTTTTTTTTTTTTTTTTTTTTGTATAAAAACTAATTTTTTTTTATCAACTTTCATTAAATGTTATAATAACATATATATACAATGTGTATCAAATTAGATTTTGTCAAATGTTATGTTCACTTTTGAATAAAACATGCATCATTTTTTTCGTAGGAGAAATGAAAAACAAAGAGACATAACATAGGTTGGTGCAATATCAACAACATGAATGAATTCATTACAAATCAAATTGAAACGACCCTAAATAGGGAAAATAAATCATCTTTGTACTATTTGATTTAATATTTTTTGTTTAGGCAACTTTGATGCACCTTAGAAGAGATTCCAAGAATAGATAAATGTTGAATGAAGAAGATCATGATTATATAGAAAATAGTTGAAAGAAGACACAACTAGAGTGATGAATAAACCTTGAAGGAAGAAGATGATGGAAATACCACCATCAATGTAGCTCAAAATTATCAACACAACTCCAATATACCAACAAGCCATTGATTCCCGTAGAAAAAAAATGATACCACTACAAAAATAAAACATTCATCAAAGTCACAACCTTATCTCTCGATATCTTTCTTATCGATTTTCAGGGGCGACGACAATGTGGGGTTAGAGGGTTTCCGAAGATGGTTGGCTCGACCAACATCATCGATGCTTCAAGATGCAAATGGTGGTGAATCAGCGAAGATGTAAGGTTGGACTTTGGAGGGATTCATGTGCATTAGAAGGATGCAGAGTAAATGTTGATGTTGGTTGTCGATGACAGTTTTCGACAAGAGATTGAGAAAGAATGGATGAGGGTATCTCCGACGATGCTATATGGAATCGACGGTGAGACAATAGACAAAGAGAGTGTTTATAATCTTTTGATTAGGTTTAAGTTTTCTTTTTGTTTTGTTTTGATTTTATTTTTTAGTTTGTTTCAATTTATGTTATTTTTATAATAATAGATAAATAATAATAAATAAAATACATAATAAGAGAAATTTGATATTTTTACATTTAGTAGTGACTAAAACCAAAACAAATTCAAACCACTTGTACCGTACAAATGGAAAAAAAGTTATGGACGAAGATATTGCCCAAAATCAGAGTGACCATTCTTGTAATTTACTCTTTAAATAATAATGATATATATAATAAAATAGTATTTTCTTATAAATCCACATAGCCGTCATGTGATCACCACCTAGATGAAGATAGATAAGAATTTGCCTTCATGACATGGCACATAGGAATATAGGATGGTAATGTCCATGTGGAGAAATTTTTACATTTTTATAAATTTAGGGGTCTAGTTTAACATGTTTTGATCTTTCATAATTAAATATCAACAGTTCGATGATCAGTTCTATCGATAGTAATTTATTTATATAAATCAAAGTGTGTTAAGTTTTGTTTTTTTATAAGCTTTATTGTGAGGTTGTTTAAGAATTTTATAATTTATAAAAAGAATACCATAATCTATCCTACTTCTCAAAGTGTTGTATACGTCATCAATGTGTTGAAAGATGGTGTTGCCTACATGATTTATGTGGTGAAAGATGTGTTATGGTCTTGTGGGATCCATATCCAAAAAGCTTTTAATCCTTTAACCTTTTGGTAAATTTTGTTATAAGGATCGTAAAAGGTAGTACTTACTATAAAGCAATTTTAGCTATTCCCTTATGTGAACTCCTTGATGAAAAGTTTGGTTTGGAAAAAGAACCTTTTTCTCCAATAAAGACGGTTGTTGCCCTACCTATGATTGCATTATGATATCAAACAAAAACAATGTATTTTCACTCAATTTTTGTAACTTAGATATATTTAATATTAGATACGAGTACATAAACATCATATGGACGAGGTTGGTTGTTTAATTGGACTTAAAACGGAAAATTGCACATAAAAAGACATGTTTTTTGTGTCGGTTTTTAATTTAATAAACACATGTTTAAAATTAATGTTTGGCAAATTTTATTAATTTATAATAGGTGTCGTTTGGTTCGCAGAATGTTTTTGAAGGAATTAGAATCTGTTAAAGAATTGAAATTTGTCAGGAATTGCAATCAAATTCCATATTCAGTTTGGTTGGCAAGATTGAAATTTGAATCCAATAAATTATGTTTGGTTGGTAGAAAATGAAATTGAAATAATATACAATGACAAAATTGTCTTTTTTTTTTTTGCATATTTTTACTTTGTTTTATAACTTATATGTAAAAATATATTATATAAATTATAAAATTAGTAAGTGATGATGATGGTGACAGTGATGTTGACGGTGACAATAACAATGATGATGACAACAAAGGTGATGGTGGGTAGTAGCGAAGGTGATGATGGTGGTAACGGTAGTAATTGTGATGGTGGTGGTCATGAGTAGTGGTGGAGGTGATGGGTGGTGTAGTGGTGGAGGTGGCAATGTTGGTAGTAACAGTGGTGGTGATGAAGGTGGTGGCAAAGGTGTTGGTGGTGGTGGCGGAGGTGATGGTGGCCGTGTGGTATGGTTGCGGTGGTGAGTGGTGGTGGAGGTGGAATGTAGTTTGGTGGTATAGGTGGTGTGTAGCGGGTGGTGACGACGGTGGTAGAGGTGGTGTATAGCGGGTGGTGACGACAATGATGTATGGTAGTGAAGGTGGTGGTGGTTGTGGCAGAGGTGGTGATAGCGGCGACAGTTATCGATGGTGGTAGAGGTAACGGTGCTAGTGGGTGGAGCGTGGTAGTAGTAGCAGAGGTAACGGTAGTGGTGATGGTGCGTGGCGGTGGAGGTGGTGGTGGAGACAAAGAGGTTTTCATATGTAGTGTTAAAAGTAAAATGGGTAATATGGTAACATTCAACATTCTCACTTGAAAGAAATTTTAATTCCTTAAGTTTTTGAATGAAATTTATTTTCTCTTATTGGAAGGAAAATTTAACTTATTATGGAATCCAATTCATTTTGAAAGCTTGAACCAAACAAAAGAAAGTGATAGAATTAAATTCCAATTCCTTCTAATTCCAGTGGATTTCAGCGAACCAAACGATATGAGTTGTAGCTTGAAATGTGAAGAGACTTATTGGTAATTGGGCCCATTGTTTGATTATAAATGTTAAAACTCATATTCATTAGTTTAGACTCCACATGTAGCCACGAGAGAGCCAATGTGAGACTTTTCAAAAGCTCGGGAAATTCCATTTGATCTCTAAAGGTTTCAGGCTCTAGGGCAACCCTTGTTGCAACCCTTTAGAATTGATGATGCATCTAGAACAAGTATTAAGAACAAAGAGAACTTTTATGACTAATACAAGGGATATATTTCCTAATCATCTACCATGTTATTTCGAAAACTAGAAATAAATATCTACCTCTTTAGTCGAATAACTTCCGTAAAAGATTAGTTTCAGACACACTCCACCCAAGTTATTATCAAAATATCAAACCAAAAAGTGTAGATAACCATTCATGGGTGTTTGTAAGGAATATGCTTCATTTAACATCTTCTTTGCATCTAAACATTGGAAAAAAAAACTCGACATCTAGATAATGCATAATAGGGACCTTTCACCCGATGTTCTATCTACTAATGTTGTGTCCCTTCAACAACACAACTGGGTGAAGGATTCCAATGAACATCTCATATCTGACTTCAACTTTGGTGGGTGGTGGCCACAAAGATGCTACATGTTTCATTTAGTAGACATGAATACTTCAATAGTTGTCTTCATTTCTCTTGGTTTGATGATATATCGAACGCAAACAACCTAACAAATTTTACGAACAGAAGATTAGTAACATGCTAAAAATTAATAGATATATTCTTCATGGTTTATGATTTTCGAAATATTCTTTTTTAGGAGTTTTCATTATTTTTTTACTTAAAAATAAGATATATAAATACGTAGACCTTACTATAAATCATTCAAATAATTTTTTTTTTTTTACGTTTTTCTTCTATTTTCATAATTTTTCTTTGTATGAAAAGCTATTTACAAACAAAAAGGAAAACAAGTGAATGAAATTTTTGAACTTGTGATCGTGAAGGTCACACAACTTGAAATAGCGAGGAAACAATTATTAACTTCAATAATAATAATAATAATAAAGTTAAAAAATGCAATGTTGAACTTTATAATTATTTAGATATTTTTTAATTTGACTATTTTATGATATACATTTATAAAAAATAGTTAAACAAGTTGTATGATCTTTCAATTTCATAGGCGGCTGAAAAAGGCCAATGCCATGGAGACTAGGTTTCCATAATTCGGCAAATAATAGACCGTTACACTGAAACTGGTTTCTTTGAAAATGCATATCTCTTTGAGAAAACAACATGCAACTTGAAGTGGCTGATTCATTAAATAAATCATTATTTTGTATAACTAAATATATCGTTTAAAATAAAGTTTGATCAAACATAAATTAATGCTATATTGAAAAAAAATATTAAATACAAACAACTACTACAAACATTCAAACAATAATATATGTTTGACATTCGTACATGGAAAAATTACATGTAAAAGCATAGTTTTAGTTGATTCATATTAAAAAAAACATATTTTTAAAGTTAATATTAAATCTTTAATAAAAATAAACTACCTTATAAACTAGTTTATTGTAATTTGTTGTTTAGTAAAACAAAAAAGTAACTTATTTATTTTGTAAGCTTGATAAACTATTTTGAAATAACTTTTAAAAAGTATATAGAACCTTATCAATTAGTTTTTATCAAATACTGTTAATTAATAAGCTAATTTTTCAACTATTAAATAAATTTTCAACGTAAAATTTTATAATCTAAGTTAAGTTTAGTTTATCAACGACGGACCAACACAAATAAGTTTAGTTTCAATAAAAGACTTTCTGAATTTTAACTTTTGTGTAGACTTATAATATAAACCTTTTTAAATGGTAATCTTTTTAACTTAGTTCTCCGTAATACAAATTAAAGGATACAATTTGGTATTTTTCCCAAAACAACTATTTGGCTTACGACTAAACTTTTAAGTAAAATAGTTTAAAAAGGGTGAATAAAGTAAATATACTTTGGAAGGGTAATATGGTCAGAATATTTTAAGGGTAGGACCCACTTGGTACCTAGAGAGGGTGGAGGGAGGCAGGGGAGAAAAGCCATAAAAGAAGTGGATGGACACACGTGCACATCATTATTATACTCCAACTTTATAAAGAATCCTCTTTATTTTAATATTAAAGATTTGTTAAATAAATATTTAATTGCTATCATTCTTGCTTCAAAACAGGGTCATGTTCTTTTGAAATGACTAATTTATCCTCTTCATAATAACCCACAAAACCCAAATAATTGAAGAGAAAGAACATCTAACCTTATTAACGAAAAAAGGTGGGTCAATTTCTTTTAAATTACCTGAGCAATTAAATTCAAACCTAAACTGTTGATGCAAAACACCATCTTCACATGGATTGTGTATATTTCTTATTTTGAACAAAATATGTAACAAGAGGTTTTATAGTATTTTATAAAAAAATTACTTTTATAATTTTTTGGTTTTGCATTTGTAACCTTTTTACATATTCATAAATTAAAATAATTTTTACCATATTTTATATACGTTTATATTTTACTATAGTTTTCTTATTGTTTTAGCTTGGGTTTGTCTTGGTTGTTACTACTCTTAACTTTGTATTTTTTTATATTGATGTCCAGTTTTTTGTTGGCTTTTTTGCTTCTTACTATTATGCTTGCGTTAGAAAAATATAATTTTCTTAAATATTTCGATATCACTAATTATTTTCTTACAATAAATTAAGAGTAAATTGGATACCAGTTCTTTGTAAGTTTATATTTCGAAAAAATAAAGATTTTTTTTTTTTTTAAAATTATCTTACAAGACATTAAGTTCCCTTAAGTCGATATGATAAAGAATCTTGTTATAAGAATAAATTATGTCAATACAAATGCTTCTAACAATACTTATATATTAGTACATCAAAATGCCCAAAGATAATAACCCAACATTCAAATTCATATATCAACTATGAAGTATGAACATCTAATTCATCCACAATCATTTTTTAAAAATTTCTTGCATCAATTTACATTTATACCCTCACAATAACTCCACAACAATAAGCCAGCCCACATTCATGCCATTGGCAAGCTAAGGTTTAATAATGGCAGGAACAATGCCCATTTGGTGTGAGCTTTTTAAATGCAAAGTAAATAAGGTGAATCATTCAATGAGGCAAGTGAAATTCAGGTGCATCTATTAAATTACCGATTCATGAAATAAAAAAGGGGTATCTATGTAATTTCACAATGCGCAACCCTATATATACGAAAGCACCTTTTAGACTTTTTAGCTTATATTTCCAATAATATTTTACTTTTACATACAAATAATTATAGAAAATCTTCAAGTCATTGCCGTGTTTGACCTCAAACGTGATATAGAGCATCATACATACTTTTAGAGAGAGAAAGAGAGAAAATCATCTAGAGAGAGAGATTGATTTTTATTTGGTACCTTGATTTGGAAGATGAGAGGTGTGAATGATACCATGGTGACCATTAACGCCGCCGCGACGGCGATCCAGTCGGCGGAGAATAGAGCAACTCAATCTTCTTCAGTTCAGGTGAAAACAAAAATTCAATCTTTTTGATTCGATTCTGCTATTTTGAATCAGTTATTTGATGGGTTTTCCTTCTTGATGAAATTGTTTCACGGGTTTATGTTTTCTTTAAAATTTAAGATCTGGGATTCGTTGTTTGATCATTTCCATAGCTATAGATCTTGATACATGTCAATCATAGCTAAGGGTGTCAATCATAGCAAAGGGTATATATGTAATTATACTATTAGCTCGTATATTATGTATGTATATGCTGTTTATTGCTAAGGTGATTTGTTCTTGTATTCCGAGTTTTAGTTAACAAATAAAGCCGATTCTTTTTGGTTTTTAACTGGAATTTTTCTGAGTATTAATGTATTTTTATGCTTAAAAATTACCATCATTATAGAGAAATACAGAAAGTTTACAATCTGGAAGACTGAATGAATCAGTATTAGATAAAAAAAATGTTGATTTTGATCAGAAATATCAAAACATTCTGTGGTTCCTCTGTTTGATTCAAAGGTGTTTAATTTTTGACTTAATACAGAAAAGAAGATGGGGAAGATGTTGGAACATTTCATGGTGTTTCGGATCTCAAAAGCAAAGCAAAAGAATTGGACACGCAGTTCTTGTTCCAGAGCCTAATTCCTCAAGAACAGAACCTCCGACCACCACACACATGTCACAACCATCATCAATAGTCCTTCCGTTCATTGCTCCTCCTTCATCTCCGGCATCCTTCCTCCAATCAGAACCACCGTCTGCCACCCACTCCCCTGGCGGCTTCCTTTCCTTCACCTCCGTGTCCGCCAGCATGTACTCACCTGGCGGCCCAGCCAACATGTTTGCCATTGGACCTTACGCACACGAAACCCAGCTGGTGTCACCGCCCGTTTTCTCCACTTACACCACCGAGCCATCCACCGCGCCGTTCACACCGCCGCCGGAATCCGTCCACCTGACCACCCCATCCTCGCCGGAAGTTCCGTATGCCCGGCTTCTCGGATCGAGTAACCAAAACGATGTTATACCGTATGAGTTTCAATCTTATCAGTTATACCCCGGAAGCCCGATGGGTAATCTGATATCACCGAGCTCCGGAATCTCAAATTCCGGCAACTCGTCTCCGTTTCCGGACGGAGACTTTACTCGGGGCCCTGGCGGGCCCTACTTCCTTCATGGCAAGGTTTATCCTTGTCAATGGGAATCAAGACAGGGATCCGAGGCTCTTACTCCGGATCCCGTGGGTCCCAGGTCTCGTGAGGGTTTCCTGCTCACGAGTATGGGACCATCTTATGGAACAAGAAACGAAGATCAACAACATTTAGTTGATCATAGGGTTTCGTTTGAGGTTACTCCGGAACAAGTTGTGAGATGTGTGGAGAGGAGACGGTGTGCTGACGTGGCAAATGGACGGGATTCCCATGGCGATGACATGGCAAAACATCAGAGGCATAGATCAAATACAACGCTTGGATCTGTTAAAGAGTTCAACTTTGATAGTACGGATGGAGCCGAATCGGATTGGTGGACCAATGAGAAAGTTCTTGGAAGGGAAAACGGGTCAATCAAGAACTGGTCTTTCTTCCCGATGATGCAGCCAGGTGTCAGCTAATGATTGGACACCACCCGACAAGAAACCAAGAAACCAAGAATCCAAGAAACCAAGAAATCAAGAATCAAGAATTAGATTGTCAATGACCCTTTTGGGGTTGGTGTTCCTACACAGAAAAGAACTCTTTTTTCTGCCTAAAAAGTGGCATGGAAGTTGGAACTTTACTTTACCATATATATATATATATGTAAAATAAATATGTTTTTTTTTTTTTTTTTTTTTTTTTTTTTTTTTTTTTTTTGCGGGTAGTAGGGAAACTCGGCTCCGGTTCAAGATTAAAACCTGTGAGCTCGCACATGACTGTCGTAGCTCATTGAGCAAACATTGATAACCTTCACAGTGAGTTTAGTCATATGAACATGATAATTACAGAAATGGTTTTCCTTCTATTCATGATATTTACTAATTTCATATATTAATGTGACTTTGTTCGGTTTGAAGTCGTAGGTGTTGGTATTCTTACATGTATTAGAATAGTGAGTAGAAAGTGTAAGTTATGATGCATTCTGTATAGTATAAAAATCTTCTCTTGTATAATTGTATTTATAAGATTTTGTGTATATGATTAGATGTTATGATACATAGTTAAAAGATCTTTTGGGAATTGGGGATGCCCCATTAACTCGAGTATCCATATACAATATTTTTTTTTTATCATACATAATAATTTATGTTTTAAAAGATTATACAATATATTATATAGTTGTTTAAAATATAAATTATTATGTATAACAAAAAATTATTATATATAAATCATCTCCTTTGCTCTATAATTGGTTTCTTAAAGGTGATTATGATTTCCACTTTTAACTTTTATGTTAAAAACATGTATATGTTTGTTGAATTAGATATGATCCTATTGGTGTTTGACCAATCGTGTGGAATTTTCTATAATATTGGCTGGTGAATGATCATGAATAATGGAATCTTGGGATGGTTTATCTTTGTTGTCAAACTTAGGTCAGAATTTGCAGAGATATTCGCAAGAAAATATAAAAAGAAGCATGCTCTAAGTGTGCATGAGTGGCCATTATTCTTGTCAAAGTCAAAATTCTTACTCAACCATGGTTAAGTTTGGTTTGACCATGCTAACTTGTTACAGGTCATCTTTGTAACATATATGACTTACCTGTTTCATTGGGTACTAAAAATATATGTTTTGATTCGTTATTCGACCTGTATTTTGACATTTGCTATATATCTTGGATAATTTGTTAGAAATACATATGTAAAGACCATTATAATGAAAAGATGATGGCGTTTATGTATAGTTGAAATGACTATTACGAGATAAAGTCACAACTATCCGTTTTAAATGTAAAGTTTAACTAATTTGAAAAGGCTAATCATAACATTAGGTCAAATGGAGGATGTGATATCATCATTTGTCCATCTTTTTCAAAATGGTCCTTAATACTTTAATCCATCTTTTTTTGCTGTTTCGTGACAATTGTTTGCAAACCGTTAACACGCTTCCCAAATTCTCTCGAATACATTTTTCACAAACCTATTCTAGCAACGAGTTTGTGGCTTTGTGTAATGAAATATGAAATATCCTCAAAACATGTAAAAACCGCAACATCTTTCAAAATTTTCTTCAAACCTCTTTGGTGAAATGTCTTTTCTCTTTCATGTGATTTCGTGTTATGTTTTGATTATTTAACAAATTGGGTCAATTCGGTTGTATAAGTACTTTAGACTACTTTATTTTCTTCCTTTTGTTTGAAAACTCTAACAATGAACATTATCATTTAGGTTGTACTAAATGATTGTTTTATAGTTTTTGAGATCAAATTGAATACTTGAGTCAAAACTAAACACAACATTTTATCATAACAATTTATTGCGAATAAGGATTTTTATGATTTGCAAAATGGTCCTTAATACTTTAATCCATCTTTTTTTGCTGTTTCGTGACAATTGTTTGCAAACCGTTAACACGCTTCCCAAATTCTCTCGAATACATTTTTCACAAACCTATTCTAGCAACGAGTTTGTGGCTTTGTGTAATGAAATATGAAATATCCTCAAAACATGTAAAAACCGCAACATCTTTCAAAATTTTCTTCAAACCTCTTTGGTGAAATGTCTTTTCTCTTTCATGTGATTTCGTGTTATGTTTTGATTATTTAACAAATTGGGTCAATTCGGTTGTATAAGTACTTTAGACTACTTTATTTTCTTCCTTTTGTTTGAAAACTCTAACAATGAACATTATCATTTAGGTTGTACTAAATGATTGTTTTATAGTTTTTGAGATCAAATTGAATACTTGAGTCAAAACTAAACACAACATTTTATCATAACAATAAAAATACATATCATAAATAATATAACCGAATCAGAGTATTCTAATTAGAGTATCAAATAGTTTGAATCTAACCGAAGCTTCTAATTAGAATATCAAACGGTTTGAATCCGATCGAATAAGACTTAACCAACCTCTTCTAATAAAACTAAACCACCCTCTTACCATATCCGATCGAATATCAAATAGTCTTAATTCAAAATGAAAAATAAATAATTGAGATTCATTTAAATAATTAGTTATCAACCACTACAAATTTAAATAATCAATTACAAAAAATTTAAATAATCAATTACAACACATGCATCCAAACACCAACTAAAAAACTTTACAAAAATCTCCAAGTATCTTTCGTCCAGCTCGTCTTTCTTCTAAAACAAACTACCAGCCATCTCTGTTGACCACCGTTATCCCTCCTCTACAAAACTAATCCCTTTTCCCAATCATTACACATTCTTTCTTCTCAAACCCCAAATCTTCCCTCTCAATTCTTCAACAGAAATCAAACCGCTTCCTCAATCTTGAAAAAATGCCTCCTTTCTCACAATCTACCCCTATATCAAATGGGTTTTCGCTCAATCACAACAAATTCAACCAAACAAACCACCAACCCTCCACCAATGCCATCACCATTGATGTGGGTGGTCAACTCTTTCAAACCACCAAACAAACCCTAACCCTAGCTGTCTCTAAGACCCTTTTCTCTAATCTCTTTGATTCATGTGATCAAGACAATAATGGCGTCCCTTTTATTGACAGAGACCCTGAACTGTTCTCGATTCTTCTTTCGTTATTAAGAACAGGTAATCTTCCATCAAAAGCAAAAGCATTCGACATTCAAGATATCATATTCGAAGCAAAGTTTTACGGAATTAATGATCTTCTAGTTGAATCACAATCAAACCCATCTCAATTTGAACCTTTCGACCTCGAAAAATCAATAATTTTGCCTCTGAGTGGTAGAGACTCACCTTCTGCGATTGCAACAACACCAAACGGGTCACTTCATGTTTCCCATGGTAGCAAAATCACATCTTTTGATTGGTCTTTACAAAAAAAGTCAACAACTTTGACCAATTTCACAGCTATCGATTCTTTATTAGCTTTATCCCCAAATATCGTAGCAGCTGGCGCTACAGATTTTTCTGGGTTGCAGATTCTTGATCTCGATTTGGGTTTCGTTAGACAAACTCTAAATTGGGAAAATGTTACGAAATCCAGCTCAACTGTTCAAGCAATTGGTATTTCCCCTGAATTCTTGTTCACTAGCTTCGAATCAGGTCGAAGAAATTCAAACTCAATCATGGTTTATGATCTTAAAGATGATTTCAAACTTGTTTCAGAAATTGCCCGTAATGAAATCTTTGGTGCTGATCTTGATTCCGCAATCCCATCTACAAAATTGAATTGGGTTCCTAGTGTTAATCTGTTAATGGCTTCTGGGTCTCATAGTGGTCCTTTTGGGGTTTCAGGAAACATAAAGTTTTGGGACATAAGATCTGGGAGGGCAGTTTGGGAAATTAAAGAAAATGTTGATTGTTTTTCGGATATAACAGTTTCTGATGCCCTTTCGGCTGTTTTCAAGATTGGTGTAAACTCAGGGGAGGTTTCTTACATTGATTTAAGAAATTTGGGATCTAATAACTCATGGAATTGTCTTGGTGACACTCGAAAAGTTAACAATGGCAAGAAAGAAGGGTTTGGGTGTAAGATTGAAAGCCATGGGAATCAAGTTTTTTGTGGTAAGAAAGGGGAATTGGAGTTATGGTCGGAGGTTTTGATGGGTTCTTTGAACAATGAAAAAGATCGAATTTTTAGGAAGAATGTTTTAGGGAGAGTGAAGGATTTGGGTGGAAATAGGATCACGAATGTAGGATTTGGAGGAAACAAGATGTTTGTGACGAGGAAAGATCAACAATGTGTTGAAGTTTGGCGAAGTTCAGGGAGAAGATTTTGATTTTTTGAAGTGATTTATATGATTAATGTTTTGTTCATTTGTAAAGTGGTTTTGTGTTATATTGATTCTTTGATTCTTGTTTGATCACTACAAATAAAACTAGTGTTGATTGTAATCTTTTGTATTTTGAGTACATTTTTAATTGAATGATTAGGTTTGATTATATGGAATGGGCGATAAAAAAGAATGAAATGGACCAGATAATCGCATAGAGCATTATCATTATGTTATCATATTTGATTATTTTGCTGAAAAAGTCTGATGGATAAGAAATGACGGATGCTCGAATACTCACAAATCACAATGGCTTGGTTATTAGGCCGAAGGGAGTCGGGAGCATTATCATTATATACACCCCCAACACCCCTCCTTCACCACCCACACCCATACACACACCTTAACATGTTGCAAAAACACATTTTTTCCTATTGTCTTGAAGAGGAGAGAGAAAAACATTTGCGTTTGTATGTGTATTAAGGTTTTCAAAAAACAAAAATACTTCCACGTGTATTAAGGTTTTCAAAAAACAAAAATACTTCCACGGCAAGTTGGCAACCCTCCTCTTTAAATGATATGTTGAACCTCTAGTATGACAAAATTGATGTTGTAGTGACGTGGCTTCCAAAAAACTAATGAACACTGCAACAGACATGACACAATTCCCTCTAGTTTTATGTGTTGGTGATTTTATATCACTAATATTATTCAAAGTGTAATGGGGTTAATTTGTTGATCAATGTCACTTTGACGATTATCGAACAAATTAGTATGGTGCGGAGTGCACATTTGTTTGATTTTGTCATTGTTGAAAGTATACTGCTATTTAGGGGCGAAACCCCTGAATTGACGGGGTCCAGGGGCAGCACCCCTGGGAGCGGGGTGAAAGGGGCGGCAGCCCCTGGCGGGGTCCAAGGGGCAGAGCCCCTGGCCGGGGTCGAGCTGCCAGTTTAGTGCGGAAAATTTTCATATGAGTTATGTTACTATATAAAAAATGTCTCATAAATTCGTATTTTTTTGTAAAAACATCCAGTTTTGTGATCCATTTATAGATTCAGTTTTATGTTAGTTTTTGACAGGTAATATGACCGTTTTTGGACATGAAGTTGTTTTCCTGTAACTACCATATGACAGTTTTAGGACAGGAAGTTAGTTTCTGTTATATGATCAATTTCGGATTCATTTTGGGTACAGATTTCATAACATCTTCTTCATTCTCCAATCTAGAAAAACAGTGAGTTTCATCCGTTTAGAGATTTTGAGTGTACCCTCGAAATGCTTTAATCTGAAAGTGTTTCACAACTCTCACTGATCCAAGTTTATCTGTATCCCGTTTTTTCTAACATTATGGACTAGTATAACCTCAAATAATCTTACATCTTCTTTTTTCTAACATTAATCTTATCTTATTTTTTTAGGTTCTATATGTAAAGTTAGAAATTCAGGTTTGCCAAATGTCGGTGAAACTATAATAACATACATCCATCGTCTTATAATCTGGTCTGACCCAAGGGGTGGGGTAGGCTGGGCAATGGCCCAGGCCCCATAAAAGTTGAGGGCTCAATTTTAAAACAGTGTTTATATATATATATATATATATATATATATATATATATATATATATATATATATATAATATGTTAAATGAAAAATTCATAATAGTTGTAGATTAAATGGTATTAGTGTGTGCCTTGTTTCCAGTTCATTGGTTGCATATGTTTTTTTGTAATTATTTTGGGTTGTAAAGGAATTCTCTATTTGTACATATCGCCCATCTTAGACTCTTATCCCATTTCAAATCAACATTTAGATCTTGGGAAAATGATTTAAGAGGGTAACATACTTTTGCGATTGGTCACATTTGGTCACTAAATTTTTTTCATGCTCTATTAACCCTTTAACTTGTTGAATTGTGTAAGTTTCCCCCTTCAGACTGCTTTTTGCTGGTTTCAATGGTTTTGTCTATCCTATGTGTCAGTTTAATCCTACGTGGCATGTAGGGCTAATGTTATTAAAAGAGGGACGTATGTGCTTCCTCCTGAATTAGTAGCATTAAAAACCGAAATAGAGAAGGTGAAGGAAGACATGGAGCAAATGAAGAAGGAAAATTACTCTCATGACATTGCAATGAAGGAAAAAATATATAAGTTTACCATAGGATTTCTTTTTTGATCATCGTGTATATGATGAAATGATGTGTTGAAAGATGTTTGAATGGAAGGGAATCATTATCTTAACTTCAAGTTTGAATGGAATGAAATCAGGAAAAGCAGCATACACATAACAATGAATAAATGGAAGCATACATATATGATTTAATTCTTTGATTGTAATGAATACAAAGAAGTAATTTTGACTGGAATGAAATCACTGAAAAAATAGTGCATACCTATAACAAAGAAGTAATTGAATGTGGTGGCTTGATTCATTGAAAATACTCCATTACTATTCGAAATTAAATAAGTTTGTGTCTACATACACAAAAGTAGTTTCTAGGTAACACAAAAGATTCTCTCATACACAAAAGAAGGGCCACCATGTGCCCACACACCCACTTGTCAGTTCATAGAAAAGCATAATAAAAAGACTACTACTTTGTCTTTACATCACAACCGCATCACAACAGATATTCCCACCCACCCACTACCTAAACTTAATCAATAATTGAAGGGTTCTCTGCATTGCTCCCAACCCCATTTATCTTCCTCCTCAATGCTTATTTGATGATCCGTTCAAAATATTTTCTCCTTCCACTTCTACTAACTGGGGCCCTTCTTCTTGGCACAGGAATTGCAGGTGGTGGTGGTGGAAGTGGAGGAGGTGGTTGGGTTGTAGGTGGTGGTGGTGGTCTGGATGAACTTGGGCATGCTCCACTGCCCCTGGATGAACTTGGTATTGCAAAGAAAAATTAAACTATCAATTCTTTGTTCAAATGATGTAACGTTTAAAAAAAATTACCTGATGTATTGCTTTGTTGGTTTAGATGGACACTTTTTCTTGTTATGACCTAGTTCCTTACAAATACCACACCTTATCAGGGCTCTCTTTCGTGTGACCGTTTTTCTACTTGGTCTACTCATCCCTCTTTCAATTGCATCCATATTCTTTTTCATTGGTGTCCTATTAGGTAATCTTCTTCTTTTGGGAGGCAAATGCTTGTGGTAGGGAACATCTGGCTACGTATCACTACCATTGAGAGGATTAATGTAATATTTGTATCATATTAGGTAAGCTTCTTTAGTGTAGGATTAGAACACATATGTCTCTACATCCTGATTTAGGTAAGAGATTGCAGCCACTCAATGTAAGCATGGTATCCCTGTAAGTTGCCATATTCTATAGGCACACTTCTTTGTAATTAGATCCACTCCATATGCAAAATCAGTGAATCTAACCTCATACTTTTGATAACCACAAGGAGTAACCCCCCACAATCTATTTAAGGCAAAAAAACTACAAATCAATAACACATCTCCATAATTAACATATGCATATTAAACTAAAAAAACTTACATCTGTTTAACCTTCATGTCTTCTATATGCATACTAGTCATATGTAACCAAGATAGAATAGACCTTCGAATAAGTGACCCTAACTCTAAGTCCACAACCAAACAAGGAACATGAAGTAAAGCAAAGATCACAGATTCTAAGTCTGTGACACCCTAGTCACATATAACCTTAACGTATCCACTCAACAACTATTGACCTACTAATAAAGACCTTTTAGTTCTCAAATAAGTAATTATAGTATCACAAAATACTCCTATAGTATTTTAAGTTTATGTTATGTTCTAAAGTTTTCATTGTAGTAGAGTTGGTAAGTTTTTAGACTTGCTGCAACACCACAACCATTCCTAGGCACATGCTAATCACTTCTCGGAACGATATATTTGATCAAGCTATATCACTCCCAGATCTAATTATATGTCCCCAAGCCTACTTGTGATGTCCAACAACCACAATACTTTTGTTCTGTTCTAGTATGACACTAATCCTAGTCTGAATGCATGTATGTATACTTTAGTTAAATATTTTATTATTTAAAAAGTATAAACTCTTGGTCAGAGTATTTTAATCTCGATGTGTTTATAGTTGTATATCGTTTATAGGTTGATATACTCAATTCACTATAAACAATGCTCTGATACCAGGGGATTGTGTCTTGTTACTCTACGTGGAGGAGGTGGTTGTTGAGTTGGAGTTATCAGGGGATTGCGTCTTGTTACTCTACGTGGAGGCATCGCTCAACTAAAAGTTTACAAAGATGAAGACGATAGTAAGCATTCAATAGTGAGAATAATGAGAGTGATCCATGAACTAACTCGTCATAGTTCAACAAATAGATGAGAGTGTACTTGCAATAGAGATCTAACAATAGAAGGATGAAAGCATTTGGATAAAGATTTCCCATGAGATTAGATGTCTTTCAATATCATTGGCATTAAAGATGTAACAAGTTCGGGAAAAATGACCTTGGAGTAGGTCTTACATCAAACCAAAAATGAGAAAATTTGACAGCACTAAGACCTAATAGACTAAAAGTTCAAGGTCTTAACATAAACAGGGAATTAATACTAGAGTCTATACATAGACCTAAATTATATATATATATATATATATATATATATATATATATATATATATAGAGAGAGAGAGAGAGAGAGAGAGAGAGAGAGAAGAGTAGGCTCTACTCGCAAGGGGAGTTGTTCTGGTTGGTACTTGATTCAGACCTGGCTTTAGCCAGTTTGCTGTTCCGTTTCCCAAACACGTCTTTGCAGTACCACCTGGTTCTGACGAAGATCCCTAGTTTCAGATCGACAGGCATTCAGCTCCACATGTAGGGCGTCAATACGAGACCTTTCAAAGTCCTGGTCATCGGTCAGATGACGAAGACGAACTATGTTGACTCCGGAGTTGGAACGAATCTCCATGACTTGGTCAAAGTTTGCTCTTCCCTGCTCATCATTGCAAGGAACACGACGAACCATAATAAGAAGGACTCTGTCTACTGAGCCTCCCTCATTCAGGTTGTAGTAACTCTGATATCTGTTTTAGGGAGGTGGTTGTCCATGTTCTAGGCTCCACCTACCCAAGTTCACCGCTCACAAAGGTGTCGGGCCTTGAAAAGCCGGACGAGGGTTAGGATTTTCAGCAACTTGGGTTGGATTATAGACCTCGGGTTCTGAGTCCGAGTCTTCTTGGAATTCCTCCTCGTTCTCTTCCTCAGAACTCTCCTCGGGCTCTTCTTCTGCTGGTTCCATTGGGTTCTCATTCTTGGGTTCAGCTTCGAGCCATCCTCCGACTCCTTGATCGGGAAAGTACGGGTCTATAGGGAGATGGAATTCAACCATGTTATCCAAGCGAGAAAAGGGATGTAAGAAACATATAATAGACGTACTACTTAAGATAATCATAGGATGATCTCTACCAGTTACTTCAATACTGGCGTAGTGCATACCTGTTATATGTAACCAAGATAAAATAGACCTTCGAATAAGTGACCCTAACTCTAAGTCCACAACCAAACAAGGAACAAGAAGTAAAGCAAAGATCACAAATTCTAAGTCTATGACACCCTAGTCACATATAACCTTAGCGTATCCACTCAACAACTACTGACCTACTAATAAAGACCTTTTAGTTCTCAAATAAGTAATTATAGTATCACAAAATACTCCTATAGTATTTTAAGTTTATGTTATGTTCTAAACTTTTCATTGTAATAGAATTGGTAAGTTTTTAGACTTGCTGCAACACCACAACCATTCCTAGGCACATGCTAATTACTTCTCGGAACGATATAGTTGATCAGGCTATATCACTCCCATATCTGGTTATATGTCCCCAAGCCTACTTGTGTTGTCCAACAACTGCAATACTTTTGTTCTGTTCTAGTATGACACTAATCCTAGTATAAATGCATGTATGCATACTTTTGTTAAATATTTTATTATTTAAAAAGTACAAACTCTTGGTCAGAGTATAGTAATCCCGATGTGTTTATAGTTGTATATATTTTATGGGTTGATATACTTAATTCACTATAAACAAATCTCTGATACCAATCTATCACACCCCCAAACCAGAACGGCGGAAACGTTCGGGGGCGGAGGATGTCATGTTCAGTATCATAACAATGCATAATAGTAAAACAAGCAACAACATCATCCATTACATTAATAATATAGTTAACACAAGTGTGTTCTGAATGTATTTGCAAAACACCAAAAATTATATATATCAAAATAAAAGACGAGTCTTGAAAGTGCTCTATCTTCTCAAAACCTGGCCATCTATACCTGTCTACTGGTGAGCTAATAATACAAGTTATTTTGAAAGAGTAGATCAGCATTTAATCTAGTGAGTTCATAAGTATTTTAGTGTCAAAAGTTTGCTTTAGTTTGATGAAAATGTTTGTAAGTGTTTGATGTAAATGTTTGTAAGCTTCCTAGAAAATCCTATATTTTCTACTAAAATGGAAAGTAGTCTTCTACCAAGACCCGACTGTTCTGTATGTTTGTTCTTTTGTAAAAGTGAGTGTTTTCCCCAAGTGTAACTATCATTACCATAAAATAGTTTACATTACCTTTTATGTGAGAAGATCACTATATGAATGTAATGGGAAAAATAAAGATGTACAATAGTATTGTATATAGTAACTACTGAAGTGCTAACTACCTTAAAACCAATTTGTTTAATTAAGGTAAAATGTGATGAGGTTATAACCATGCTTGATTGACTAGTATAAAACACGACTTCCAAAGACATCGAAATGCTATGACATTCGTCACCCATAGACCTGTAGGTCCCACTGTAGCTAGCAACAAGGTGTAGGATGGTCAATCTCGTATAGATCTATACACAAACTCACGCTCTCCCTCCAGGAGACTCTGGTTACAAAACGTGACACATCAGTATATTGTCATGCCATGAAGTAGTGTCTCACATTAATGTTATCTTGTTCTTGTATTTGTATGTATGTTCCTTCCTATTCCGGTGTATAGTATGTTCCTTCTGTTCTTGTTATAGTATGTTCCTTCTATTCTTGTTGTAGTATGTTCCTTCTTGTTCTAGTTAAAGTATGTTCCTTCTTGTTCTAGTTATAGTATGTTGCTTCTTGTTGTAGTTATAGTATGTTTGAACTGACTCATGTATGAACTGACTCTTGTAAGAACTGACTCTTGTAAGTTTCATTATTTTAGAAATAGTAAGTAGTAATCCACTAAACTATACCTATTATAGTTTACTAGTATGATTGTTTGACTGTTACTGACGTATAGAAAAGACTCAATTACTCACCAAGCAACTAAGTTAAGTAAAATCCTTAAAATGGGTTTAATATTCACATATCTATTCAATAAGTATAACTACGATTTAACCGAAACTCAGACTAGTGATCCTACCCCGAGCCCACAACCAAACAAGGAACATGAGTCAAGGTATCTAGAAGTAGTCCTAAGTCTGTTAAAGAATACTTATACGTAAATAGATAGATGAATATGATTTGATACAAAAGGAGTTTATTAAAGCTTTAAAAGAGTTTTCAACAAGTTTGAGTATAAGAAATCCTTTGAAATGTTATTTTCACATGTAAATCATTATCACAATTTCATTGTGTTATACTTGTATTCCCTCCCCCCCTAAAATGATTTAAAAGTATTTAAAAGCGTAGTTGTAGGGGTATTAACTTACCTGTAGTGAGTGATTCGAATGAAAAATTGATATAAGATGCTAAGCATGCCAAGTGAAGTCTTGAGCACAAACGGATCCTATAAGGAATATAATGACACACACACATATATATATATATATATATATATATATATATACAATTAGTGTATATATAAACTAACATGCTAAGGTAAACAACCTTAGGAACTAGGAAACACTTGAAATAAAGTGTTACAATCACATATGATTGATTGAAGGGAGTTCACGACCACACTATGAAGTGTTCACGACCTTAGAGTGTTCACGACCAAGAACACATGAGGTGTTCATAGCACAACCTTGGTTTATGAAGTCTTCACGGCCATGGATGAAGGGTTCACAGCCATATCATGATCCTATGAAGGGTTCACGGCCCAATGAAGGGTTCACAACCGTGAACTCTTGAAGAATCATGCCAAAGAGGTGTTTGTTTCATGGGGATTCAAGAGCTTCTAATGGACAACAAGTAGATGAATGAGCTACTTACGATTTGGAAGCTTTTAAGGTGTTCACGACCCAAGAACAAGTGTATGTTCTTGGTGTTCTTGGTGAAAAGATGGTGATTTGAAGATCTTGAAGGAAAAGTGATGAATTAAAGGATGTTATCAAAGGGCTTCACTTGTATATGAAGATTAACTAGTAAATAGGTGAGTATTACTTACATTTTTGAATAGAAAGGAAGGTTTCCCTTGATGATACTTGAGAGAGTTTGAGTTCTTGGTTGGAAGATGTAAGAAACTTAAGAAAAAAGAGGGCAATCTATACATGTAGTGAGGGGTTCACGGCTATACTTGGGTTCACGGCCGTGAACCTAGTTTGTGGCCGTGAACATCCTTTTTGATGTTCTTGGCTTGAATTCATTCCATAGATCCATTACTCACACTTCTTAGTATTAAAACCTAAGTGTACAAGGCTTAAAAACTCATAGAATAACCCTTAGCAAGGCTAAAAGGTAACATAAACAAGTCTAACTTTTGATTGATTTGCTTGACTTACAAGATAGAAACTTACGGGTTGTCACACATGCCTAATAGCAAAATTGAAACTCTCACTAACCCTATTCTCCACTACATCACACATATCTTCCCTCTTGAAAGAATGCCTTATAATAGGTAGTATGATATATGTTTATAAGGTAATCATAGGCATGAGTATCAATAGATTTGATATTATCCATTACACCTCTAAACTTCTCCACAATACTAGCCCATACAGCCCTCCAAAACAACTTCTTGTATTGTTGACTAGTAAACCTTTTACTAAAATCGGCCACAATGTGTCTGACACATTATCTATGCTTAGCTTTCGGACATCTTTCCTTAACTGCTTGTAATAACCCCTACAAGTCACAACATCATTATGAGTGAAAAAGCATAAAAGGACCTAGTACTAACCTTGTGTCCATCAGAAAGAAGGGTAATGCCTGCACCAAGACCACCATTAATGTCATCCATAAGAAAATCTATGAACCACTTCCATATTTATTTGTTCTCAACATATACCACAACCCATGCTATAGGGTAGATGTGGTTGTTTGCATCTCTGCCAATAGCTGAAAGAACTTCTCATCTAATTATACCCTTTAAAAAGAAACCATCAAGCCCAATTACATGCCTTCACCCTTCTCACCAACCATCCCTTACAACTTTGAAACACACATAGAACTTGGAAAACAAGGTTGTGAAATCTGGCATAATGTCTACATCCAACCTCACAGTAGACCCAAGATTTGACCTGATAATTTCCTCACCATATGACCACAATATCCCATAATATTCAATGAGACTTCCTTCAATCTCTTGTGATGCAATTTTCTTTGCATTTTTTCATTGCCCCACACTCACATTTATGTTGAATGTTTTTGACACTTTAGCTTTCATCTTCCTTGCACTCATTTTTGGGTTCTCTATAATTTAACTCATAAAATGTTTGCATATCCATCTGTAAGTTACTATTGACCCAAACTTAAACACCCTACAATAATTATGTTCACTCACTAGAAATTTGATCTAAAAAGTCTTTTTCTTTTTACCCATCCAAGAGGCCCATAGTTTGAAGAGGCAAGATGGTGACTTATTCTTTTTGCAACATTTCACTAATAGTCTATCAGAGTCATTTTTTTCAAATCATAGATCATACCCATTAGCAACTGCATAGTTGCTTAACATATGTTTAAGCTCAGTAGGGTTAGAAAATCGCATACCTATCATTGGTTTCATATGATCCCGTAGTTGTCTGTCATCTTGCACAGGGTATTGGGGTGGCACGTATATATCATCTTGATCTTCACTCTCTATAGGTTCACAAAGGATGTTTAAAAATTTATCATGTGCGGTTTTATTTGTTGGAAATGGATAGGTAGAATCATCTTCTTCATGATCAACAATATATAAATCTTCAGTAACTGAATCCTCATCTTCATCTTCACTTTCACTTTCCTCAACCTCAATCCAATCGAAGATAAGTTCATTATGGTGATCCACATATATATTTATTCTCTTGTCATTAGCATACGCCAAATCCAAAAGTTCCTTGTAATCACCCTCGTTCACCAGTGTATGAATTCCCTGACCTAAAGACTCTTGTGGAAGGCAGAAGTAGATGTCTTTGCCTGTCGTTCTAGTGAGCTTTTGAAGGAAATCCATGAACTGCTAGTAACCAAATGCATTGAAGTCAACATCTCGCATTGATGCTCGGTCGGGATCAAAGTAGACTAAGGGCTTGGCTGCAAACGTTCCATTGTAGTGGAAATCGACTACAATGAAGTTCTGATTAGTGGGACTTGGTGATGATGCCATTATACATAACTATTTGTAACGCTTGGTCCAGGTATTATTCATTTCTAAATAATTTAAGGATTTGGGTTGGAACTCGACGAGTTGGGGAGCTCCAACTCGTCATGTAGGAATCATTTTGGCCGTGAAGTTTAAGGATCAAACTCAACGAGTTGACGGCCAAAGATGAACCCTAATTTTTGGATGTTGCACCCTATATAAAAGACTTCAACACTTTTAGATGTCCTCCTTACCAGCCTCCCTGTCCAGAAAACCCTAGATTGTTGTTTCATCTTGCAAGCTTGTGTGTGGTGAGCTTAGAGAGTGGTTTTTGGTGATTCTTGAAAGGAGCTTGGAAGAGGAAAGCATCTAGCTTGGAGGAAGGAACTTAGATCCTGAAACTCTTCTTCAAAGGCAACATTTTTGAGGTATATAAGTCATCACCTTGTCTTGTATGATGGGTTATAGTCCTAAGAACATCCTATGTGCTCATACAAACCCTAATGCTTGGATCTAGGTTTCTCTATTGTACATGCAAGTTATCCAAGACTATAAACCCTAATTCTAGCATTCAAGTAATCATATTAACATGAGAATAGGTTTAAGATGTTACCTTGATTGTTATGTAGCAATAACAATCCCAAATCTCCTTGTATTGACTTTAGAAAGCTTAGAGTCACAAATGTCACTCCTCTAATGGTTCACAAACACCATAAGCAAGAGGATGAAGAGGAGAGAGGATGGAGGCTGCCCTAAAACGTGTGAAACCCTAGAATAAAGCTTAGCCACGTTTTTGGTTCTTAAGGGGTCTATATATAGTGAGGCTATTAGGGTTATCTAACAAGGAAACCCTAATTTGGATGCTTAAGCCCTAAGCAACCCATGGACTCCTTTAATTAAGGGCCTTGGACGATTTCTTATGGACTTCGCCATAGAATTCATCCACTCCTTCATATAAAGCAATCCATGGCCCAAATTGCAATTATCCTATAATTACAATTCCAGTCCCTTAAGTTTAATTAATCTCTTTTAGTCACAAAACTAATTACTAATTAATTCTTGACTAATATTAATTAAACAATATGATTTCTCCTTTAATATATTATTCTCATAATATATTAATAAATCATATTTAATCCTTTCTCTCCATAATTCATCCTATCAAGTTGCTTTGGTGAAGGCAACCCAAAAGGACCATGCACCATCGGGTCAAGTACATACCAAAATAGTTATGGACTTAGACACTAATCCAACATTGTATTCATCTAGATCTCCTTATTTGAAGTTTAATCATGATTTTGGGGTTTTGGTTGAGTTGTCCAAGAAGATGTGGATTCCAGGGGTTGCTAAGTTAGATCTGACCCCTTCATGATATCTATTGGCTTAAAGTTGCAAACTTTATTGGTCCCTATGTCCCATTTATGAAATAAGACTCTTATCAAGTCAATAATGAGCCTTAGAGTGTGTTATAGTATGCATGGATGTAAAGTTGGAGACTTTACGTGTTTTGCCAACCATGGGACATCATATATGTGTTTTGGGACGTTGATATGTGAGTTTCAGGGATTAATGGGTCAAAGACCCTCTTTAAAGAACCTAGGGTTTGAGTTTGACATCTTTGGATGGTTCTTGAGGGTAAAGCTGGAAACTTTATCCTTTTTGATATCATTTTGGAAGAGATATGAGGCTTGTGGCCCTTGGACCCATTGGAAACAGCTTAATGCATTAAGAGGTTGGATTCCTGGCCAACTCGGCGAGTTCATTGGTGAAATCGACGAGTTGATGGGATTTTTTGCGATCTGATCAGACAATAGGGAAACTCAACGAGTTAAAGAGACAACTTGGCGAGTTGGGTCAACTTAGGACGTTGAATTTGACCTTTGACCTTGGTTTTTGACAAAGTTTGACCTTTATGGGTTTTGGGGCATGTTGAGTTGCAATTAAGATTTTTTTTATGTTTTTGGGGTTGTGTAGAGTGGATACTGGAATCTCGACCTAGTCAGATTCTGTGCAAGTATTGAGGTGAGTCTTCTCACCCCACTCATGGGTCGAAGGCACCAAGGCCAATCCATTAATTTATGTAATATGTTTGTATTGAATAGGAAATGGTATGTTATTTGATTTATGTATAGGTTTATGTGAAGACCATGGGGGGAGCCCATGACACTTGTCAAGACCATGGGTGGAGCCCATGACATGATGATATAAGACCATGGGGGTAGCCCATGTCATCCCATTGAAGACCATTGAGGGAGTCCATAGCAATTTGTATGTAAATGTATGAGCATGACATTATATGATTATATGATTTGTGTGATTGGGAAACTCACTAAGCTTGTGCTTATAGTTTATTTGTATGTTTCAGACGCTTTTATTGATAAGGGAAAGGGCCCGACTTGATGACGAGGCATGCATTCTCCGATGTTTTCACATTTAGCTCTTTTTACTTTGAATTTTCTAAATAACATGGATATGTATTGGGATTTTTATATTTACTATGGTTGATGTTATGAAAATAAAAGTTAATTTTTTTTTATGAAAATTGGGTTGTTACAAGTTGGTATCAGAGCCTTGGTTTGAGAGATTTGGACACACTTCTAGGTGTGTTAGAACTCAAACTGAAGGAATGGTAACAATTGCTTTTCAAAAAGAAACCAAAGTTAAATTTCTTATAAACAATTTTGTAAGAAAAATGGGAGAATGAAATGCACGTAATCGGCCGAGCTCAAGTAAGTATTCCTAATGTTTTAGTCATGCTATGATATATATGGAAATATGCTTATATGGATTATTTTCTAAGTGTATGCTTTCAAAGTTCTACATGTTTAGGATTGCATAGTCCTAGAATGAGGGAGTCTGCCTTATTCATGTTCCTTGTTTAGTTGTGGTTTAGGGTAGAAGCTTTATTTGACAGTATATGTGATTCTCTTTTTGTATAACTTGGATGCATAGGGCAACCTGTTATGATTAAGTTGGATTCCTGGTTTGGTGAGGGTTGAGAATCCTAGGGAAGTATGGGATCAAAGTTAGTGATGTGTTTATGAGTTATGATTTGTGATTGGGTGATTTAGGGATATCAGGTAGGGCCTTAGGAAAGGTATAGGTTGGTGTGGAAAGTAGTATTGGGCCCGTACTACTAAAAGCACGGGACCTGTAACCGAAGCAATGACAGACCTGGTAGTTCTTAAGAGTCTAGTAAGGAGGAATCCCTTTCGAATTCCTTATCTTGGTTATTTGTGATATTTGCAGTTGAGGATGGTGATGATCACACGAGGTTCAGGATAAGGTTTGGGCTCTGGTGCAGAGCCCATGGATGAGAGGTTGCGCAACCTTATCACAAACGAGGTTACTCGTGGTATCCTTAATGCTACCCTGGTGATTTTCTGTATCGTCAAGGAGGTCATCATGGAGATCATGGATGAAATGCTCAGGTCCTTTCGAGTCGAGATTGCTGCAGGCCAGATTGGGGCCCGAGCTCCCTTGTTTAGGGAGTTCAAGGTGTGTGGAGCGCATGAGTCCTTCAGGGTACGGGATCCCATCACTAGCCGATGCTGGGTGGCAGACATGGAGAATTCCCATCACATGAGTTCTTGCCCTGATGTGGCCAAGTTGGGGTTCACATCTTGTATGATGAGGGATCGCGCACGAGACTTGTGGGAGGAGGTGACCCATGAGGTGGGATCAGCCGGGGTGGTTGAGATGACTTTGGAGGAGTTTGTGAGGAGGTTTGATCGGGAGTTTGCACCACCCATTGAGGTGCAGCGTTTGGTGAGAGAGTTCCATGATTTACAACAGACTACCGAAGAACGCATCCGAGATCCAAAGTTTCTTGGGTCTTGTAGGGTACTATCAGAAATTTATTCAGGATTTGTCCATGATCGCCGTACCTTTGACCCAATTGAACAAAAAAAGCATGACCTTTCGATGGGGTCCAGATCAGCAGTCAGCATTCGAGACCTTGAGGCAAAGATTATGTGAGGCCCCAATTTTAGCACTACCTGATGGATTGGATGACTTTGTAGTGTATTGTGACGCTTCTATTTTGGGATTAGGAGCAGTTCTGATGCAGAGGGGCATGTGATTGCTTATGCTTCGAGGCAGTTGAAGCCTCATGAGGCGAATTACCCCACTCATGACCTAGAATTGGGGGCGGTGGTGTTTGTCCTCAAGATTTGGAGACATTGCTTGTATGGGGTCCGATACATCATTTTCACTGATCATAAGAGTCTGAAGTATTTGATGGATAAACAAAATTTGAACATGCGACAGAGGAGATGGCTCAATGTAGTAAAATATTTATGATTGCGAAATTTTGTACCATCTTGGGAAGGCCAATGTGGTGACTAATGCCTTGAGTCGTAAGGCGGCGAGTGCTCCGATCCGAGATGTTTTCTTGAGGATGATGATGATTTCACCTCTTTTGGATATGATCAAGGAGGATCACGTTGAAGGAATAAAGAAGGAGAACTGGAAGGTGGAGTAGATTCGGGGACAAATTCCACTTTTTGTTCGAGACGGTCGGGGTCTATTGACCTAATGTGGCAGAGTTTGGGTACCCACTTTCGAGGGTGTGAGGCAAAAGATCTTGGAGTAGGCGCATAAATCCAAGTTTTCTATCCATACGTGGTCCACGAAGATGTATCGAGACATGAGATTGAGTTATTGGTGGCCCTCCATGAAGCGGAAGATTGCATGGTTTCTTGAGCGGTGTTTGAACTGCAGGAAGGTCAAAGCCGAGCATCAGAGGCCCCACAGAAAGATGACGCCGCTACCTATTCCCATGTGGAAATGGGAAGAGATTTCTATGGATTTTATCACGAAGTTACCTAGGACGGCACGGGGTGTGGATTCCATCTGGACCAAGAGTGCAAATTTTATTCCGATATCTGAGAGTATCTCCGCTAAGAAGTTAGCAGATATTTATGTGTGGGAAGTTGTGGTTAGACACGGGGTGCCAGTGTTTGTAGTTTCGGACCGTGATGTTCGTTTCACCTCCAGGTTTTGGAGGAAGTTCCATGAGGAGTTGGGAACTCATTTGCATTTTAGCACTGCTTATCACCCCAAACTGATGGTCAGAGTGAGCGGACGATTCAGACGCTCACGGATATGCTTCGTGCATGTGTGTTGGATTTTGGAGGGAGTTGGTATAATTACCTTCCACTAGCAGAGTTCTCATACAACAATAGTTATCATGCTAGTATTGACCCACCCCCGTTTGAGGCGATTTATGTCAGAGATGTAGGAATCCAGTTTGTTTGGGGGGGGGGGGGGGAGGTCGGACATTGAGTTGTGGGGAGTACCGTAAGACGACCGAATTGATTCAGCAGGTTCGCGACTAACTTCAGACATCGCAGAGCAAGCAAAAGAACTATGCGGATAGGCGCAGATCGGACCTAGAATTTCAGGTTGGGGATATTGTCATCCTGGAAGGGTGTTATCCGGTTCAGGAGGCGGGGCAAATTGGGCCCAGGTATATTGGCCTGTTTCGGATTATCGCTCGTGTGGGAAAGGTTGCGTATCAGTTGGACTTGCCTGAGGAGCTTGGGCAAATCCACAGTACATTTCATGTTTCGCAGTTTCAGAAGTGTGTGGCTGATGAGTCAATGGTTGTATTGCTTGACGATATTCAAATTGATGAGAGCTTGAATTATGTGGAAAAGACCATTGCGATTCAGGACAGAGAAACAAAAGCCCTACGGAACAAGGAAGTGAAGTTAGTAAAGGTGCAATGGCAGAACCAAAGAGGCTTCGAATGGACCTGGGAGCCGGAGGATGAGATGATGAAGCATTATTTGGACCTTTTTGCATCAGCAGACTTCGAGGACGAAGTCTAGTTCAAGTGGGGGAGATTTGCAATGCTTGGTCCATATATTATTCATTTCTCAATATTTGAAGTATTTGGGCTGGAACTTGATGAGTTTGGGAGCTCCAACTCGTCGTGTAGGAATCTTTTTGGCCGTGGAGTTTAAGGATCCAACTCGACGAGTTGATGGCCAAAGATGAAACCCTAATTTTAGGGTGTTGCACCCTATATAAAGGACTTAAACCCTTTTGTATGGCCTCCTTATCAGCCTCCCTGTCCAGAAAACCCTAGATTTGTGTTTAATCTTACAAACTTGTCTGTGATGAGCTTAGAGAGTGGTTTTGGTGATTCTTGAAAGGATCTTGGAAGAGGGAAGCATATAGCTTGGAGGAAGGACCTTAGATCTAAAAAATCTTTTTCAAATGCAACTTTTTTGAGGTATAAAGTCATCACCTTGTCATGTATTCATCCAGATCTCCTTATTTGAAGTTTAAGCATGATTTTGGGGTTTCCGTTGAGTTGTCCAACAAGATGTGGATTCCAGGGGTTGTTAAGCTAGATCTGACCCTTCATGATATCTCTTGGCTTAAATTTGCAAACTTTATTGGTCCCTATGTCCTATTTATGCAATAAGACCCTTATTAAGTCATTAATGAGCCTTAGAGTGTGTTCTAGCATGCATGGACGTAAATTTGGAGACTTTACATGTTTTGCTAACCTTGGGACATTAGATCAGTGTTTTGGGACATTGATATGGGAGTTTTAGGGCTTAATGAGTCAAGACCCTATTTGAAGAACCTAGGGTTTGAGTTTGACATCTTTTGGGTGGTTCTTGAGGGTAAAGCTGGAAACTTTACCCTTTTTGATATCATTTTGGAAGACATCTGAGGTTTGGGGCCCTTGGACCCGTTGGAAACAACTTAATGCATTAAGTGGTTGGATTCATGAACAACTCGACGAGTCGATGGGATTTTTGCGATCTGATCAGACAATAGGGAAACTCGATGAGTTAAAGAGACAACTTGGCGAGTTGGGTCAGCTCAGGACGTTGACTTTGACCTTTGACCTTGGTTTTTGACAAAGTTTGACCTTTATGGGTTTTGGGGCATGTTGAGTTGCAATTAAGGAAATTGTTTATGTTTTTAGGGTTGTGTAGAGCGGATATTGGAATCTCGACCTAGTCAGCTTCCGTGCAAGTATTGACGTGAGTCTTCTCACCTCCCTCATGGGTCAAAGGCACCAAGGCCGACCCATTAATTGATATGATATGTTTGTAATTAATGGGAAATGGTATGTTATTTGATTTATGTATGGGTTTATGTGAAGACCATGGGGAGAGCTAGGACACTTGTTAAGACCATGGGGGGAGTCCATGACATGAGGATATAAGACCATGGGGGTAGCCCATGACATTCCATTGAAGACCATGGAGGGAGTCCATGACAATTTGTATGTAAATGTATGAACATGACATTATATGATTTGTGTGATTGGGAAACTCACTAAGCTTGTGCTTACAGTTTATTTTTATGTTTCAGGTACTTCTATTGATAAGGGCAAGGACTCGACTTGATGACGAGGCATGCATTCTCCAGTGTTTTCACATTTAGCTCTTTGTACTTTGAATTTTCAAAATAACATGGATATGTATTGATATTTTTATATTTACTATGGTTGATGTTATGAAAATAAAAGTGTAAATTTTTTTAATGAAAATTTGGTTGTTACACGATTGAAGGAGAATAATGATCGATGGAGAACTTTGTGCCCTAATCAAGTTTAAGGACCAAATGAGACTTCAAGCTAACATTTAACACCGGGGGGGGGGGGGGGGACAAATTAGGGCCTACATGCCACCTCATTCACCACGTAAGATAAAAAGTACATATAAGATCGATAACACCTTTGAAACCGGCTAAAAGCGGTCATAAGGGGAACATTAACACGATTCAACAACTTAAAAGGTTAATAAAGCACGAAATAAAGTTCTATGACCAAATGTAACTAAAGCCAAAAGTACCTTACCCTCTCAAGTCATTATCCCTTAGATCTTTTGTCCCTGAAGTTTCTAGCTTGTTCCATATTCTACCCCAATTTTCTATTTTCTCTTTACTTATGTTATACTTTTTGAAATCCACATTTACTCGGTTTCCTACTTTGCATTTATTCTGGTTTTGTTTAATTCCTTCTTATTTCAGTTTTACTTTTGTGCCATTTAACCCCTTGGAATTAATTTAAATATCAAATAAACTCTTATAATATTTTATTTTATCCTAATAGTTGAGAAATTTTAATTATTTATAATTATATTAACATTTAATAATACATTCCATCCAATTTAGGGTAGTTACAATTCTTTTCCATTTAGAATGATTCCATCCTTGAAATCTCTACGTTTTCAGTTAGATAAGGATATAACCCTCCTATATTATTTTAAACATCCATAAGATATGTATAAATAATAGTTAAGATTACATATTAAAGTAATAGTTTCTTATAATATCAAGTCATATATACCCATACTTTCTACAATTTCATTCCTAGAATTATTTTTTTTAATTTATGTTTTATATAAAAATATATTTAAATAATTACATTATATAACACATAGTATCTAGTTTAGATGGGTGGAGATTTTTATTCATTAAAGTGTTTGGATTCAAGTTTATCATTAACATTTGTTTTTCAAAGTTTATTTAAATTTGTGGAATTAGTTTATATATAAATTCTTTGTCACATAACAATAATAAATTTGTAGTACGGTCTCTTAAAAAACTTAGGTATTTTGTTCATATCTTAACTAAAACTTTTTATCAAATTTAACTAAAATTTAGTGGCCATCCGAATTTCTAGTAATTGAAAGGCCTCGATTTTATTTTTGTCCTGGCCTTCAAATATGTTTGGAACGACCCTGCTTATAATGCACCTAAATTTAATTCATCCTAAAAGTGTTATATATATATATATATATATATATATATATATATATATATATATATATATATATATATATATATATATATATATATATATATATATATAACTTTGAAAAGCGTGGATGAAATTCAAGTTTGATAGTTGTACTCATCATATGAGATTTAACAAACCACATGAGGAGATGGTGTGATTTTATCAAAAAGAAATTAAGCATTTTTGATGACCTATAAATTTAAATATTTTTTAGAAGCTTAGATGATATTTAGGTTTGTCGGTGAAACTATAATAACGACTATTTTATCGTCTTCTAATCACATATATTTTATTCATCCTAAAGTTAGAATCAGATGACTTGTGATTTAGCAGTATTAGAAGTTGAAAAAAGTGTCCTTCCTTTGAAGCGGTTCAAGGCTCAGTCTCACTTAAGACATTGGTAAGTTTATGTAACGCCTCAAAAATCACAACCAATTTAAACCTTTCAAAACAACCCCATTTACTAATAAAAGTGTTTACAAAATCATTGTTTCCAAAAAATTATTTAAAATCAGAGTCTCCCAAGATCTAATCAGTAGTAAAACCAAGGATGTCACACCTTCGCCTCACAACAATCATCTGAAGCACCTGAAACAATAAACTGAATCTGTAAGCACGAAGCTTAGTGAGTTACCCCAAAATACCACCACATAAACATAATAACAAACAAACAGTATGCATGCATAAAGATCCTTCAGCCTGACTGGACCACCTCGCAGGCCTACATACTATCTAGACCTCTCACAGAACCTTCAACATGACCAGACCGCCTCACTGGGCCTTCAGCCTATCTGGACCATTCTCCAGGCCTTCAACATGACTGATCCGCCTCACGGGCCTTTAGTCTATCCGGGCCGCCGTGGGCCTCTTGGCCTTCAGTCCCCACTGGTCTGCCTCAACCCAACTACACATAACATGTCGACATATACATAACAGATAAACATTTAGAAGCCCAGTAAACCATAACAACATATCGATATAAACATTACCGGGTTTGTTGACTGGCAGCACGAAGCAGTATAGTCTCAACCCAACCACACTACGTCGACATATGCAATAGGTAAACATATAACGAGTCAACAAACAATCAGGTAGATCTACAGATCACTAAGCATAACATCATCCTATATACCAGGATACAGATCTAACAGATCACTACAACATAACAACATATGATAAACCAGGATAAAAATCAAATGGGCCGACCTTGGTGCCTTCGACTTGAAAGTACAGTGAGGAAAACTCACCTCTCGGTCTGATTAATAGCTGATGAGGTCCCGATTCCGAATCTCAACTCCAACCGACACCTCTAGAAGATAAATCAAGGTGAAAAAAGTCCAGATCTACAAGCTCCAATGCAACCAACACTTTTCCAAGAAGTTCCTTCTTCTCCAAGGTGCACTATGCATACTCCAAAGCACTAAAAACACCTTTTTTTAGCACACAAGGCACAACTAGGTTAAGGGTTTCATGGAAGGGGTGTTGGAGGGGTAGAGGCAGAGAATGGAGTGGGTTTGTGGGAGTTGAGGATCTTAAGTAGGGATCAAACCACAAAAATAGGGTTTGGGCACTAATTGCGTACGCCCATCGTACTCAGGGTGCCTCAGTACGCCCAACGTACTCAGCATAACCCAAAGCTGGCCAAACTTCAAACTGGCATAACTTCTTCGTTCTAACTCCGATTTTAATATTCTTTATATCCAAGGAAAGGTAACGAGAAGCTCTACAATTCTATCAAATCATCCTTTCCTTAAAAATTTCCGAACAAAAATGCGAAATTCATAAAAGGCCTGATTGCCACTTTACGGTTATACCCTTGGGCTCCCAGATCATCTATCCTATCTTATCCACACACAAATGGGTCTAGATCTCTATTTCTCAAAAGCCCTAAGCCTTATGATAACCTGTCTTCGGGTCTCGGCCCCAAATTAGGAAATGATTCGGAATAGGGTGTTACAACCCCCCCCACTTAAATTGGATTTCGTCCTTGAAATTACTCCTTACCACCCACCTGGAAACCAAACACTCCGAACCGAGAAAAAAATACTGATCCTTTCCTGACGAACCAAAACGTTACTGCTATAAATCTGAATGCCATAACTCGTGTGACCTCCACACAGGTAGAACCATTCCAAACATGCTCACGGGGGCCTCCTATTACCATAAGAACTGAAAAGCTTCATTTGACTTTGAACCCTCCAACTGATACTCTTGGCATACAAATTTCTTAGCCATAACTTGCTGATGAAAACATATGATTCAAAAAATATATCATGACGACTCCCAATGAGAGTCTCATCTATATAATTGCTGCAGAGAAACACGTGCAACGCCAACATATTCTACAACTTCCTAACTGTAAGACCGAATCATCTCAATCAATATGATTCCCTAAACCAGGAACCCATCAGATCTAAAATTTAGAACCCATATTCGACAGTCTGTAGTATCTTGTGTTATGTATGATTAACATATGCGAGTGATGCAGGGTTGCTGGAAGTTTCATGGATTAGTAGGTGTGTGAGCAGCCAACCAAATGATGAGTGTTTAGCAACTCTCTCGAGAGTGAGGATAGGATGTATGTGTATCCTATTTGTGGTATCTGTTTTGGGCGGTTGTGATGATCCTTAAGACAAATACAGGTAGGTGTGGAAGGTGGTATGAGACCATACTACTGAAAGCACATGACCCTTATGCGTAGCAAGGAAGTCACAAACCCCAAGGGTTTAGTCTCGTATTGTGTTTATAGTAGGGATGTCAAAAACTTCTGTGGGACCTCGATTCCGTACGAGATTAATTTTTTTAAAAATTCGGGGGCGGGGGTGGGGGTGGGGGGAGGAGTGAGATTAAACCTCGTTTTATTTTTGGGATCGGGGGCGGGAGTGGGTATTTCCGTCCGGTACTCCCGCGGGGGCCCTGTTGGAGCATGGAAATGCTCTATAAATTATAAGTGATAGTTAGGTTATTTTATTCCCCTTTATTGAATTGTGTGTAAGGTATCTCTCTCTATAAATAGAGAGAGGTGGTCATTTTATTATTGTAAGAGTGCAGAAAATGTTGTTCCTAGTGAGAGAGAGTATGGTGGGATCTCTCCCATAAAGGGAGAGTTATCTTTCCTATTCCATGTTCTTCATGTAATATTTTATTTCTCTCTTTCTAGTAAGTTATGGGATTACTCATATTTTATGTTCTTCATATTTTTATGATCATTAAATCTCAAAATTTTTTTATTCCGCACAAACCGATCATCAAAATGGGCAACAACAATTGGTAGCAGAGCCGTACCTTGAAGGTTCAAGTGACTATTTCAACAGAACGACTCCCGGTCGGTTCTTATCTTGATGATTTTTTTTTTGATTTTTGCAAGAATTTTCGGGTTCAAAACCGGATGATCTTATGATGAGTTTTTCTATTTTTGAGTGTTGATTCAAGCTTTCAAAAATAAAAAAGTTGCTAATGTTTGTTCATTTTTCTGTTGGAAAATCCGGGTTTGCAAAGTGTTTATGTTGCTGTTCAAGAAGAAGAAGAAAAAGGAAGAAGATTTTTGTTGTCTAAAAATATTTAAAGAATTTGCTCCAGGCATTTTATTTATGCTCTGGAAATAGACACAAGTCTTGGGCTTTTTATTGAAAAAAGTGGAGAAGATTTTTCTTTGAAGATGTTATCAACATTTTTTTGTTCATCAGAAGAGGTATGATGTTCTTGCCTTTTTTTGTTCAAATATTGCTAGCGAATCATTATTAGAAGATGTTGTACGTGATAAAGGTGTTTTGAAAAGTTGATGTCCTTTATTCTCCATGTAATACATTTCCTTTGACTTCCTGACCAATTCATGTGACTATTCCCACTTTTGTCCCATGAACATTCAACCTTTTTTACTTTAAACATGCCTTGTACCCTCACCATTTGTCTACTTTTTACCTTCCCAACACACCACCTTGACCCCACATGCTTTAGGAAAGATTCCCTTGGGTAAACATGAAGATTTGGCCTCTTCGGGTTAAGAAAATCATGAAAAATAGTCTTTTTCGTCGTCAGCAGTCTCATCCTCGATACCCAAAAACGAAGACCAAAATCTGACAAAGACAAGTCTACCCGAGGACCAAAAGCCTCACAAAAGTTTGCTAAATGTCCTCTCATACCCGAAGAGCCTCTCATAACCCGTACACCTCTCATACCCGGAGAACCTCTCATAACCCGCAAACCACTCATACCTGGAGACCCTCTCATACCCGTAGAACTCTCATACCCGGAGAGACTCTCATACCCGTAGAGCCTCTCATAACCCACATAGCTCTCATACCTCGAGACCCTCTCATACCCGGAGACCCTCTCATACCCGGAGACCCTCTCATACCTGGAGACCTTCTCACCCGAAGACCCCCCCCCCTCCTCAGTAGCCATCAACCCTTACCCCTCTCAACCCACATACTACCTTCTCATCCTTCCTTACCCCTTTCAACACGTAGCTCTTCCTCCTCCCTCCTCTTGAGGCTTCCTCCTCCTTACTCCTCCCCTCTTATATCATCCCCCCCCCCCCCCCCCCCCCCCCCGCGTACGTTAGCTCCTCTTAGCCATATTTTTTAATTAACACTCATTTTTTTAATACCAATTTTTTTTGTTTGGCCAATTTTTTTTGCTGAAACCCAACAAATACCTTAGCCTTTTATTTTTTTTCATTAAAACCAATTTATTTCTTTATTTTTTTTATTAAAACCAATTATTTATTTTAGCACCAATTTTTGCCACAACCCAACCTATGTTAGTCACATTGGATTACTTCTTGCTGATTATATTGGAAGAATTTTTTATTATTTCGATGAGGATTACTCCATAATGCAGTCAGACATCATATTTTTTCTTCGCGAGGATTGTACTGTAGTTGCGTCTGATAAACAAAATTGTTTCACAACCTTCGCTCTATGGGATTTTTATGACTTCTCGCTGTTGATATTCGGTTGACGAACCATTTATCTTGAGCATGTGGACATTATTTATTGAAGACCACTTCAGGAGTTATGGCACCTCGGTTTGGGTACATCAATATTTTTTAGTAAAAGAATCAACCGACTATAGATGACCGGAGAGTACATATTTTACTCTCATTCTCGTGTTTTATCGAGACATTTCGTACATCTAGAGAGAGCATGCAAAGCTCTTGGTATCCGACACTCTCCATCCAGATGCTTTGTTTATATTTGATATCTGGTCATCGGTTATCAAAAATATGGAGAGAATATTATGTTATCATCCGGATATGTTTTTATGATCGTTTAAGTTTGGATGTTTGAAGACTTCTGAAGACGATGATTTATTTAGTGATGCGATGTGACACTGAATTTTGGTCATCATGATCAAATTTTTGGCTTCACTAGATGTTTCTCGGATCTAGATTATTTATTATTCAAACTCTACCACAAGATGTTTCATATTTTTAGCATGTTATTCTTTTGAAGAATTTTGGGTGTATTATGATCCAAGAACTAGAGATGTTTCATAATTTTTTGATGCCGAAGTGTGATGTGATTATGGGACATACAGTTCAAAATTTATTGGTACACTTTTAAAGATTAATCAGCTTGGTTCAATAATCACATTTGTGGATTGTAATCTCACTCTTTAGCACCGGAGATGCTTATGCCTCGGTACTTAGAAGACTTTGACTAGACCGCAAAGATTTCATCGCCCGACTTCAAAGATTACAGACACTTCAGAGTTTCATAGACATTTCAACATTTGGTTCTCATTTTGTTTCATTTTTATTACCACACTTGCTAGTCAGTTACTGTGTATTTGAGCATTTTATCACTTCATTTGTATCCCTCTTCATTTGTGAACATTTAAGGAAAGAATGTTGGAGCATGGAAATGCTCTACAAATTATGAGTCATAGTTAGGTTATTTTATTCCTTTTTATTGTATCGCTATAAATAGAGAGAAGTTGTCATTTTATTATTATAAGAGTGCACAAATGTAGTTCCTAGTTAGAGAGAGTGTGATGGGATCTCTCCCACCAAGGGAAAGTTATCTCTCCCAACCCATGTTCTTCATGTAATATTTTATTTCTCTCTTTGTAGTAAATTATGGGATTACTCATCTTTTATGTTCTTCATATTTTTATGATCGTTAAATCTCAAGATATTCTTATTTCACACAAACCGATCTTCAAAATGGGATACAACAGGCTCCGTTTGTATATTTTTATAAAATATATGTATTTAATATAAAAATATATATACACAATACATGATCTAATATTAGGTTTCTTGACTTTCTTCCACTTCATATCATACGATGATACAATATGGTCATATATTTTTGGACATGTCATACTTTTTTTTTTGTAATGTTGGATTTGTCGTTTTGTAATGTTGGATTTTTTATTTTTTAGTTGTTAAAAAACTAGATTTTAAGCTTTTAAAGTTATGAAAAATAGTTTTTTGGCCCAAAATATAACAAATTTATTTAGAAAAAAAATCAATTTTAAGCCTATAAAATGGGGGAACGAGGCTGGGTCTGGATCGGGATCGAGGGTAATGAAGGTATTCGAGGGTGGGATCGAGGGCTATGTAAATGAGGGATTCGGGGGCGAGGGCGAGGATAGCTATTTCCGCTCCCTTTTGGTCCCGTTGACATCCCTAGTTTATAACTATGTGCGTTGTGGCATTTCTGATATATTCTGGTTTATTTTCAATACAATGCTCATGAAGGGATCAATTTCAAGAGACAGAGCGGGTGGTTGTTGTTGTCTGGAGGTCTATGTCGGAGATGTTTGGGTCTATCAAGACCGCCATGATTGAGCTTTTTGAAGATTGTTATGCTGCACTTTTTGAGGCTGATGTTGCTGCTGCTACCACGACTGTTGTGGCCGTAGGGATTTGAGGGGAGAGAGTTTTCCAGTATTGGGATTTCGACAATACGAATCCCGCAGTTTTCGATGGAGTTCAAGACCCAATTGTAGCGATGAAGTGGTTGTATTATGTGGAGGGGTGTTTCTTCACATGCTCTTTCCATGCTGACCAGAAGGTGAAGTGCACCCTGAACCTTCTCCGGTCAGGGGCGAAGGATTGGTGGAGATTGGTGACTGGCTCGTACACTCCTGAGCAGAGGGTTTATATGTCTTGGGAGTAGTTCTCTAAGATGTTTCGCATGAGGTATGTTCTATTGGCAGAGAGGGAAAGGCTAGCTTAGGAGCATCTGTATCTAAGGCAGGGGACCGAGACAGTGACTGAGATCACCAAGATGTTTACTGAGTGGGCTCTTTTTTTGCCTTGAGTTTGATGAGCAGGCTCATATGACACGGTACTTGAGCATGCTCAAGATAGATATCCGCCAGTTTGTGTTCACCCAATGTTATGGTACTCTCGCTGAGTTACAGGAGGCTGCGAGGAGGTAGGAAATTGAGATAGAGCTCCAGGTGTAGGAGTTAAGACATGCTCTTGGTGTAGTCACTGCATGTGGCAAAGTGGTTCAAGCCCGCTGATTCGAGACCTAGGGGACTGAAGGGCTGCACTTGTGGCAAGGCTCATGATGGTGCTTGTCGATCTTCATTTGGATGCCACACATGTGGCAAGGAGGGGCATTATGCCAAGGATTGACATCATCAGGCCCCAACACCGATCTCCAGGATATGTTACCACTGTGAACATGTTGGCCATATTAAGGCCAACTGTCCCTTGCTCACTGCGAGGCCGGTGCAGGCTCCAACACGGGCTACTTTGAGGATCACCTATGACAGCCAGGGTAGGTTGGAGCTCCTGAGGGCTTGAGGTCGTGTTTTCCAGCTCACAATAGAGGGGGCCAAGGAGGCGTCTGATGTCGTTAGTGGTATGTTTCTATTTATCATTTTGTCAGTTATTTTATGAGATTCTTATGTTTATGAATATGTTAGGTACCTTCTTAGTGAATTCCTTGCCTGCTCTTGTGCTATTTGATTCGCGTGCAAGTCGGAACTTTGTATCTCAGTCTTTTAGTAGGAGTTTTGATATGACTTTTGGGGAGATGGAGTATCCGTTGTAGGTTTCTATCGCCAACGAACACATGATTTCTACATTGAGCGTTTTTCAAGACTGTGTCTTAGAGATTTTTGGTGTGCCTTACCCGATTTATCTTATCTCTATTCCCATGGGAGATGTGTGTATGATTGTAGGGATGGACTGACTGAGTAGATTCAGGGCTATGATCGATTGCGAGAGTCAGTGGGTTGTAGTTCGAACCCTAAGCGGGGGAGAACTGGTTATTTATGGAGAAGGTATTAGAATGTAGTCAACCTTTTGTTCTGCTGCCAGGGGCAGTATATTCAACATGGTTGTATGGGTTATCTTGCTTATGTGGTTGATACTCAAGTTGGGAAGAAGGCTTTGGTTTTAGATGTGCCTATTTTCAGAGAGTTTGTTGATGTGTTCCCAGAGGAGTTGCCTAGTGTGCCTCTGGAGAGGCAGGTTGATTTCAGGATAGTTTTGGTTCTAAGTGAGGCTCCAATTGCTAAGGCATCGTACCGATTGGCACCACCGGAGATGCATGAGTTGTCCTATCAAGTTTAGGACCTGTTGGGCAAGTAGTTTATTAGACCAAGCAGTTCTCCGTGTGGAGCACCGATTTTGTTCGTCAAGAAGAAGGATGGTTGACACCAGATGTACATTAATTACCGTGAGTTGAACAAGTTGACGGTGAAGAACCGTTATCCCATTCTGTAGATTAATGACCTCTTCGATCAGTTTCACAGTGCATCTTGGTTCTCCAATATTGATCTGAGGTCAGGGTGTCATCAGATGAGGGTTAGAGAGGAGGACATGGAGAAGACCGCTTTTTGAACTCGTTATGGTCATTACGAGTTCGTGGTGATGCCATTTGGGCTCACCAGTGAGCCTGCGACATTTATGGATTTGATGAATCGGGTATGAAGGATGATGCTCGATCGATTAGTTATTGTATTCATTTATGATATCTTGCTGTGTTCCAAGACCAAGGAACAACACGAGGAGAACCTTCAAGAGCTTCTGGGAGTTTGAGGCGAGAACGGTTGTATGCCAAGTTCTTGAAGTGTGAGTTTTGGTTACGAGAGGTCTAGTTATTGGGACATATCATTAACCAAAATGGGATTTTGGTCGATCCGGCCATGCAGTGGAAGGTTAAAAATTCTCCCTCAGAAATCCGGAGTTTCTTGGGATTGGTAGGGTATTATCGGAGATTTATTCAGGACTGCTCCAAGATTGTGGTACCCCTCACTCTTCTGACGAGGAAGGGTGTGGATTTCCGTTGGGGGGGCCTGATTTACGAGAGGTCTAGTTATTGGGACATATTGTTAACCAAAATGGGATTTTGGTCGATCCGGCCATGCAGTGGAAGGTTAAAAATTCTCCCTCAGAAATCCAGAGTTTCTTGGGATTGGTAGAGTATTATAGGAGATTTATTCAGGACTGCTCCAAGATTACGGTACCCCTCACTGTTCTGACGAGGAAGGGAGTGGATTTTTGTTGAGGGCCTGATCAACAGGCCGCATCCGAGACTCTAAGACAGAAATTGTGCGGGGCCCAGTGTTGACCCTCCCCGAGGGTGTTGAAGATTTTGTGGTATTTGTGATGCATCCATCACCGGCCTAGGAGCCGTGCTCATGCAGCGAGGGAGGGTTATTGCTTATGCTTCTTGGCAGCTGAAGTCACACGTGGCTCGCTATCCGAATCATGATTTGGAGTCGGGAGCAGTAGTGTTCGCTCTCAAGATTTGGCGACATTATCTATATAGCGTCCGTTGTACTATGTACATGAATCATAAGAGCCTGAGATGTCTCATGGATCAGCCGAATCTGAATATGAGGCAACACCAGTGGCTGGATGTAGTTAAGGATTATGACTGTGAGATTTTGTATCATCCTGAGAAAGCCAATGTGGTGGCTGATGCTTTCAGCAGCAAGACAACTAGTTCTGCTATTTGGTGCCTTTGTATGAGGATTTTGATTGATTCGCCGTTGTTGGGTTTGATTACGGAGGCTCAGACTGAGGGAGTCAAGGAAGAAAATTGGAAGCATGAGAGACTTGGGGTTGAGTTTGACAGGTTTGCTACTGGCAGTCGTGGATTATTAACCCGATATGGATGGGTTTAAGTACCAGACTTCAGTGGGATCAGGAAGACTGTGATGGAAGAGGCACACAAGTCTAGATTTTCGATACACCCTAGAGCCACTAAGATGTATTGGGACTTAAGACTCAATTACTGGTGGACGTGCATGTAGAGAGAGATAGTCTGATATGTTGAGAGGTTCTTGACCTGTCGGATAGTCAAGGACGAGCACTAGAGGCCGCATGGCAAGTTGCAGCCACTAGAGGTTCCCATGTGGAAATGGGAACATATTACTATGGATTTCATCACCAAGCTACCCCGGATGACCAAGAGTGCCCGTTTCCTAGCTATCCATGAGAGCTCGTCGGCTGAGAAATTGGCCGATTTATAAGTGCGCGAGATCATTGCTCGACATGGTATTCCAATTTCCATTGTATCTGATCAAGATGTTCGGTTCACCTCTCATTTTTAGAAGAAGTTCCAAGAGGAAATGGGTACAAAATTGCATCTCAACACTGCTTATCATCCTGTAACGCCCGCAGATTCGGGCTAGTCAATTTAGAGGCAAAAAACATCAAAAAATGACTATTTGATAGAAGATTATTCACTGTAAATAATCTTGACCAAAGTAATAGTATATGTCATAAGGATTCCGTACATATAAATAATGCTGAAATCTTACTTATAACGAAGAAGTTATGACCCATCAGAGTTTTTGCGATAAAACCGGCACGAAGTCGCGTATCGTAAAAAGTGAATTTATGATAAACTACTTTTTAGCCATAGCGATCTAAATTAAAGTTGTAGTAGATGTTAAACCGAAATCGTGCACATAGAGAATGTCCAAATCTGACTTCGTATGAGGAAGTATGATTTTTCTAAGATTTGGCATAACAGTATGCAACCCGGAAATCAAATTTTAGATCGATCAATTGTTAGCCGACACAACCTAAACGAGAATCGAAGATCTCATTAATAGGAGCTCAATGGTATAAAGACAGATGAAAACGGACGTCGGATGACAAATTTATGAAATTTTAACGGACTTTAACTGTCTAAGACTGTTAAAACATAACTTTAAAAATAAAGTCAAAGTTAGCCAATGAAGTCTGAACGAAAGTTGTAGATCATGTCGCTACCTACGTGTGAATATAAAGAACATAAAAAACGGAGCTCGTATGCAAAAGTTATGGAATTTAGAAGATAATTAATTTTGGGGTTAAGATGCGAGGTGACACGTGGCAAGATCCTGACCGTTGCTTTCTCCCCACGCCTTGCCACTGGATCTTGACACGTGGCCACGTACGCCCTGCGTACCAAGTATGTCCAGCGTACATTCTTGATTACGCCCAACATATGCTGAGCCTTCCACCTATAAATAGAGGCGTTTTTCCTCATTTCACTTCACAACTTCTCTCAACTTCTCTCCCAGACACCCCCAAACCCTCAAGACTTTTACCTAGCACCTCCTAGGTGTTAGTAGCGGTTCCCGGAATGCCAAAGTCCCCAAGAAGAAGAGCTTTCAGCTCAGAAGTTCTGCCTGCGTAGAGCCCATTTCCTTGCTAAACTCCTTTGTAAGCGAGTTATGCTTACCCTACTTTAATTATAACTTATGTTTAAGTTCATTATCGTTATTATTAACCTATAAACAATATTTATCAATGATTCCAAGTAGTTATATTGATTGATCTACTTTCGGGGATGATGTCTATGCTGTGATTTAGTAAGGTGTTTAAAGTGGGATTTCCAAACAGTATATTTCGTATACCAAAAGAACCCTACCTCCGATATGATCCTACATGGTTGTTCCTTACTTGATAGATCATGAAAGTAGACTTTGATTTAATGATGAATCTAAACTAATAGTTAGTCGCAATAAATATTAGTTTAAAACTTAGCAATAATAATGCTAGGTTTCATCGATGGAAAAGACGATTGTTAGAAGCAAGGTGCTGCCCGAATTTCAAGTCATCACTTTAACAAGTGGGCGCCTAGTTTCTTTCATCTTACACATAGATATGAAGTATTAATACATGCTATATGTGCTTAGTATCTGTGTTCTTGATATCTATGGTAGATAAATGATTTATATATGTTTTTGGTGATTTAAACTGTATATATGTATTTTATACCTATAAATATATTGGGTAAAGATGGGGAGATGAATGATGAGGGATGAAAGATTATATAGATGATGAGAGGCAAAAGATGATGAGAAGCCTTGAATTTAAGGATGATCCAGTCATCTAGCAGAGTATAGATGATGACCACAGATCATTCTAGACAGTCCAGTGGAATGCTAGAAGGCTCGCAACCTGTAAGTGGTTGTGAACGATGTGTTCACCAGATGTACTCTAAAAGCCCTGGAAGCTATGGACTTAGTGCCTTATGAATGGAAGTTGGCAGCTATGGATTTAGTCCCCTATATATGATCATTGGCAGCTATAGACTACAAATGAATGTTGGCAACTATGGATTTAGTGCCTAATAGATAACATCGGCAACTATGGACTTAGTGCCTATTAGATAAACCCTGGCAGCGATGGACTTTAGGCCTATTCCTTAGGACAATCCTTAGGAATGAATGAATGATGGATAGATGATTCTTAGGGCAGATGCTTAAGAATAAAGAAGATAATAGGGATGGGAAGTTGGGTTAATTGTTTGATGATTAAACATAATAATTATATTATTGTGGGTTGAAAACCCTATGTACTCACCAGGTTTCGTAACCTGACCAATCAGTTTATTTGTATCACAGGTATCGATACGAAGCTACATTACACTGAGAGATTAACGGAAATGTAAATCATTAGTGTAAATAAATGTAAGGTCTGTTTATGCTTATGTTTCTGTATTGATGATGACATCCCAACGTTTTAATATAAACAAAATATATTTCTTCGGAATTGTTTTGATAACATCTTTATCATTTTTTTGGGGAACAAATTCCGCAATATTATTCTTTAAAATGGATACTCTAATTTTTAATAAGCATAACGTGAATTTGGGGATGTCATAGTTGGTATCAGAGCATTAGTATAAGAGAATTAGGAATTTTATGAAATTTCAATACTTAAACTTAGAATGCTAAGCGATGATTGTGAGATAAGTGTCTGCTATATTTAGGAAGTATGCCTTAATAGACACGAGTACTAGATTATTTAGGGAAGATGCCTAAATTGGTTTTATGTGCTAAATAATTTATGCTATAAGATCCCTTATATGCTTTATGATGCTATTCTTTGATCGGATGTATGGTGTATTGCCGACCGGATCTAGAAACTTTATGCATTCAGGTTTCTAAACGTTTAACCACGATATTATAACTGGCATGTAACTTTTAGGAGTAATAAGGAGGATTACATGTCTAAACTTTCTCTATCTATATTCTCATCCCGATACACTAACGCCTGCTTCCGTGAACATAACGTCATGGTGAACACTCATAGTGAACTGAGTAAATGGAGGAAATGAGAATGCTTACGCTAGTGAATGATACCCGTCAGAAGATATTGTAAGAGTGGTATATTGCCTTTAGAATGCGTCTAATAAATAATACGTCTAGTATGGGAGAAGTATACTTTTGACAGGCAGAAAGAAAGATTTTTGGTACAATCCATGAAGTTGTCCTATCGTCTGGCATGTCCACCACTAACCGAGTTGAAGCAGAATTGATGATTGAAGATATGCATGGAAGAAGTCCTAGTAGAGTCTAAGGAATTTTTTATGATTATTTGGACACATTTTTATGTGTTAAATCATTTTGTGATTTTAGGAAATAAGAACTTGGGGACTGTAAGCCAATTCTTGGGACGAGTATGAGTAGGTGTGAAAGGTAGTAAAGGCCTATACTACCGGAAGAACAAGGCTCGCACTTGGATCAGGGAAAGTCACAAGGTTAGCAGGGCACTAGTAATTGATTATGCTTTGTTCATGTATGCCGTTACCATTTTTTCGATAATGACTAAGAAGATGATTGTTATTCTGACCCTAGTGGTCATATCAAATTGAGTCTGACTAAGATAGTTATGTTACGTGGTTCATAGAACCAAGTTCGATGTAGCATCTAACTTAAGCCAAAAGATTGAAGTGAAAGATAATCGAAGCAATCAATAGAAGTATTGCGATCATTGTTAAAGTAACAAGCTTGTAGCTAGAAGTGGTACATGTTAGAATGTGATTATACCACATTAGAACATGAAGGAAGGTATAATCCATTCTGGAATATGACTAAGAAAGACCTGAGTCTAAGCATTACATCATATGATGAGAGGTCATTAGAGCATTACCCATCAGTCTGTTACGATAATCAAAGTAAAGAACATATCGTAAGTTAAGTCTGTTTAAGAAGGAGCAGGAGTCTCCAATAAGGATCGACTTTGTAACTCAAAGGTTATGATTGAAAGATCAACATAGGATAAAGAGCCGGTGCAATATTGAGCACCACGAACAATCAAAAAGTCCAAGAGTTAGAAACTCGTTAGAAAAGACATAAGAGTTAAGGTTATTACCTAGGATGAAAAGATAACATATGGAGTCGTTATACAAGACTTGTTTCGTAGATGATTCACGGACGTAATCATCCAAAGGGGGAGATAATTGTAACGCCCGCAGATTCGGGCTAGTCAATTTATAGGCAATAAGCATAAAAAACTAATTTTTGATAGAAGATTATTCAGAGTAAATAATCTTAGCCAAAGTTATATTATATGTTACAAGGATTCTGTACATATAAAGAACACTGAAATCAGACTTATAACGAAGAAGTTGTGACCCTTCGAAGTTTTTGCGATAAAACCGGCACGACGCCGCGTATCGTAAAAAGTGAATTTTTTATGAACTAATTTTTAGCATTAGCGATCTAAAAGAAAGTTGTAGTAGACGTTAAACCGAAACCATGCATCTAGAGAACGTCCAAATCTGACTTCGTATGAGGAAGTTATGATTTTTCTAAGATTTGGCATAACAATATGCAGAGCGGAAATCGAATTTTAGATTGATCGATTTTTATCCAACACAACCTAATTGAGAATTGAAGATCTCGTTAATAGGAGCTCAACGGTATAAATACAGATGAAAATGGACTTCGGATGACAAAGTTATGAATTTTTAACAGACTTTAACTATCTAATCCTGTTAAAATATAATTTTAAAAATTAATTCAAAATTAGCTGACGAAGTCTAAAAGAAAGTTGTAGATCACGTCGCTACCTACATTTGGATATATAGAACATCAAAAACGGAGCTCGTATGCGAAAGTTACATAATTTAGAAGATAATTAATTTTGGGGTTAAGATGCGAGGTGACACGTGGCAAAATCCTGACTGTTGCTTTCTTCCCACGCCTTGCCACCAGATCTTGACATGTGGCCGCGTACGCCCCACATAGCACCTGGTACACCCCGTGTACCGAGAACGCCCAATGTACATTCTTGATTACGCCCAACGTATGCTAAGCCTTCAACCTATAAATAGAGGTTTTTTTCCTCATTTCTCTTCGCGCCTTTTCTCAACTTCTCTTCCAAACACCCCCAAACCCTTAGGACTTTTCCCTAGCACCTCCTAGGTGCTTTTAGCTAGTCCCGAAGCGCCAGCTCAAAAGTTCTGCGAGCGCAGAGCCCGGTTCCTCGCTAAACTCCCTTGTAAGTGAGTTATGCTTACCCTACTTTGAGTATAACTTATGTTTAAGTTCTTTATCGTCATTATGAACCTATAAACAATATTTATTAGTGATTCCAAGTCGTTATACTAATTGATCTACTTATAGGATGCTGTCTAGTTTTTGATTTAGTGAGGTGTTTAAAGTGGGATTTCCAAACAATATACTTTGTATACGAAACGGACCCTACCTCCGATATGATCCTACCTGATTGTTCCTTACTTGATAGATCATGAAAGTAGACTTTGAGTTCATGATGAATCTAGACTAATAATTAGTCGCAAAAAATGTTAGACTAAAACTTAGTAATAATAATGCTAGGTTGCATCGAAGGAAAATACGATTATAACATCCATAAAATTCATGAAAAATTTAAACTTTTATAACAACCCAAAAATCATCATTGTTTAGAAATAGTTTTGCAAAACATGTCAATATCATAGTAATCCCAAAATCATGAAACAAAACATGAGGAGGTGCACGATCACGCCTTCACTTTCCCGCGATCCTCTGAGCTACCTGAAACATAATCCAAATATGTAAGCACAAAGCTTAGTGAGTTCCACCAAAATACCAATACACAAGAAAAAAACACATAACATAACAACAACATGCAAAGGGTCCACAACTAACAGATTGAATTACTCCTAAGCCCACAACAAAAGTCTGGCTAGTCCCCTGGGCCCACAACTTATGTTTGGGTTGCTCCCCGACCTAACCAGTCCTCAGACTGACTACCACTAAGCCCTCAGTACGAGTCTGGCATCCCCTTCTCGGCCCTCAGTTCGTATCTGGAATGCTCATGAGCCCTCAGTATGAATCTGGCGTTCCCTTCCTAGCCCTCAGCTCATAACTGGTATGCTCCAGGGTTTGTTGGCTACAACACAGAGCAGTACAACCTCAACCCAACCCACACAATATGTCGACCTATAACAAATAATATCACATACATATAAACATACAGTATTACAGGAGTCCTACAGATCTACTAGACTAGCATATCAAAACTAGCATGCACATCTATCCCATACTCAACATATCAACAATATCAGGTTATCAAACCAATGGAATGACATTGGTGCCTTTGACCCGAAAGTATAGTGAGGAAAACTCACTTCACAAGAAGCACATAACTGATAACGCTCGACTCCGAATCTCAGCTCTCAACTCAAATGCCTACAACCACCAAGGACAAATTCCATCAAAACCCAATGATACCCAAAATACCCTTAAAAGTCAAACTTGGTCAAACATGGTCAACTCAAAGTCAACTGTTCAAAATCCATAAACCCATTGAGTCAACCTAGGCGAGTCGACCCAACCGAGTTAAGTCGAAAATAACTTAACCATGTGAGTACACGAGGCGTACTCCGGAGGTATGTTAAGCGTACACAAGCCTCACATTGACTGCATAAAGGGGACGTTGATCGAGTATGTGGGGCGTACTCCTTTCTACGCGGGGCATACCCTCGTAGAGCCCAAAACTTCAATAAGTGCTTAATGGCTTAAGTACTTAAGCCCAAACTTCAGATCCATGGTCCAAATGCACTCCAGAGTCATAAAGTGTCCCACTTTGTCAATTTAGACGTCCAATAAGTCCTTAATACATGGTCTTAATCCATTAAGACCTTCTATAATAAGCATGGAGCCAAACTAACTAAAGGGACCTCATTTTTATGGCTTAGAACCCTTCCTAGGGTCTGAAAGGACATCCCATAATGTCCAAAACCAAACATGCATAACAATGGGACTTTTGGGACAAAAGAACATCATAATGCTAGCAAGATGAGATCCAAGAAAACAAAGCATAAAGGTAGCAAATTTTTACCTTCTGGAGCTTCCCAAGAAGGTGATGATCCAAGATCCAAGAGCTTGCTTCAACTTCTAATCTCCTTGATGCAAATCCTTCTTCCTTAAGGACACAAAGAACACAATTTTAGTTCAAAACACTCTCTTATGGGGTTAGGGTTTGCCAAAAATGACTCAAGGGCTTGGAGGCTGAAAGGATGAGGCTAAATGATCCATAGGTGTTTATATACCCCTTAAACCTTAAAAATTAGGATCTTAATGTTCCTACACAATTGATTCTCCACTTCCTGTTTAAACTCCTTGAACTTTTCAAAGATTTCTGACTTATTCTTGATTAAGTAGACATATCCATATCTACTATAATCATTAGTAAAAGTCACATAGAAGCGGTTAGCATCCCTTGCGGCGGTTCTGAAGGGTCTATACACATCTGTGTGTACAGGATCCAACAGACCTTCACCCCTAGCACAAGAACAAGTGAAGGGTGACCTTGTCATTTTTCCAAGTAAACAAGATTCACAACTATCATCTATCTTCAAGTCAAATGACTCCAAGACTCCATCCTTTTGGAGTTGGCCTATGCATTTCTTGCTTAGATGTCCAAGAAGACAATGCCATAATGATGCTTTATCTAAGTTAGTGGAAGAATCGATACACAACACATTATTTCCTAGGTTATCAAAAACTGACATAGTTTCATATACACCATCACAAGGTAATGCTTTAAAATAAAGAACATTATTAAAGAAAGCATTAATACCACCACATTCATTATCAAACAAAAAAGTAAACCCTTGTTTGTACAAACCATGAAAGGAAATAATATTTCTTGCCATTTTAGACGAGTAACAACATTTATTCAAATCTAACACTAACCCACTACTTAGAAACAAAGAATAAACTCCGATGTTGGTGATAGGTGAAGCTTTCCTATTCCCATGATCAAGTTTATCTTCCCATGCTCCACATTCTCACTTCTTCTTAGTCCCTGTAAATCAGAACATATGTGAATACCACAACCTGTATCAAGGACCCAAGAATTAGAATAGGGTGAGTTATTAGACAATATAGTGTAAATACCTACATGGTTGGGTTTTACTTTCCCATCCTTAACATCTTGCAGGTACTTTGGGCAGTTTCGCTTCTAGTGTGCCTTTTCATGGCAATAGAAGCATTCAGCCTCTTTAGGGTCGGAAGAAGGAGTGACAAAAACACCTTTGGTTCTACTTGAAGAGGAGCCATCAAGGGACTTTCCCTTGGTACCCTTTGAAGGGCTCTTCCTCTTCTTTCCTTTGCCTTGCCCGATGGCCAAAACAGGGGCAGCGGTAGGAGTAGGAGTGGTAACAACCGATTTACCTTTAAGACCGGTTTCGGCGGTCTTCAAAAGTCCTTGAAGTTTGAAGAGTGTAACTTCCTCCTTGTTCATGTGGTATATCATTCAGAATTGATCATAACAAGAAGGTAAGGAGTGAAAAATGATGTCAATTGCCAACACCTTCGGGAAGTTCACATTCAATTTCAGCAAACAGTCAACGAATCTTTGCATATTCTGCATGTGGCCGATGATGGGTTCACCATCCTTCATTCGGGTTGTTATCATGGAGGAGATGATTTCATACCGCTCTTGACGAGCACTCTGATAGTATATGTCCATCAAGTCCTGGTGCATCTCAAAAGGGTAATATTCCTCATAGGAGTTTTGGAGCTCGACTGTCATTGTGGCCAACATGAAACATGCCACCTTACTGCCATCTCTCTCATGTGCCTGGAATTCAACGATCTCCTCTGGAGTAGCAGATGACTCATCAAGTTCCTTAAGCTCCTTGTCTAGGACATATTCCTTGTCCTCATAGCGCATGACCATCCTAATGTTCCTGATCCAATCATTGAAGTTGGATCCATCAAAGATGACCTCCCACAAAGGTTCGCGAGAGAGAAGGAGCCGGTAGGGTTTGAGCCAGAAGCAGCATTGTTAGAAGACATCTGAAAAGGAAGAAGGACAAGTTTAGATTAGATATAAAGATAGTCCTTAATAAGACACCCAAATGTAATATTAAGGATAGGACCCAACACAATATTTTATAACTTAGAAGAGGGATGCCTTAATCCAAGCTATAAAATATTTGAAGGTATGTGAATGACGATTCACTAATTTCCACCATGAAAAATGAATTGTATTATTAGATTTTAATTGGTTTTGAAACTCCTTGATTCTTTTGAGATTCATTGAACTTTTCAATGGTATCTTTAAATCTCAAGTGTGCCCTTCAAGTTTTGTGACTGGGATACCAAGGATCACAAAACAAGGTGTGAATAACCATGCAAATTACTTGGTACTCTTAATGTTTATCACCTAACCGATGCATCAGTTAACCACACGCGCTACACCGATCTATGATAAACCTTAAGCCACCCTTTACTAACCTTGTTAAATCCAGGTTAGTGTGCCGGTTAACCACACACGCTCCACTAACGACTTAAGCAAGGTGCAAAGTGTAATTTCATGGATTAGCACCAAAATCGCATTTTCCTAAAGTAACTAAGATTGGGAATTTATAAAACATTTAGTTACTTTATAGTCATTAGACTTTTAATGAGGATTAAAGTCATTGTCCTACGCGTTCGGCTAACGACCCTCCACCAGTCAAGGAAGCGGTGGGTGAGAGTGGACACCCATTAAGCTACCATTTTACAGGCAACAACCTTATACCCCCTTATAGATTGACTTTGTGAATGAGGCCTACTAATGGTAAAACGACTTGTTCTTATATATATATATATATATATATATATATATATATATATATATATATATATATATTATTAACTTATAATATTATAAAGTATAAGGGTTGAATTTTAACTTTTAAAATTCTAGGGGTTGGAACTAAAGTTTTTAAGGTGACTTTACATGTTCCAAAACTTGAGAGAAAGTTTTGTAACTTTCAAAACTTTTCAAATTCATAACTTGTGAGTTAATGGCTTATTAAAATGAAAGACTCTTCATTTTATGTAACTTATGTGTTCTTTAATGGACTTTACAAGAAAGACTTTTGGTAATCCATAACTTGAGGAAAAATGACGGATTCCATTAGAACACATCAAGATTAAGAATTAAACTAACAAACTATTTGCAAATAATTCCTATGATCTTCTAAACTCATCAGTGTATGAACATTCATATCAACAATTTCAAGAATCATAAATAACACATACAAAACTTGAAATTTTGATAATAGCCATTGTAAATGGATTAGCATAACCATTACACCATCTAAAACAGGTTTTATAAGACTAAAACAGTTTAGGGTAATGTTTCTAGTCCATTTCCAGCAGCAAAACTCAAAAAACTGCACCCTAGGCCTCTTACTCGTCGAGTGCATGAACCTACTCAACGAGTAGGATGAAATAACACATGGACTCGTCGATTCCCCCCATGGACTCGGCGAGTTCACTCAGCAGAATGCAGAAAACATGAGTTTTTTTCAACAATTTGCATCAAGTATCATGAAAACAAGCCTAGGCTCTGATACGACTGATGGGTTTTGAGCATTTTAACACTCCTAAGGTGTACATGCAACCCTAAAAACCTTGGATCTATGTTTTACTAAGATACATGCAAATTATATTTTTCCAAGGTTCTTAACCTATCTAGCATGACATGGGGAACTTTAAACATAAAAACTAGTAGGAGAACATAACATTTCTTTTTGCTTGGACTCCTTGAGAACCTTGTGAGCCTAGCACCCAAAATGTGATGCCTCAAGTGTTTCACAAAACACCACAACTCTTGGAATAACTTTAAGAGAAGTAGACACACACACACACACACTCAAAATCGGCTATCCCTCTTGGTCTATCCTTAGTCCGATTTTGATAGCCCATGAGGTCCTTTTATAGTTGTGTCACAAGTAGGGTTACACATGTAAACCCTAATTGACATGGCTTTTCATTTCCTCTATGATCCATGGGTTTTAACCTCCATGCACTATCCATGGAGCACCCTATGGGTTTTAGCCCGATACAATAAACCATGGATCATTAGCCCACTATAAAAGAATGGATGATTTACACAATCAACCCCACATATTTAATTAGTCTCCTCTTGATCACCAAATTAATTCTTGATCAATACTAATTAAAATATTAGAACTTATAATATATTAATAAACCATAGGTGTCCTTACTCTCATTTAGTTTATCCAAGTGTTGCAATGCCATGCAACCCAAATGGACCATGCCAATCGGGTCAAGTACATTCCATAAATTGTTATGAACTTAAACACCTAATCCAACATGATATTGTAGGTATTTTGGGATTACTAACTAAGCTTAGGTTACCATTTTCATTTAGGTTATAGGTAGGGTTAATGTTGGAGTTGTACTTGGTGCTGTGTACTTTTATGCTACTTGTCGGACTTAGAGGTGAGTTTTCCTCACTATACTCGTGGGTCGAAGGCATCAATGTCGGCCCACTATATTATGTATCCTGATTATATGATAATGTTATGCTAATATATGACTGATTAGTAAATATGTATAATTATATACATTTGCTAGTTCTATGTTTACTTTTATCTGTTACTTATGTCGACATATTATGGTTAGGTTGAGGCCGTCCTGCTTTGTGCTGAAGGCCAAGAGACTCGGGGCGGTCCAAATAGGATGTAGGCCCTACGAGGCAGTCAAGTAAGGCCGAAGCCCCATAGAGCGGTCCAGGAAGGCTGTAGGCCCTACGAGGTGGTCCAGTCAGGCTGAAGGCTCAGATTTCCATGCTATTGTTTGTTGTGTTGTGTGATGGTGCTTTGGGGGAAATCACTAAGCTTTGGCTTACAGTTTCAGTTTATTGTTTCAGGTACTTTAGAGGATCATGGGAAAGCGAAGGCTTGATCATCCACATCTTCGTATTTTCAGGATATTGACTTTCGGGACACTCTGATATGATTTTACTTTTGAAACAATGGATTTTCTTGTAAAAAATTATGGATAATGGTTGTTTTTGAAAAATTTAAATTTCTATGATTTTTGAGACATTACATTACATCTCAGTTTAGTAGGAGGTCACCATCGATGCAGGAGATCTCAGATAGATCAAATTTGCAAAATTTTTGTGGGTTATCAGGATGTGAGTTTTCTTTAGATTGGTTTGGCACTTATGCGTGAGATTGGTATTGGGTGTAACCCTTGATCTCAATTGAAGGATTCAACAGTGATGAATGGTTGGTTATGTTATCCCTGGTTGGACCACAAGAGCTATTGGAACCATTATGGCAAGCAAGCTAGGACAACTCTTGCCAGATAGACCCTCTTTCAGGAGTCGCGTGGTGCGATTATGTGTGGTTATCAGCCCAACAACCAGTTGTAAATTCGATATTATGGTTAATTGTTAGGTAAGTACAATACCAGGAAGTTATCGATTACATCGAAATTATAGCTATGATACGACAAGGTGAGTCTGTGATGGTACCCAAGATTAAGACTCATTTTAGGAGTCACCTTGTTATCAAGTGAAAAGTTTTCAGCAACAATGAATGGCTAGGGGATTCTGTCTCCCCTTAGAAACAAAAAGATAGCCCATGGTTTGAAGGGTTTATGCTCAGTTTGGGTTGCGGGGTGGAGTCAATTTGACAGTGATTCCTAATGGTCTGTTTGTCGGGAAGTCGAACAAGGTTTTAGGATTTGGATTTTGGGCAGAGTAGTGATGGATATTCTTCAGTGGTTAACACTAGTTGGGTAAGGATTTGTTCTTCGTCATTGTATGAGAGCGCTGCTAAGGTTGGGTGTGGTTAATGTTTTGTAAGGCCGTTATATGTCTGAGTCGACTTCTCAGTCTGTATCAAGGTTGTGGGAGTATCATCCAGGTTGTCTGGAGTACCTGAAAGGAAGTAAGGAGCAATTTTGAGGACAAAATCGAATTTAAGTGAGGGAGAATTGTAACACCCTAATTCTCGAGATACATTTCTATTGCGGATTTGTGATTTTGGCGATGGCCACTACGTGGTGGAGGAACCACCATGACGTGGCTAGGTCAAATTTGGTCGTGTGACTTTTGGACCACCATGACATGGTGTAGGTCACCACGATGTGGCAGCTAATCAGGCCCAAACCAATGATTATTTTAGGGTTCCCTTCATATTTAAACCTCTCTAATCCCATTTTTAGGGTTCATCCTCAACCTCCAAACCTCCTTTCACCTTAGAAACCCTAACCCAAGCCTCCATTGAAGTTGTGAGCTCATGTTTGGTGCTTTTTTTATTTTTGAATGAAAAGGAAGCTCTTGGTGAGGTGGTTACTTGGAAAACATCATTTCTTCAGCTAAGCTTATCTCTTGGACTTTGGTGAGTGCCCACGACTCAACCTTTTCTAGCCATTGTGATAGATTTCTTGTTTTTGTCCCCTTTTCCATGAGTTAGATGGACTTAAGTGATGGGATTTCATAAAGTTTTCAACATTATGAATCTCTAGGTCATAACTAGCAAGTAGTGCCTTGGATCTAAATTATAATCAAGTTTTGATGTCATGCATAGTATTTTAGTCATTAAATCCTATTTTTTTTCCCTAAAATGGAGAAATGATGTTTTTCCATGATTTTTATGGTCACTTTGGAGTGTGAATCATTTCTTGGAATTTTGGAGGTGCAACTCTAAGGATTTGGTGCTTAATGAGAATGTTGATGCATTAAGTCACCATTAGTGATTAGGTTGGGGAGTTTGGCTTTTGGAAGGATTTAAGGGATAAAGTTGGAAAGTTTATCCATCAAGACTATGGGAAGGTCTAGATCTAAGCCTTGGGCTTGTTGTAGTTAGAAAACAAGGACTTATTGGTTTAAGATGTTTAGACGCATCACCACGACGTGGTTGGGGTCACTACGACATGGTGACTTGGTCAAGACCCGCTTGTTTTGTCAGGTTTCTGTCACGGTGTGGCGACTAGCTGGGTTGACTTTTGACTTTGACCTGGATTTTGACCAAAATTTGACCTAAGGGTAATTTGGGTATTTTGATTTATAATTGAGATTGGTCACTATTTGATGAAAAGGTGAATGGTAGAGCTGATATTTGGATCCGAGACCTATTAAGCTATTTGTTCAAACCGAGAGGTGAGTCTCCTTACAATGTTTTACTGGGTCAAAGGCACCAATGTCGGCCAATTGAATTATGTTATAGTATGGTAGCTGTCTTTGTGACTCTCAGATGTATTGTATGTGTTGGTATGTATATCGGGTGGGTCCGGATGAGTGTGTTGTATGTTAGTTGTCTTTGTGATCCTTGCATGTATTGTATGTGTTGGTATGTATATCGGGTGGGGCCCGATGCTAGGCAGGGCCTGATGAATGTGTTGGGTGGGGCGCATCGCATGTTACTGATAGATTTGTTTCAGGCGGGATCCGATGGTTGTCGGGCATGGCCCATTGTATGTATTGGTATGTGGTATTTTGGGGAACTCACTAAGCTTTGTGCTTATGGTTTATGTTTATGGTTTCAGGTACTTCCATTTCGAAATGGTAAGGTCTAGCTTGATCACAGTGCATCCACCCATGTTTCTGTTGGATTAGTGTCTAAGTCCATAACTATAATTGGTATGTACTGGACCCGATTGGCATGGTCCATTTGGGTTGCATGGCATCGGAACAATTTGGATAGACTTTTGTGAGAAAAGGATAATTATGATTTGTTAATATATTATAATTTCTAATATATTAATATGAAATCATATTATTTAATTAGTATTGATCAAGAATTAATTTGTAATTAATATTGTGATCAAAAGGAGACTAATTAAATATATATAGGGATTGATTGTGTAAATCATTTAGTCTTATATATGTGGGCTTATGATCCATAGTTATGGGCTAAACCCATGGAGTAACCCATGGATACTACATGGAGGTTTTAACCCATGCAGCATGAAGAATATGGAAAGACATGAGTTACATGGTGTAACCCTAATAACCACCATATATAAGGACCCCATGGCTCAATAAATTGGCACTAGTGTGTGTACACATGAGGGCTAGCCGATTTGAGCATAGGGAACCTTTTCTCTCAAGTTTTTCCAAGATGTTGGTGATGTTGTGTGAACCATTTGAGGTGTCACACTTGAGGCACTAGGCTCTTAAGCTCCATGGAATCAAGCTACATGAAAAGGTATGTCTTCTAACTTGTTTATATTACCCAAGTATCAATGATTGTATACTAGTTAGGGTAATACCTTGGAAAGTTCAAGTTTGCATGTATAATAGAGAAAACATAGATCCAAGATATTTAGGGTTACATGTACACCATAGGAGTGTTAGAATGCTCAAAACCCATCAGTTTCCGCACTTTATAATTTTGGGATTGTATTCTGATAACTATTTTCACTATGACATGCTTTTAAATGGTTGACAAGAACAAATGGTGTTTATATGTTGAATTTAAAATGAAAATTTTACCTTATGACTTTTGGGTCGTTACAATACAAGCTAAGGATCCTTCAGGAAGAGTGTGTTAGGGTTGCCTGATTTGTGATGCCATTAGCCTAGGAGCTTGCTTTTTATAAGATCGAACCTATCATTGTTATTTGCTTAGTGTATGTTGCGTAATTGCACTTAGTTAGGATTTTATAGCCTTCGAATGCCTGATTTAGCCTTTTTCCCGTTCCTTGTTTGGTTATGGACTCGAGGTAGAATCATTTATTCGATTGTCTATCGAGTCCTCATATTGTGTATGATTGGCGTGTGCGAAGCAAATGGCGAGGATAATGGAGATCTATGCGAGGTGGAGTGGTGTTGGTGAGTAGTCTAGGATGATTGCCTAGATTGCTTAGTGGAGGTTCTGAGGAACCTGTAGGGTGAGTGTAGAGATACCCTTGAGGAATAGAGTTCTTGTGACTTAAGGACTTAAGAGGACGACTTAGGAAAATACGGATTCGTGTGGAAGGTAGTATTGGACCCGTACTACTGAAAGCACCGGAGCCGTATGCGACTCAAAAAGGAATCTTGGGGTAATGAGGAACTTGCAGGAGTGTGTAAGTGTTTGTGAAAGATCTTGTATTCCCAAGAGTCATTATAGAATGATAATTCTAATAATATATGATCCTATAGGGTCACACCATATAGCAAGTTACTGTCAATTGATTATTTATTAGTATAATTCGATTATCAATAAATATATCAACACTTGTATGTAATTGGAAAATTATTATTTCATGGAAAGAACATGTTACTAATTGGGAATTTATTATTTGTGGAAATAATATTTATTGGAGAAATAACAACTTATGAAATATATCATACAATATGATTTTTTATAAGTTATATTTATATCTTAATAAACTAGTTCAATTTATATAAAAGGTAGTTTTATATAAAATAAGATATTTATATATTCATATTTATATCTTAATAAGCTAGTTACAATTTATATAAACGGTAGTCTTATATATATATATATATATATATATATATATATATATATATATATATATGTTGGGAATTCTTTATATAAATGATTGATTTTTATAAAGATAAGATGTATGTGTATATAAGCTAGCCATGAGACAAATTTTTTCTTCTTTTGTGCATGCTTTTTCGAAAATTATAAGGAGGCAAAGCTTGGTCTTCTTTTGCCATGCTTGGGACAATGTTGCCTCTCCTTTTACTTCATAGTCTCCTTACACCTTTTGACCATTACATAAGGAAGGGCTTGGAAGGATTTTGGGAGTACTTCTTATAACATCTTGCAAGTCTTCTTCTTCCTCTTCTTAGAACCAAATCCAAGAGCTCCATGCTCTCTAAAGGATTGCCAAATTTCAGAATTTGAAGACTCTTATTCTTCTCCATTCTCTTGCATTTTGATGCTAGACAAATTCCTTTTGTTGCTTCACCTTTGAACATATATTTGGTATATATTTCAAATAATTTTTAACAACAAATTACAAGTGAATACTAGCATGTTTTAATGGTTCTACTCTTGCTTAGTGGATACTTGTAGAGAACTCTTGCTTTAGAGTTTCATGCCACACTTCATCAACTTCCAACCTCCCGTAAGGATCAAAGTCTTCAAAGGTTGTTATGCTTTCCCTTCTATGGTTGTTTTAATCTTTCTAACTCTTGCAAAATTATCCTTGGTGGGTAAAATAGTTTCAGTTTTATTTAATATTTTAAAGCTTCCGTTGTCATTTTTACCGGTTGTGAAACCGAATTTTTGAATAAAAACCCAACAATTGGTATCAGAGCCATTTTTTCAAGATTAGTTAGATTATTTCTTTAGAAGATGAAATCTTTGCTTTTGGAAAACATGGATGATTTTCTCTTTGTAAGAAAAATCCATACATATTTTCTATGACAACTTTAAAATATTTATAATTGTTATTTTTTGACCAAAAGTTTACATGCATCTTTTTCGTCATAAAAGTTGTCTTAGTAAAACAAAGAGTCGTTTTATATATTTTTTAGTATATAAATATGTATGATGTGCATAAACTAGCTATGGACCTTTGTGTTGTTGCATGTGTTGATTTATTTAAAATGATTGTAAGTATTTAGTGATTCACATGGTATGTAATAATTAAATAGATAGTTTTCTTTTGTTAATTTGTGTAAGTAAGATTAGTTTTATAAATAGTTTAATTTTATAAAAATGTAACAAGAATGAAGATGGTGGCCATTTTGAAGATCAAAAGTTTATAAATTTGATTTTATTAAAGTTTCTCAAACTTTATAAAATTATTTTTTTAAACTTGCTACAAGGTGTTGAAGCAAGTGGGAGCACATGAAGACTTTACAAGATAAATGTCCATTATGTCAATTTGGAATGGACTTGATAATTTTGTGATGGCTCACAAAATTATTACTAGTCAATGGCTTGGATTATGCACATATGTTATAATTGTTATGCATGCTTGTGTTGTTTTGTGTTTTATGTTATTATTATTATGTTTTGGTTGATAAATTAGTTTTTAAATGCAAAATAATATTTGAACATTAATAAACATCACAAGGGGTTTGGTTTTAATGAAACTTGCCTTTAACATAAGATGGTAAAAATAGTTTTACAATAAAACAAGCTTTATCGTTAAAACCAATAACCGGTAAAATTTCGAGATTAAAATTGTATAGGTTAAAAATAGAGATTTGTAAACTTATCAAACTCTAAACCTTAGTTTATAAAATGAAGTTTTATTAAAAGGTTTCCAAATGTTCTAAAGCGCTCAAACGATATAACTTAATACTAGTTATTAATTAAAAACTTTAATCGCGTCAATTATATAAAATCGGGTTTTATATATAGAACATTGTTAAAAAATGTGATTTTTTTTACATGAAATAAGTTTTTTAAAGTATACCATGGTTTATTGAACGCATGCAATAACCATGATATAACATGTTTTTTAAACTAGAATTATAAAAACATCAAAGACCCCTTATAAACCTCAAATCTACGCAATCTTTTTTAAAGAACACTCGTATGTCTCTTGTATGCACTGGTGGGATAAAGGATACCTAACCGCTTGGTGTTATCTTTTGATGGCCGGGGTGTTTTCGCGATTTCTATAACCAAGTTATTGGCCAATTACACAAGTTTTTCAAATTGGATGATTTGTTTGGAAATCTCTTGTGATAAAGGATACCTAAGCAAGAGAGTTCTGAGGCATAGATGGGATCAAACATCTCTAATTAAATTTGTTATTAGCGATCCCATAAATCTAAGAGTTATATGGTAAGATATAATTGATAATCGATATCTACCAGGTTGAATTCAGATGAATGACATAAATGATACCTAACTATTTATTTGTTTTGCAACTTGGATCCTAGACTTTGATAATTAATGTTTTTAGAAACTAAAAGGGTATTAATTAATAAAGATTAAATATGGAAAATACTAAATGGATTTTGTTAAAATTTTGTAGATATATAATCCACTCTCATAACCATGAATTGTCATTTCTCCTTAATTAAATGACTTAATGAAACCATAACATTCAATAAATGCAACTTCCATGAATTGGTTCACGTCTAAAGAGAAAATCTCATGAGAGATGTGAAATTGTATACACTTTAAGGTTCTAATCCTAAACAAATTACTTTGATTAATAGACCTAAATATGTTACCTAGTAAAGACATCAATGTGATGCTCAAGATGCTTTTAATATCAAGCTAGGAAGAGTTATTCATGACTTCTAGGAAGTCTTGGATAATTTAAACATATATCTGATGATATAACATATCAAGCAATACTCCAATAAATACAGTGATATTTTATTTAAAGCTAGTTTAAACATTGGAATAATGCAAGGGTAAAAGAGTCACATTGTGTGATCCAAAAGGCTAATGTTTTATGGAATGAACACCATTAAGCCCAAGAAATCAAATAAGGCCCACATAGAACTCATAATTTTCGTGTAACACTCAAGTACTTGGTAATTAAATGTTAATCTAATATTTGTAACTTGATTGCAAATATTTACAGAAGAGTAAATAGTTGAGCACAAGCATATTGGAACTACACTCTCGAAGTTTAGTTTATTATTAACGCTTAGAACATAAATTGCTTGTAATATAAAACAATGTTTGTTTTGGAACAATGTATGTTTTAAATTTAGCATATCTAAATATTTATGTCTCAGTTATTTATTTAAATGTTTGATTGTTTACTAGATCGTTTTTTCATAACGATAATACTCATATTCTGAAATGGTTGACTTCTATTTCTGAGACTAGATATCTTAATAGAATTACAAAGTAAATATCAACATTTTATAAAATTAAGTTCTATATGCAAACACTTTTGACTTAAACTTGTTTTAAATCAAACTTATCCATGACATTGTTATCTTTATTGTATAAATGAACTCCACATATTCCAACTTCAAGAAAGAGATTTTTGAAGGCAAATAATGTAGTTTATTTGACATATGTGAATCTTATTTATATATAAAAGATTCCTAATAATATTTTCACTAAAGTTTAGAGAAAATAATTATTAAGGAACTATACACTTTGGTGTATGACTTCCATTTTAATGAATGACTACGATTGAGCACAAGATACAACCCAGTAGTACCATATAAAGCCTTCGTGATGATTAAGGGTGAATTAAACTTTACTTGATATAGTTTACTTTCTAATCGGTAGAAATGTCCTCCTTTCAACCTTTTTGGGATTATACTTCAATCACTATTAGTTGTATCTAGAATACAAACACCAACTAATTACATAATTGTAGAATATTCTAAAAGGGAATTTATATTATTATATACCAACTCACCAAGATTAAGTTCATTTATTCCTCTCAAAGCTAAGTTAGCAAAAAGCAAGCTTCTAATGACAAAGCAAGTGGGAGGCACGTGGAACTTGAAGCAGCTCATGAACCATAGCTGAATGTAACAATTGTTGGCACTAGTTTCAACAAGGAATTGTTGAACATGAATAGTAGTTATTCATAAACACAAATTGTTCATAATAATGGTAGAAATCATCTATGAATTGAGAAATGTGGAATCTCTCATTGATGAGTTCTTGATGATGTCTAGTTAAACCATCAACTACCAAAATGTTATATCAGATCTTGAATCTAACAAATGACTTAGAGTCATGAACATTGAGATGTAATCCATGTTTAATAATCAAGTATGGGCTTGATTAATCTTCCTCTCTATAGCAAGGCTAGAAGGAGTAAGAGATTCTTCTAGAAAGAATATGTACATGGATATATATCATTACTATATATAAAAACCTTTTTATTCTCCTTCCTTCTAAATCAAGTTTAACCACTTCCAATTACGCCACATATCTTACCTTCAGAACGGCACATAACCTACCTACAAACGACACAACTTATGAAAACGTATCCTCCTTTTGACAGTCTCCTACCGATCTACTCAGCGATTCCCTTCTCCTCTAACGATTTTCCCGACTTCTTCCCCTGACTTATACGAACTACAACATCGACAAAAAACACCTAATCTCACGTACAAGAAACCCCTAATTCTTTCATGTAACTCATCTTCGCCAAATCAAGCACAAACAATCATCGTCTATGAGAGTATTGTCACCGACTTCATCCTCTTACGATAGCTAAGCCCTACCACCGAAGATTGAAAGCAAATTGACCCTCCGTTCGAAGAAAAAGGTAAGTATTTTCCTTTTTCTATTGCATTTCGTTATTTTTGAAGAAATTTTGTGCAGCGCGTTTCACTTCCATCCATAAACTATATGAATGGTCGGTGTTCCTTTTCCCGATTACCATGTACCTTTTCTAAATATGTCTTTGCATTTTCACTGTGTGTTGCTTCTCTATGTTTATGGGTCTGAAGAACAATCAATTTTGGAGTTGGGTTTTGGATTTCTCTAATTAACGTTCATGACTTTATCCTAATTCTCTTTTCTTAATTGTTAATAAGGTCATTCTTGATATTGAAATTCATCGATTATTTATGTTTATTTTAGTTTTGATAGTCAGTATGGTTTTCCTCGATTCCAAGTTACACAAGTTTGGATTTGGGTTTCAATTAATTATTTTTTTTTCTGCAATGGGGGCGGCGGTTGTAATTTCAACAAACCATAACACATTGAATAACAACTTTTTTTTCTTGTGATTCAATGTGGAGTGTAACTAATTTGTTCCTGTGGAATCTTAGGAAGAATGGAGGAATGAGATCAAGATATGTTGAAAAAAAGTTATTAAATCAAATGGAAAAGTATACAACCAGAACGAATCAACTGACACTGTTTCTTCTTTAGTTTCTTAAACCTCTTCAATTAAGTTATATTTTCATTAGCATATATTTATTGGATTCTTTTTGGCATCAACAACTTTTCATTTGACTGGTTAACTTTTTATAGTAGGTTTGTAAACACTTCTTGATGCAGTGGATAACAAGCAATACTGTTGGTTTTGTCTTTGTGCAATTGGTTATAAAGCATGTCATTGCAGACATGAGCCTTTATTTTCTTAAATTTTTTATTTTACCGTTTCGTCAGGTGTTGATTTCTCGAATTCAAATGGCAATCGGCAAGGCTTCCGATCCTATAATGTACGAAGGTTAATTTTTTTTTTTTATCTTTGACCTGACATTTTTAAACAGTTGGGTAATCGTTCTTCAAATGTAGAAGCACCTAAGACGAATGTACAGAGGGTTGATAAAATTCGTTCTTTTATAAAAAAGTGTTCGTGTCTGTGACTATTCATCTCCATGGCTATTTTTGGTAACTTGTTTGTTTGTTTTTGAGGTATGAGCTTAGAACACTCTCATAGCAGTCTTATAAATTTTGAATGGAGTTGCTTTTGATTTATGATTGGAACACATTCAGTTGTAACTTATTCCAAAAAAATGAATGAAATTTACTTATTTATCTTTTTACCCTTCTAGAAACTTTTCAGCACCTTTCTATCACATATAAAACAGCACACCAAAATAAAGTAATTAACATGTATTTTTATTTTAAAACTCAGCCCGAAAGCTAATAACAAACATTTTCATATCCAAAATCGATAAAGAACATATAATCCTCACAAAAATTTCAAAAAAAGAATCACTGAGTAATGAACCTTCTACTGATTCCATGTTGGGCTGAATTTTACTTGAATCTTATTAGAGTGTCCTTGATTTTTACTTAATTGGTAACAAGGATCATCACTAACTTTTTCTTTAAAATTGATGAGAAAATATTTTTTGACATGTCAATAATGATTTTGTAGCTTCTGATATCCATGGACATGGAAAAGGATAGTAGTGGAAATGACAGAGAACTGCAAAAGCTACTAAATGTGGACTTTTATATGCTTTGTGTTGTAGAAGGTTGGTATGCTTCATGAAAAAATATTCAAAATTTTCTTGCTTCATGGGATGCTGGGAAAGTGAAATAGCATAACTGAAATACTATTGATTTCTTAGAATGTATTTGTTAGTTGACATGGTTTGTCTATTTGCATTTGCAACATTATGAAAGAGATTTTTGAATAAGTTGAAAACATTAAGGAATCAGATCTACCAAGTGTGTTGAATATGAATTCACTGCCTGGGTTACAGATCAAGCTTATTGAATTTCCGATGAAATGCAATATCTTTGTTTTTCTTTGTTTTCTCTTATGAGGCTCTAATGTTTGCTAATAGTTAATTTTCTTTTCTAACTGAAGCAAAATGAAAAGGTTAGCTACTTATAGTGGGCCAAATACTCGTACGTGAAATATAGTGTAGTGAATTACATTTTTTTGTTCCTTTGATTTAGTTGTTTGTTGGATAATTCTTGTGTCCATGAAATGAATTAATTTTGGTTATCCTCGCAGGTTTTAATGTCATTAGCTGCCATAGTGATGCTTCCACTTCAGGATTTCAAAACTATGGATGCTAAAATTACTGATGCCAACTTTTCAAAGAAACACAAAAGAAAATCAAAGATTTTGGGCTAAATGCAAAAAGTAGCAATGTAATGTCATTTGTTTTTATATTAAATCATTCAATTTTTATTCAGTTTTCCTTTATAGCATCATATGACAATATTGATATTTCTCGACCATGTTATATTTTGAGAATCATTGGAAACACCAGGGACAGATGCACGATGCAGTAGTAGGTGTTGTCGGTCCGTAGTATGTGTTTCCAGTGACACATTTTACAGTAGAAAAAATATACATATCGAATAATTTACACAGTGTATAGAAAAAATAGTGGTTGGCGGTCCCATTACAGGTACCCAAAAAGAAGCGTCCATGGGAAACACCCAAATCACCTTTGTGTCCACTCCATTCTAGAGGAATATACTAAAATTACCCCTGGTGGGCCGTGATTATCACGGCCCCAAAACCTACCTAGTATATATATATATATATATATATATACACACACACACACACACACACACATTTAGTAATACTTATTATATAAAGATTTTCTCATACTCATGTCGTTGAATATGGTCCTTATCATACTCATCACATTGACTATGATCAAACCTTTTCACAAGTAGCTATGATTAGATCAACAAGAATATTATTTACTATAACTTCATATTCTTAATATGATATATAGCAAACAGATTTCAAGAAAGACTGTTTTTCTTAATATACATCTACTAGAAGATATCTATATAGCTTAGCCTGGAGGTTTTCTGTGACAACCCCAAATCTAATTCCGTTAAAAATCCCATTTTCACTAACGGAAAGCGTCACTATACGTTACTTTACGTAATATTTGGAATTGTCAACATCCGAATATCTAAATTTAAGCATGGTATGATATTATTATAAGAAATATAACTCGTATGTGTTAACCCCGTTTAACCTAATAGAGTTGTATTACCTTTTCAACCACTTCACCCGGGTAAAAAGTTTTAACCCAGTTAACTTTAACCATCGGGCAGCCGTGTATCGGGTTCGATTCCCGAGACATATGCAATGGGTGTGCCCAACATTTGAACACTCATTTACTACACACCCACTCTCTCTCTCTCTACTTTCTCTCTCTAGACTTGAAAACGACCCCGATTCTGCTAATTTCCGACTTCCAAACGTAAGTACTCATCCTCTATCTTATCCTAGACATGCTTCATTGAATTTGAGGGCCAAAAATCATAGGAATCAAGGTTCAAAGTGGAGTTTACGGCCTAAGAAGCTCCTTAGGCCGTAAACCCCCAAATTCATGCCCAAGGCCATGTTTTTCCTTCCTTTAAGATAGTACACTAATTAAGGCTTATATCTAGAAGGGTTTGGACACTAAAACACAAGATTTTGATGCTTAAAAAGGAGTTTACGGCCCAAGCTTGTGCTTAGGCCGTAAACACCTCAAACACCCCACAAATCCATGTTTAAGGCTCCAAAAACTCTTCTAGGGTGTTTAGTAATTTAGACTTGACAACAAGGAAGGCTTAAAGGCATTAAACATCATCATTTGAACATAAAAAGTGGAGTTTACGGCCAAGGCTAAGCTTGGGCCGTAAACACCCAAACTTTTGTGTCAAACAAGCCCCTAAACTACCCTAATGCATGAAAGGAATTTATCTAAGGCCTATGGAAGTGTGTTGTACCATTAAACACTTCATTTTGACACCAAATGAAGAGTTTACGGCCAAGGATGTTCTTGGGCCGTAAACTCCCCATAAATATGTGCCAAATTGTTCCAAACTCACTATAGGGCCTTCTAGGATTTTTCTAAGCCATTTGGGACCATGTTGTACAAGTAAAACCATCATCTTAAAGGACTTATAGGAGTTTACGGCCCAAGAACAAGTCTTGGCCATAAACTCCCCAAAAATATCACAAAATATGATGTTTAATCCTTCCCTCTTGGTCCAAAACACACACCACTAAATCAAGGAAGTGAGATAAGGCCTTAAACACACATTTTGGAGTGTCACAAGAGTTTACGGCCAAGCCTAGGGGGCTTACGGCCGTAAACTCCTAATGGGTGGCTTTTAGGCCATAAACTCTAAGAAAGTGAGCTCATGGACCCTCCCATAAATCATCCATGGCCTTGTACCACTCCCGGGGACCCTTTCTAGGCCTTAAAACCCCGAAAACGACACTAGAATGTCCAAATTCTATAAGGAAAAGCATAAGATGATTAACTTCTTGTAAAATACATATTTCATATGACATTAGGGTCCTAAAAGGTGCTCAAGTGGTTATTTGGTACCAAACGCTCAATCGACACTATTACCCGATTCACCCGATTTCCGCGATTTCAGGTGAGTTCATACCCCTTTAATGAACCTTTCAAGTGTTTTACATGTTTTAGGGGGGAGATACAAGTTGCTTATAAATGTTTATGTAAAGTTTTACAGAACGATTTCCGAGTTACAAGGATTAATCACATGTGATTCACTACTCTTAGTTCAAATCACATGTGATTTGCCCCTATGCCTTAAAAACGGGTTTTACCCTTTTCAAACTATTTTTAAACATTGAACCAGAATTTAAATGTTCATTTGGCAAAATACTTTTATTTAATCAATTTGCTTATAAAATGTAACCACTCTGATATAATTATATAAATAAGACTTGGAGGACTTAGGACCGATATCTCGCCTTATTTCCTGTTCTTGTTTGATTGTGGGCTTAGGGTAGTAGTTATCCGTCCGACTGTCGTTGATTTCTTACTTATATAAAATCTGTATATCAGTATGGGATACGAATATTACTGCTTTCACTTAATGCTAAAGTCACTAACGTGCTAAGAAACATCCCCACTAAGATAACCATAATAGGTATGGTTAGGGTCGCTACCGCTACTACTCGTTAAAGTATTTACCATCTACACTATAATACTCACTATCACTAGACGATACACTAGTAAGAGAATACACTATGATCAACACTAAAAGATTACTACACTATAACAACAGAGAAAACACTAAACCAACAATAATACACTAACCCACTACGAGATACACTATTCGGTATCCACTACGCCCGGAGTTTTCCAGCAGGGAGACGACTCTACATGTATAGATCTATACGGGGCAGACGCTATTACATCCTGACTGTTAACTCAGTCCGCGCCGTACAGGCCCAGGGATGCCACTACTTCACTACACTGTGCATGACCGGGAAGGTCATGGGATTCTCTATTATCCTCACTATTGGTAATGTACAAGGAATACCCAACAACTACTCTAAAATACTACACTAAATGTTAAACCACACCCCGAAGTAAGTAAGTATCTATCACTAAAGGAAGCTCGCACCTCTATCATTGATCACGGGCTTAACTTATCCTATCACGTTTGTTATTTGGAGACTTGCCAATATATTTTTACAATATACTGTTTTCAAAGAAATAAAGAATGCATACTTATCACAGATTGTCACTTACAATGTATTTCCTGGAAAATATGGGATTTTTCTAAGTTTCTACTACTTATGAACCTAAATGATACATTTTTAACACTAATGCCTTGTATACAAAAACTCACACTAAACTCTTATGAACTCACCAGCTTTATGCTGATAATCGTTTTCAAAATAACTTGTATCTTCAGGTCAAAGATAGACAGGTACAGACGCAACATTTTGGGAGAAGGTGGAGCACACAAGACCCATCTCTTATTTTTGAATTACTTTTGAGTGATTGTTTAACATTACAAAACACGCATGTAATTAAATTCACTATGTAATACTATGGTTGTATGATTCTTGTTTCTACTATTATGCAATTGTGATGATACTGTTCACTACGTCATCCACTCCGAAACGTATTCCGCCGTTATTGGTTTTGGGGTGTGACATTTTCTTAATCCATGTTATCCTAACCAAATGTGTAAGTCTTAAGATCCACTTGTGGATATAAAGTAAACATCTCAAGGTTAGAATAGTCATTTTAATATAAAGATACAAGGTACACTTTTATATCAAAATGAAAAAAACGTGTCTGTGTTTACTAAGAACTAGTGGGAGGATAGTGATATTCCTAATCTTGTATGAAAGATACATACTTAATCATTTGAAATGACATTCTGATTATGCAAGGTGGTTTTCTCCTTGACTTGGAAAGTATTTATAAAATGAAAGACTTAGGAATGACAAGATACATTCTTGGAATGTAAAATCTATAAGAGATAGATAAAGATGAATGTTAAAGGTTTTAAAATTCTTTTTGCGTGAAATGACAATACCTTGAAAGAGGTCAAGATACATGATTCCTTTGGATGACTATTTGCATTGTTACATGACACCTTTTGAGTTTGTCTCAAAGGACCTAGCACATAGGTTGAGCTAGATGAAATGATTTATATTCTATTTGCTTGTCAAATGAATCCATCATTTATGTCATATCATGACATACAAAATTGAATACATGGTTAAGTCACTAGATGACTGTGAGAACATTCCAAGAGTTCTTAAGAAGATATAAGAGAATGTATATGAGATAATTTGTTTAGAATAAAAATCTGAATGTAAAGAGCTACATAGGATTATGATTTCTAAATAAATATAGATAATTATGAATTATAATTGGATTATGACTTCATTATGGAATGAAGAGCAAGGTTAGTGGAATGAAATCCAAGTAAAACAAAATAGCATAATCTACTAAATAAGAATACACTACTTTTAAGAAGTTGAAATAAAATATAATTGGATAAACTAGATCATTGAAAAACTAGGTTGAATCCTTCCATTCAGGGATAACCTAGAAATCTTTTGTGAGTAATAGAGTGTACTTAATCAAGCTAAGAAACTCTATGTCATATAAGAGCACCAATTATATTCTCCAAAATATTTAACTATACTTAGAGTAATGTTAAATATGGAGATGAATGTATTCGCAGATTCACACAAATTAAATTTAGTTGAACCCATTAATAAAGTCTTTCCTTTTAAGCTAAGTATGAGTGGTCACACTTTAGCCATGAGACCTTTATTATTCTAGTAATGGGATTTTGATTTGAATTTAGTATTTGGATATTGGAACATTGTTACAACAACTATTAAATAATGTTTGATATACAGGGATATGATCATTACATTAATACTTGTTGTGTTCTATATTAGCATGTTTAATCCATGAATAATCTTATTATTCTAAAGGTTCATAGTCGGTCATGATTCTGGGAACAGTTTTGACATAAGACTAATATTAAATGGGTTGGTTGACTCTCACTAGATGAAAGTAGGCAAGTGGTTGTAACCAAGTTTCATAGGTAATTATCAGATAACTAGTACTGAATGGGCATGCATCAAGATCATCTCAAAGATACCAGTTATAAGTGATACTGGATTAAAAGGTACTATCTTTGTATCCTTAACACCTGAGATACATAGTGGGACTTAAGTGTAGGGAGTAATGTGCTTTGATATGACCAAATGTTGTTCCTTGACCGGAGAATTATAAAAGTCACGCATGTAATTAAATTCACTATGTAATACTATGGTTGTATGATTCTTGTTTCTACTATTATGCAATTGTGATGATACTGTTCACTACGTCATCCACTCCGAAACGTATTCCGCCGTTATCGGTTTTGGGGTGTGACAGATTGGTATCAGAGCTTTGTTTATAGTGAATCAAGTATATCAACCTATAAAAGATATACGAACTATAAACACTTCGGGACTAAAACACTCTGACCAAGAATATATACTGCTAAGTATCTAAAAGATTTAACTAAGTATATATATATATACACCCATCACTATGAAACACAGGAATCAGTATCATCCTAGAACAAAACAAAAGTATTAAGATTGTTGGGCAGCACAATTGGGTTTAGAGACATATAGTCACATTCAGGATGATGTAGCCTGATCAACTACGTTTTCCTAAGAGTGACTAGCATGTGCCTAAGTTCGGTTGTGATGTTGCAACAAGTCTAAAACTTACCAACAATACTACAATAACGCTAACATAAGAATACTATAGGAGTATTCTGTATCTCTAGATTATACGTATGTGTTATCATCAAGGGTCGTTACTAGTAGGACAATAGTTGCTAAGTGGATACACCACGATTACATGTGATTGGGGCGCTATAGACTCAGAATCTGCAGCCTTTGCTTCATTCCCTGTTCTTGTTTGATTGGGGGTCTGAAGTTAGGGTGGTTTATTCGAAGGACTATCTTGCTTCGGTTACATGTGATCGGTATGCACTATGCAAGTATTGGGTCAACTGGTAATGATTCCTCCTATAAGTATCTTAGAATAGTACGTCTATTAATCTTCTTTCCCCCTTTCTCGCGTAGATAGCATGGCTGGCTTCCACCTACCCGGTGATCCGTACTTTCCGAACCAGGGCAATGGAGGATGGCTCGAAGAGGAGTCAGACGACGATCACCCTATTCCTTTGGATGATCATCATGCTGAAGGCTTCTCGGATAGTTCGAGCTCCGAGCCAGAAGTCAACAACCAACCTCCTGAAGCCCCGAACCCTAACCCCCGACCGGCATTTCAGGGCCCCACTCCTATGTGGGCAATATCCTTGCATCGATGGAGCGAGGAGCAGGGTCAGCCCTTACCTTACAATGGAGACCGAAGCTTCTACCACATAAGCGAAGGAGGATCGGCGGATCGGGTTCTGCCCATCATGATCCGAAGGATTGCCAGGAATGTTGAGCAAGGTCAAGCCGCTATTGGTCGAATTGTAGAAGTGGATGCCAACTCAAACCTCAATACTGTTCGCATTCGCCAACTCGAGGAAGCCGTGGACAGGACAAGGAGGACCAACGAGGCTCTGCAGCATCAGCTAGCTGCATCCCGAGCTGAAGTTAGGGAACTCCGAGCACGCCAAAGGACACATGATCGACACCTTCAAGAAGTTATGCGTCAACTAGAGGATCTGAGGGTTCGCCCGACAAGCAGCCGTCGCCAGTAGAAGACATCTAGTTACCTCACTCTTTTGTTTAAAGGACTAGCCTTTTATCTCTATGTTCCGTAGGTCTTTTGTCTGTAAACATTCCTAGTTTAAAAGTACTCTAGCTGAACCTCTAAACTGCCAACATTTTCTCTATGGTATGATGTAAGACCTACTGCTAGGTCAATTTTCATGAACTTCTGTTGCATCATTAATACCAGTATATTGGCAGATGATTTCTCTATTGCTATAGCTCTTACCCTGATCTTGGATTATGTTGATTTAATCCACGAAACACTCTATTCATATTCACAATAGGCTCTTACTATTGCTATCATTTCTATGATCTTCCAGTGAAGGATTCCTCCACGAAAGCGTCCCAGCAGAGGAAGACCTGAAACTCAAACCCCTCCTCCACCACCTCCTCCTCCGCAGTTCGATCCGGTGTTGTTCCAAGCGGCTGTGACTGCAGCTGTAATAGCAGCCATGGCCCAAATGAACTCGGGTGATGCGAGTGGTGGGAATTCTAGATTTGGTGAAGTCTACTAGCGAGTGCAGGGATGCACTTATAAGGACTTCATGAATTGTAAACCTGCTTTCTTCGATGGTACTGGAGGAATTCTGGCATTGTCCCAATGGTTCGAAAGAACCGAAGCTGTATTCGAAATGTGCTCTTGTCCCGAAGAGAGCAAAATCAAGTTCGCTACTGCTACCCTCACTAACAGGGCTTTGTCATGGTGGAACGGCCATGTCAATGCACTCTCCTTGGTCACAGCCAATGCCATGGGCTGGGACACTCTGAAAGATCTTATAAGAGGAGAGTACTGCCCTAGGGGCGAAGTTCAGAAGCTTGAGGAAGAACTCTGGAACCTCAAGATGAAGGGGACCGACATAACGGCTTATACGGCCAGGTTTTGCGACTTGGCGGCTATGTGTCCCAACATGATCCCCTCTGAAAGCAAGAAGATTGAACGTTACATCTGGGGTTTAGTGCCCCCGTATCGAGGAAATGTTCTGGCTTCACGCCCTACCACTTTCGACAGCGCCAAGGAATTGGCCCAGAGTCTGATCAACCACGAAATCTCCTCCACTCCAGCAACAACAACCACAACTACCATTGCACCATCCGGATCATCTGACAGAAAAAGGAAACGATGGGATGAGAAAAAGGGCAAGAAGACTCAGACCGCCTCCAAGGATCAGCAAATTGTGGCGGTTCATGCTGCCACCATCCCAGCCGCACCAGCTGCTCCAGTCCCACCAAAGGCTTACAGTGGGAACTTGCCTAAATGTCCCAAGTGCCCTTTTCACCACAACGGTCCATGCCGTGAATTGCAGTGTTCCAACTGCGGGCGGAAGGGCCATACTGTTCGGTTTTGCAAGGCCCCTCCCAAACCTATTACACAGGTTCCTGGTACGGGAATGACCCCGACTTGTTATGGCTGCGGTGAAGCGGGCCATTTTAAGAAGAACTGTCCGAAGGCTGCAAATGCTGGGGGAACTGGAAGGTTACTTGCTATCGGTCACAATGAAGCAGTAGCCGATCCCACAGTCGTCACGGGTACGTTTCTTCTCAACAACTCTTATGCCTGTGTGTTATTCGATAGTGGTGCAGAAAGAAGCTTCATAAATCAAAACTTTAAACACTTACTCAAACAAACCCCTCAACCACTAAAAGAAACATTCGTTGTAGAAATGGCTAATGGGAAGACAGAAAGCTCTAATGAAATCTATATAGGTTGTACTCTCATGTTAGATGATCACCCCTTTTTAATCGATCTTATACCAGTCTCAATCAAAAATTTCGATGTCATTGTTGGTATGGATTGGCTAAGCCTTCACTACGCCGACATCCTATGTTCCGAGAAAGCCATTCGCCTGAACTTCCCGAATCGAGAGACCCTAGTGATATACGGAGATAAGCCAAGTACAAACCTTCGTATCATCTATAGTATTCAGGCTCAGAAATACTTGCGCAAGGAATATTGCGCCTTTCTTGCTCACGTCGTCGACACTAACCAGAAATCGAAAGATCCAAAAGACATTCCAGTAGTATGCGATTTTCCTGATGTCTTTCCGGAGGATCTCCTAGGCCTACCTCCTAAACGACAAATTGAATTCAGAATCGACCTAATTCCAGGAGCTACCCCCGTAGCTAAGTCGCCCTACCGCCTAGCGCCCGCCGAAATGCAAGAACTATCCGGTCAACTCAACGAACTGCTTAGCAAGGGTTTTATAAGACCAAGCTTCTCACCTTGGGGAGCTCCGGTCTTGTTCGTGAAGAAAAAGGATGGGTCGTTTCGGATGTGCATCGATTATAGGGAACTCAATAAACTCACGATCAAAAATCGCTATCCTCTTCCTCGTATCGACGACCTATTCGATCAACTCCAAGGAGCAAGTTACTTCTCCAAGATTGATCTTAGATCGGGGTACCATCAGTTACGGGTGTTCGAGGAAGATGTTCCAAAGACAGCTTTCCGAACCCGCTACGGGCATTTTGAGTTCGTAGTGATGCCCTTTGGACTGACTAACGCCCCCGCGGTATTCATGGATTTGATGAATAGGGTATGTCGTCCATATCTAGATCAGTTCGTCATCGTCTTTATTGACGACATTCTCGTCTACTCTCGAAGCGAGGAAGAGCACAGAAGCCATTTACGATTAGTCCTGGAAACCCTGCGATCCGAGAAGTTGTATGCGAAGTTCTCTAAGTGCGAGTTTTGGATCCGAAGAGTTGAATTCTTAGGGCACGTGGTCAGCGAAGACGGAATCCACGTGGACCCCTTCAAAATCAAGGCTATTGAGAACTGGTCAGCACCAAAGACGCCTACGGAAATTCGTCAATTTCTAGGCCTCGCTGGCTACTACCGACGATTCATCCAAAATTTCTCTCGGATTGCGAAACCTCTCACCACGTTAACACAGAAGGGTGTACCATTCGACTGGGAGGAGAAACAGGAGAAGGCATTCTAGACCCTGAAGCGAGCCCTATGCACCGCACCAGTATTATCCCTCCCCGAAGGGACAGAAGATTTCGTCGTATACTGTGATGCATCCAATCAGGGGCTCGGTTGTGTCTTGATGCAACGAGGCAAGGTTATCGCCTATGCCTCGAGACAACTAAAGAACCATGAAGTGAACTACACTACTCACGACCTCGAGTTAGGAGCGGTCGTCTTCGCACTAAAAATCTGGAGACACTACTTGTATGGGACGAAGAGCGTGGTGTACACTGGTCATAAAAGTCTCCAACATATACTGAACCAGAAAGAACTTAACATGAGACAGCGTCGATGGGTCGAATTACTTAACGATTACGACTGTGAAATTCGATATCATCCGGGGAAAGCCAACGTAGTAGCGGATGCCCTGAGCAGGAAAGAATGTTCCGGACGAAGGACCAAGTCGCTAACCATGACCATACACTCACATCTGTCTACGCAAATCAAAGAGGCTCAGCTGGAAGCTCTAAAGCCTGAAAATGTGACGGGAGAATTCCTGCGTGGAATGGATAAAAATCTGGAGGTTAAGGGTGACGGAGCCTATTACTTTATGGACCGAATCTGGACTCCACGCCATGGAGGTTTCAGAGATTTGGTTATGAGAGAAGCACACAACACTCGCTACTCCGTCCACCCGGGTTCAGATAAGATGTACCTGGATCTCAAAAAGCTTTACTGGTGGCCGAACATGAAAGTAGAGATCGCTACCTTTGTAGGTAAGTGCCTTACTTGCGCGAAGGTCAAAGTAGAATGTCAAAAGCCATCAGGACTTCTCCAACAACCGGAAATACCAGAATGGAAGTGGGAGCGAATCACAATGGACTTCATCACCAAGCTGCCCAAAACAGCAGGTGGATTAGATACCATTTGGGTGATCGTTGACAGGTTGACCAAGTCCGCCCACTTCCTACCCATCAAAGAGACGGATAAGATGGAAAAGCTCACTAGGACTTATATAAAAGAAATAGTGTGATTGCATGGCGTCCCTATATCTATTATATCAGACAGAGATAGTAGATTCACCTCTAGATTTTGGCAATCATTACAAAAGGCACTAGGGACGAGGCTGGATATGAGTACAGCCTACCATCCGCAGACTGACGGACAAAGTGAGAGGACGATCCAAACCTTAGAAGACATGCTGCGAGCTTGTGTGATCGATTTCGGGAAATCGTGGGATACACACTTACCTCTTGTGGAATTTTCCTACAACAATAGTTATCACACGAGCATCAAGGCAGCTCCATTCGAAGCTCTCTACGGCCGAAAGTGCAGATCTCCGTTGTGCTGGGCCGAGGTGGGAGACACCCAGTTAGCTAAAGGACGAGTTCCTGATAGCGCCCTCACCGGTCCAGAGATCATTCGAGAGACGACTGAGAAGATTGTACAGATACGTGAACGACTAAAAGCCGCTAGGGATCGACAGAAGAGCTACGCCGACAAACGAAGGAAACCCTTGGAATTCCAGGTCGGAGACCGGGTCCTTCTGAAGGTCTCGCCCTGGAAAGGCACGATACGCTTTGGGAAGCGTGGAAAGTTAAACCCAAGGTACATAGGGCCTTTTGAGATTATTGCTAGAATCGGCCCCGTAGCTTACAAACTAAACTTACCCCGCGAGCTAAGTAACATACATCCTACCTTCCACGTCTCAAACTTGAAGAAATGTCTGTCTGACGAGACTCTCGTGATTCCCCTCGACGAGATCGAGATCAATGAGAGCCTCAACTTCGTGGAAGAACCTGCTGAGGTTTTAGATCGTGAAGTAAAGCGGACGAAACAAAGCCGCATCCCAATTGTGAAGGTTCGGTGGAACGCCAAGCGAGGACCGGAATTCACTTGGGAGCGTGAAGACCAAATGAAACTCAAATACCCTCATCTCTTCGCTTAGTAGTATTGTAAGATCGTATCTGTTTGTATTCTAAATTTCGGGACGAAATTCCCCTAACGGGGGGATGATGTGACAACCCCAAATCTAATTCCGTTAAAAATCCCATTTTCACTAACGGAAAGCGTCACTATACGTTACTTTACGTAATATTTGGAATCGTCAATATCCGAATATCTAAATTTAAGCATGGTATGATATTATTATAAGAAATATAACTCGTATGTGTTAACCCCGTTTAACCTAATAGAGTTGTATTACCTTTTCAACCACTTCACCCGGGTAAAAAGTTTTAACCCAGTTAACTTTAACCATCGGGCAGCCGTGTATCGGGTGCGATTCCCAAGACATATGCAATGGGTGTGCCCAACATTTGAACACTCATTTACTACACACCCACTCTCTCTCTACTTTCTCTCTCTAGACTCGAAAACGACCCCGATTCTGCTAATTTCCAACTTCCAAACGTAAGTACTCATCCTCTATCTTATCCTAGACATGCTTCATTGAATTTGAGGGCCAAAAATCATAGGAATCAAGGTTCAAAGTGGAGTTTACGGCCTAAGAAGCTCCTTAGGCCGTAAACCCCCAAATTCATGCCCAAGGCCATGTTTTTCCTTCCTTTAAGCTAGTACACTAATTAAGGCTTATAGATAGAAGGGTTTGGACACTAAAACACAAGATTTTGATGCTTAAAAAGGAATTTACGGCCCAAGCTTGTGCTTAGGCCGTAAACACCTCAAACACCCCACAAATCCATGTTTAAGGCTCCAAAAACTCTTCTAGGGTGTTTAGTAATTTAGACTTGACAACAAGGAAGGCTTAAAGGCATTAAACATCATCATTTGAACATAAAAAGTGGAGTTTACGGCCAAGGCTAAGCTTGGGCCGTAAACACCCAAACTTTTGTGTCAAACAAGCCCCTAAACTACCCTAATGCATGAAAGGAATTTATCTAAGGCCTATGGAAGTGTGTTGTACCATTAAACACTTCATTTTGACACCAAATGAAGAGTTTACGGCCAAGGATGTTCTTGGGCCGTAAACTCCCCATAAATATGTGCCAAATTGTTCCAAACTCACTATAGGGCCTTCTAGGATTTTTCTAAGCCATTTGGGACCATGTTGTACAAGTAAAACCATCATCTTAAAGGACTTATAGGAGTTTACGGCCCAAGAACAAGTCTTGGCCATAAACTCCCCAAAAATATCACAAAATATGATGTTTAATCCTTCCCTCTTGGTCCAAAACACACACCACTAAATCAAGGAAGTGAGATAAGGCCTTAAACACACATTTTGGAGTGTCACAAGAGTTTACGGCCAAGCCTAGGGGGCTTACGGCCGTAAACTCCTAATGGGTGGCTTTTAGGCCATAAACTCTAAGAAAGTGAGCTCATGGACCCTCCCATAAATCATCCATGGCCTTGTACCACTCCCGGGGACCCTTTCTAGGCCTTAAAACCCCGAAAACGACACTAGAATGTCCAAATTCTATAAGGAAAAGCATAAGATGATTAACTTCTTGTAAAATACATATTTCATATGACATTAGGGTCCTAAAAGGTGCTCAAGTGGTTATTTGGTACCAAACGCTCAATCGACACTATTACCCGATTCACCCGATTTCCGCGATTTCAGGTGAGTTCATACCCCTTTAATGAACCTTTCAAGTGTTTTACATGTTTTAGGAGGGAGATACAAGTTGCTTATAAATGTTTATGTAAAGTTTTACAGAACGATTTCCGAGTTACAAGGATTAATCACATGTGATTCACTACTCTTAGTTCAAATCACATGTGATTTGCCCCTATGCCTTAAAAACGGGTTTTACCCTTTTCAAACTATTTTTAAACATTGAACCAGAATTTAAATGTTCATTTGGCAAAATACTTTTATTTAATCAATTTGCTTATAAAATGTAACCACTCTGATATAATTATATAAATAAGACTTGGAGGACTTAGGACCGATATCTCGCCTTATTTCCTGTTCTTGTTTGATTGTGGGCTTAGGGTAGTAGTTATCCGTCCGACTGTCGTTGATTTCTTACTTATATAAAATCTGTATATCAGTATGGGATACGAATATTACTTCTTTCACTTAATGCTAAAGTCACTAACGTGCTAAGAAACATCCCCACTAAGATAACCATAATAGGTATGGTTAGGGTCGCTACCGCTACTACTCGTTAAAGTATTTACCATCTACACTATAATACTCACTATCACTAGACGATACACTAGTAAGAGAATACACTATGATCAACACTAAAAGATTACTACACTATAACAACAGAGAAAACACTAAACCAACAATAATACACTAACCCACTACGAGATACACTATTCGGTATCCACTACGCCCGGAGTTTTCCAGCAGGGAGACGACTCTACATGTATAGATCTATACAGGGCAGACGCTATTACATCCTGACTGTTAACTCAGTCCGCGCCGTACAGGCCCAGGGATGCCACTACTTCACTACACTGTGCATGACCGGGAAGGTCATGGGATTCTCTATTATCCTCACTATTGGTAATGTACAAGGAATACCCAACAACTACTCTAAAATACTACACTAAATGTTAAACCACACCCCGAAGTAAGTAAGTATCTATCACTAAAGGAAGCTCGCACCTCTATCATTGATCACGGGCTTAACTTATCCTATCACGTTTGTTATTTGGAGACTTGCCAATATATTTTTACAATATACTGTTTTCAAAGAAATAAAGAATGCATACTTATCACAGATTGTCACTTACAATGTATTTCCTGGAAAATATGGGATTTTTCTAAGTTTCTACTACTTATGAACCTAAATGATACATTTTTAACACTAATGCCTTGTATACAAAAACTCACACTAAACTCTTATGAACTCACCAGCTTTATGCTGATAATCGTTTTCAAAATAACTTGTATCTTCAGGTCAAAGATAGACAGGTACAGACGCAACATTTTGGGAGAAGGTGGAGCACACAAGACCCATCTCTTATTTTTGAATTACTTTTGAGTGATTGTTTAACATTACAAAACACGCATGTAATTAAATTCACTATGTAATACTATGGTTGTATGATTCTTGTTTCTACTATTATGCAATTGTGATGATACTGTTCACTACGTCATCCACTCCGAAACGTATTCCGCCGTTATTGGTTTTGGGGTGTGACATTTTCTTAATCCATGTTATCCTAACCAAATGTGTAAGTCTTAAGATCCACTTGTGGATATAAAGTAAACATCTCAAGGTTAGAATAGTCATTTTAATATAAAGATACAAGGTACACTTTTATATCAAAATGAAAAAAACGTGTCTGTGTTTACTAAGAACTAGTGGGAGGATAGTGATATTCCTAATCTTGTATGAAAGAGACATACTTAATCATTTGAAATGACATTCTGATTATGCAAGGTGGTTTTCTCCTTGACTTGGAAAGTATTTATAAAATGAAAGACTTAGGAATGACAAGATACATTCTTGGAATGTAAAATCTATAAGAGATAGATAAAGATGAATGTTAAAGGTTTTAAAATTCTTTTTGCGTGAAATGACAATACCTTGAAAGAGGTCAAGATACATGATTCCTTTGGATGACTATTTGCATTGTTACATGACACCTTTTGAGTTTGTCTCAAAGGACCTAGCACATAGGTTGAGCTAGATGAAATGATTTATATTCTATTTTCTTGTCAAATGAATCCATCATTTATGTCATATCATGACATACAAAATTGAATACATGGTTAAGTCACTAGATGACTGTGAGAACATTCCAAGAGTTCTTAAGAAGATATAAGAGAATGTATATGAGATAATTTGTTTAGAATAAAAATCTGAATGTAAAGAGCTACATAGGATTATGATTTCTAAATAAATATAGATAATTATGAATTATAATTGGATTATGACTTCATTATGGAATGAAGAGCAAGGTTAGTGGAATGAAATCCAAGTAAAACAAAATAGCATAATCTACTAAATAAGAATACACTACTTTTAAGAAGTTGAAATAAAATATAATTGGATAAACTAGATCATTGAAAAACTAGGTTGAATCCTTCCATTCAGGGATAACCTAGAAATCTTTTGTGAGTAATAGAGTGTACTTAATCAAGCTAAGAAACTCTATGTCATATAAGAGCACCAATTATATTCTCCAAAATATTTAACTATACTTAGAGTAATGTTAAATATGGAGATGAATGTATTCGCAGATTCACACAAATTAAATTTAGTTGAACCCATTAATAAAGTCTTTCCTTTTAAGCTAAGTATGAGTGGTCACACTTTAGCCATGAGACCTTTATTATTCTAGTAATGGGATTTTGATTTGAATTTAGTATTTGGATATTGGAACATTGTTACAACAACTATTAAATAATGTTTGATATACAGGGATATGATTATTACATTAATACTTGTTGTGTTCTATATTAGCATGTTTAATCCATGAATAATCTTATTATTCTAAAGGTTCATAGTCGGTCATGATTCTTGGAACAGTTTTGACATAAGACTATTATTAAATGGGTTGGTTGACTCTCACTAGATGAAAGTAGGCAAGTGGTTGTAACCAAGTTTCATAGGTAATTATCAGATAACTAGTACTGAACGGGCATGCATCAAGATCATCTCAAAGATACCAGTTATAAGTGATACTGGATTAAAAGGTACTATCTTTGTATCCTTAACACCTGAGATACATAGTGGGACTTAAGTGTAGGGAGTAATGTGCTTTGATATGACCAAATGTTGTTCCTTGACCGGAGAATTATAAAAGTCATTTTCGGGTATGGTGTGAACTATGCAAGAGGCTTATGTAGTCAAGATAGGATTTGTTCCTCTTATGTTTTGAGAGTTAGACATCTAACGCGCGTTACCCAAAGTTGAATTACAAATGAGATTGATTGTGATCCAAGGCTCATGTGGAACAGGATGTCTATAACAAAGGGTTAATTGATAAACTTACCTTAATACATCCATTGGAGCTTAGAGCTTTTGGGAATTGGATGTTGATGAATGTCATTCTTCGTCATATGTTATTGAGGGTAGCGGAATGTTGTTAGACATTCACCACTGTCTATATCAATCTATCATGAGTCTTGTGCAAGTGGGAGATTGAAAGATCTTTTATGCCCAAGAGTCATTATAGAATGATATTGCTAATAATATATGATCCTATAGGGTCACACCATATAATAATTTACCGTCAATTGATTATTTATTAGTATAATTTTATTATTAATAAATATATCAACACTTGTATTTAATTGGAAAATTATTATTTCATGGAAATAATATTTTACTAATTGGGAATTTATTATTTATGGAAATAATACTTATTGGAGAAATAACAACTTATGAAATATATCATAAAGTATGATTATTTATAAGTTATATTGATATCTTAATAAACTAGTTCAATTTATATAAAAGGCAGTTTTATATAAAATAAGATATTTATATATTCATATTTATATCTTAATAAGCTAGTTACAATTTATATAAAGGGCTAATGTTATAAAAACCCTCAAGTTTTTAGGGTTTTGTCGGTTTTGCCCAATGTTGAATTTTATGTCCGTTTTTACCCTAACATTTTCCAAAAAATGTTCGGTTTTACCCTTTTACTGGTGATAACAGGTTACCATTATATTAGCTTCGCAAAAAACCCTTAAGTTTACAGTTTTTTACGTTTTTACCCTTAAGTTTATAATTTTTTTTTACACTTTTACCCTATGTTTTTTTTTTTCATATTATACGTATTCAAGCAGAAAAATCATATGAATATGTATATTATGAAAAAAAAATACTTATGGTAAAAATGTAAAAAAAATTATAAATTTAAGGGTAAAAACGTAAAAAAAAAATAGTAAACTTAAGGGTTTTTTTGCGAATTTAATATAATGGTAACCTAGAAAACCTTTATCACCGGTAAAAGGGTAAAACAGAACATTTTTCTGAAAATGTTTGGGTAAAAACGAACATAAATTTCAACTTTGGGCAAAACCGACAAAACCCTGAAAACTTGATGGTTTTTATGACATTAACCCTTATATAAAAGGTAGTTTTATATAAAATAAGATATTTATATATGACTAGTTATATATATATATATATATATATATATATATATATATATATATATATATATATATATATATATATATATATATGTTGGGAATTCTTTATAAAAATTATTGATTTTTATAAAGATAAGATGTATGTGTATATAAACTAGCCATTAGACAAATTTTGTCTTCTTTTGTGCATGATTTTTCGAAAATTGTAAGGATACCAAGCATGGTCTTCTTTTACCATGCTTGGGACAATGTTGATTTTTTTATTTAAAAATATATCAAGTTTTTTAAGATCAATACATATCGATTGAAGGCAAACGGGCAACAAGCTGCGCCGCTAGCCCTTTCTGGATGGCAAAACCAATTCTTTTGAAAACAACATTTGTGGATCTAGGAGATATGACATTAGAATGCTTGACCCGTTGGACTCCATTGAGGAGCTCCACCGCCTCTGGTGTGAGAAAACCAAATGTATCGAATGTAAAAGGTACAAACGCATGTTGATTTTCTATACATGCATTCTCGTGCTTTATAACTTTGCACGCAACGACTTTCAAAGAGGCATGCCCAGTTGTGAAACCTCCGCTCCCCAAACCAATGAGAGGAGACCCCCAGTAAGATCCATGCATGCATGCTTCCCTCTTATCCATCCAAAGACCAAAATGTTAGTTGGTCTAAGTGTGGACCTTCCATCCTGCGGGTCCGTCAAAAAGTTCATTGGCGCTTCTTTCTTCATAGAAATACAAGCACGCCGGAAAGCATCAAAAGAGAACATCCCGAACCACATCATGTTTGTACTTGAAACCAGGGAGCTCTCTACAATAAACGCATGTTCCCCAAAGGTATCCAAACATGCCTTGCGGCAAATTGGGCATATCTCGTCAATTGGGAATATGGGAATCATAAGGCGGTAACGAAGGATAGTTTGGTACTCCATAGGAGACATATGCTGACCAAGACCATCAATAGGGATAGTTAGCAGAAAATCCTGAGCATGAGGTCCCCGCAGACACTCAAATACTGCTTTTGTCTGACAGTCATGTCGAAGTCGACTTCCATATATTTGACGATTTTGCTAAAATGGGCACACACTAAAGCTTTTGGGGATTTAGGGGGGCCGTTTCCTTATTAGTGAAACTGCTACAGTTAAATCCCGAAATCGTATCGTGGAGACGAGTCATAGCATATAGGTGGAAACCTCGTATGCCGAGTACAAATGCGTAAGATGTGGTCTTGTAATGCCCAAGATTGGGCCCTCGAGGCTACAAATGTGTAGGTGGAAACCTCGTATGCCGAGTACAAACCCAAACCACCGAAATGAATAGGTAAGGAAGCCAGGCACCACTGAATGTCTCCAAAGAAGGGGCCTCCACATACCACCATATCCTCGATAGACCTGCACAATCTTTTGTCAAAGAACAAAGCTGCCTCTTCTATGTGTACCGGCTGGCATGCCCTTAAACCAAAGAAAAGTTTTGCAATGAGCATACATGATTGAAGCAAAAGGAGCTCATTCTGCAGGTCACATAGTTGTGGAAGAAGGTCCATTAAATCAACAACATTGACAGCTCTCTTCATGGCCAGCCCGCTAATAAACCATGCGTCTCTGCTAACAGCCCCCCTAAGGAGCTTCACCCCCAAAGAAGGTCTCCCTATATCCTTTGGGAATAAATCGACACAAAGCTTCCTACCATCACAAGAGGGCCAAAAAAATCTCTGTTTTCTTGATTTTCAACTCAAGACCCAAACCTGGACCATGCAATCGAATAATGTTCAACACTCTAGCCACCTCCTATGAATCCCCAATGACAGTCCCATCATCTAGATACCAATCATGGAGAAGGAGTTTACAATTGTCTCTAATCTTGTGCACAAGCGGGTACAAAACGAGAGCAAAAAGAAGAGGGCCCAAGGGGTCACCTTGCTGCACCCCAGTGGCAGACCATATATGTTGGTCTCCGATATAAAGTCTCGTTGCTTGCCTGTACAAGAAATTCACCTACAAAGAAATAGAAGGGCACATCTTCTTAACCTCATGGAGCAATGCTGATCGATCCACCAGGTTAAAGGCATTCAAGAAATCCACAATAAACATTACATGAGACCCATCAGCATGGTGTTCACTCAACACCCTATTGCCACTGTGTAACACAGCCTCAGCAACGCCGGATACGCCAACCTCAAACTGAAAATCATTAAGGTACTTGGCCATTTCTTTACCCACACCTTTCATGGCAACCTTGGAAACCAGATGTCTCCATATAGTGCCTACTGCAATCAGAAAGATCCCGTTGTCAGGTTTAAGTAGAGGTGTGAGAGGAGCGGACGCAACAAACTCTGCCAAAATGGTTGGACATCTTTCCGCTAACCATAAATTAACCACTGAAGTGATAGCATGTATGAGCTCTTTGGCAATAGCAAAACCTTCTCCACAAAGGGCATCTAGTAAGTGTTGAGCCCTCAAGCCATATCTCCCGCAAGAAGTTCCTTTAGGGAAGGATTTGATGCAACCAAATACACAGTCGAAGTATGCAACAAGGGGAGGTTCAAAAATTATGGGGCTCGGCATGGATGGGAGTGGTATGAAAGGGTGTTTGTCCTCTAAAGCTTTAATAGTATCACCATTATATGGTGCAACACTCGATGAGCATAACACTTTCACTGTTGAGATAAAATGACCATCTGCAACCTTACGGAGACACTGTCTGATGTTGGTGTTACTTGATGTAGACTCCTTCTGAATGATGCCTCCACTCTGTCTTATAGCTCCAACCTCGGGTTTGTCTAACATATTTTGAACTAACTTCGGGATACCACCCTCTTTCCCCCATGTATCCAAGGAGTTCAGGATGGAGATTTGTTGTAATGATTTTCTATTCCCAGACCTACATTCTTGTCTATTTTTGGGTTCTTGTCCCTCCTTTTACTTTATGGTATCCTTACACCTTTTTGGCCATTATATAAGGAAGGGTTTGGAAGGATTTTGGGAGTAGTTCTTATAACTTCTTGCAAGTCTTCTTCTTCTTCCACTTCTTAGAACCAAATCCTGGAGCTCCATGCTCTCTAGAGGATTACCATATTTCGGAATTTGAAGGCTCTTCTTCTTCTCCATTCTCTTGCATTTTGATGCTAGACAAAGTCCCTTTTTTGCTTCACCTTTGAACATATATTTGGTATATATTTCAAAGGATTTTGAACAACAAATTACAAGTGAATACTAGCATGTTTTGATGGTTCTACTCTTGCTTGGTGGATACTTGTAGATAAATCTTGCTTTAGAGTTTCATTCCACACTTCATCAACTTCCAACCTCCCATGAGGATCAAAGTCTTCAAAGGTTGTTATGTTTTCCCTTCTATGGTTGTTTTAATCTTTCTAACTCTTGAAAAATGATCCTTGGTGGGCAAAATAGTATTAGTTTTATTCAACATTTTAAAGCTTCTGTTGTCATTTTATCGGATGTGAAACCAAATTTTTGAATAAAAACCCAAAAGTTTGTGCATGCACTTTAGCGTGTTATGATAGTTTTCTTGTGTGTTTCAGTATGGTGGTTACCCGAGGTTCAGGCTCTAGTTATCCCGAGAGGCCGAGTGCCAGTGATGATGAGATCTATAGGATCATTGCCGTTAAGGTGGCCATGACGATCAGAGAGGCCATACCAGAGATGTTCACATCTGTTAAGACCATGCCGATCAAAACTTTTGACGAACACTGTGCCTCTGTCACTGAGGTTGGTGCTGCTACAGCCACCACAATTGTTGTTGCTGCGAGACCGTAAGGGGTGATTCATTGTGGTACCAGGAGTTCAATAACACGAAGCCACCAGAGTTTGACGGGACCCAGGACCCAATTTCCGCAATGAGATGGATTTTTGATATTGAGAGTTGTTTCTACACTTTCTCCTATCCGGCAAATTTGTGGGTTCGTTTTGTGCTAAACATGCTTCGCCTGGGAGTGAATGATTGGTGGAAGTTTGTGACGACTGAATATTCTATTGCAGAATGTTCTGCAGTGACTTGGGGGAAATTCACCAAGATGTTTAGAGATGAGTTTGTGCCAATGGTTGAGAGAGAGAGAGAGGTTAACCCTGGAGTTTCTGTATCTCAAGCAGAAGACAAAGACTTTGACTAAAATCACAAGGATGCTCCATGAAAGGGACCTATTTTCCCTTGAGCACGTGTGTTCAAAGTAGGCACATGTGAGTCAACATCTGAGTATCCTGAGGAGGGATATCCGTGAGTTTGTGGCGAACACTTCACATCTGATATTAGTTGAGCTACATATCAATACCAGGATGAGGGAGATTGAGCTGGAGACTTAGCCGAGAGAGCTGAGGGAGACTCAGGGAAAGATAGGAGGCCAGTATAGTTGCAGTCGGAGACTAAGTGGTTCAAACCCACTAACTTGAGAGTTGGAGGCTAGAAGGGCCGCACTTGCAGCAAGTGCGGCAAGGGTCATGAGGGAACATGTCGGTTGGGGACTATTTGCTACATGTATGGCAAAGAAGGGCATATGGCAAAGGATTGCCCCAAGGGATTTCGGGTTTGCTTCAATTTGCTACATGTATGGCAAAGAAGGGCATATGGCAAAGGTCATTTGAGGTCAGAGTGTCCTCGACTTGCATCAAGGACAGTTCAAGCTCCTGCTCCTACTACCTTACATATTATTGATGGCCGACATGGGAAGGTAAAGGCTCCGAGGGATCGAGGGAGAGCATTTCAGCTGACGATAGAGGTGGCCTGATCGGCACCGGATGTCATGGTTGGTATGTGTTTCTTTATTATTTCTGTTGATTTTTTATGTTTTCATATGATATTTCTCTTGTTAGGTACTTTCCTTGTGAATTTTGTGTTGGGTTTTGAGCATTCTAACACTTCCTAAGTGTACATGCAACCCTAAATACCTTGGATCTATGTTTTCTCTATTATACATGCAAATAAGAACATCCAAGGTATTATCCTAATCTAGCATACAAAAACTATGAATGTAACAAGATAGAATACATACCTCTTGATGTAGCTTGATGTCTTCAAGCTTTAAGAGCTTAGCCCCAATAGTGTGGAAGCCTCAAGTGGAATCACAAATCACCAAGACACCTTGGAATACTTTAGAGAATATGATTACTTGGTTCTCTCTAGTGAAATTGGCTAGCCCTTCTTTAGTGTATCCACACTACTGCCAATTTCACCAACCAAAGACATCTTTATATAGTATGGAGGATTAGGGTTAAACCCTAATACCCATGACCTTTCATTTCCTAGGATCCATGGGTTAAACACTCCATGGACTATCCATGAAAGCTTAGCCCAACCTAAATGAACTTGGCCCATTCCATATATATAAGAGTCCATATTTAATTAGTTCCTTTTGATCACTTAATTAATTATAAATTAATTCTTGATCAATACTAATTAAATAATATGATTCCATATTAATATATTAGAACTTATAATATATTAATATTAATCATAAACATACTATTCTCAAAAGATTATCCATATAAATTGTGTCGGTGAAGTGCAACCCAAATGGACCATGCCGGGTCGGGTCAAGTACATACCAAATATAGTTATGGACTTAGACATTAATCCAACAGTCTCCCACTTGGATAAGTCTAAAACTATTATTGCGTATGACTTCAAACCTAACTGGCAATCGTAGCTCTTAAAGCTGCTGTCGAACTCTGATCTTGTCAACGAACTTGTCCATTAGATAAGGGATCATATATTCCTCCATTCTAGATATCATATGGACTGAGACATGGATTATAATCATTCTCTCTGTCCATTTGTTGTTTCCCGATTTCCGATTTATGATGACTGACTAATTGAACAAATCAAATCAGTCCTGGCCCGGCCGAGCACTTCCATTTGTCATCATCAAATCATCGAGGGGCCCACAGATATCGCTTTTATCCCGAAGGTAAAAGGAACGGATAAACTTCGACTCATATGGCTTGTTCTACTACTTGTTGAATCATACACAAAGGCACGTTTTATAGCACCGAGTTACCAAATGCGTTTTCGTGCAATCAATGTACTATCAACTCATAGTAACAACTCATATCTCTAGGTTTGAAGAATATAAGATATTATCGTCTCATGATCACTCGTGATAAAATCCATGAAGTGATTCCAATGAGCGCGGGTTGAATCCAATACTCAGAACTTATGAGCACTCATGAGTGTTGTAGCCCTTTGTCCAACACCTTAGACCTCTACAAGCCAACCCATGACAGTCTTAATTCATATCTACTTCCAACATATGACCGACTGTGGATGGTTTGAATAACTTAGTCATTCCGGAAGAATAACCTAGTTTATTCGGGAAGTCAAAACATGCAAAATGAAACACAATAATAATTGAATCCAATATGGTATCAACCCTTTGAACATAAATAAAACACCTTTTATTTATCACCATATGATTACACATTATTCATTGTATACTGTTTCAGCTATCAACTTTATTCTTGAATTTAAAACAATAGTTGTCCCATGCTCCAAGCATGTACACTATGTTTTTCTAAACACTAGTCATGCCATACACCAAGTATGCATACCATGTTTGTCTATGATCTTTACTTTGTGAACTAGATCCATTGAACATAACTTCAATGATTCTCTTTTCACACTCCCAAATCCTTACTGCAAATGCAAGAATTTCAAATTCATGTCATTTACTGAAATCTGTTAGATTCTAAACTTATATGCATTGATCTTCTTGTAATGATTATGCACAAAGTCATAAAGACTTGACAACAAACATTACAGACCATTCCAAAGGAGATCAGCTCCTTGGGAACATCCTTCTTGCATTAAGTTTCCTAATCTTAAACAGATTGAAAAATTCTAACTTTGAAACATTTCCAGATTCCATTTTGACTATCACTTCTGAACAAGATTTGCCTCCTTACAGATTATGTCAATATGGTCCTTCCAGAATTATCACTATACTTCCAACTGTCCTTGAGCAACCAATCTTTGGTAAACCTTAGATTGTCCTCGACAATTGTTTAATCCTTTTAGTCATATCCAGTTCTAAACCTTTTCCCTTCTTAATGCCCCAGGCATTTGGAAAATTTTAGAAAGGATGAATATAGCACATGTAATCGATCCTATATCCGAAGTATATGGGAATCGATTCATGATGTCTCACATAAAGACTAAACCAGTCTTTTGCTATAACATTTCAATTTCTATTTGCCAAGTTCTCATAATTCAGATTATGAAAAGGGATGCCGTAATCATAATCGAATTTTAGAACGCAAATAATGGACCCATATACAAAATTTCCTTATGTTGAGCCATTCCAACATGAAATTCATATATATATGCTTGACTAAATGATTAAAACCTCACGATCTAAGCTTATAGATTTGAGATGAAGTATAATTTCCTCTCCCTTAATTATAGCAAAACAACTTTTTTTTCAATTGAAACTTTTGTTTTCTATAATTAACATTGCTAGCTTGCAATACTTATCATAATTATCATGCTCCCACTAACATGATGATTATTGGCATAACACTTATGCTCCCACTAGCTTTGACATGTACTCAGAAAACAGCTGACTTTCTTACTAAAGTTCAGATTTCTGATACTAGATTGTTTTGATAAGACTTTATCAAAATCATACACCTTCCCTTAGATAGCACACTTGTGTGTCTAAACAATTATGAAGAGGGATGCCAAAATCATAATGGTTAGACCTTTTTGCCACTTCTCACAAGTCCAGGTTAGTGTGCCGATAAACCACACACGCTCCACTAACGACTTTGAGAATGCAAATATCACAATTACTATCTAGATAAAATCTACTTAGTGAAAGAGTTTCCTCACCATCATTTTCATGAATCGGAGAGAAACCTTATGACACTTAGATTTATATGGTGTATGAGTTCCTACCCATATGAATTTGTCAAAACCATAATCACAAGACAAAGATAATGACAAATCCAAAACCATATGGATTGAACTCAATCTCAACTTCTTGCCACCTGGCAGCTCAAGGGCCCGCCATTGCTTCCAAGTTGTTGTGCAACAAATTGAGAACTCTAAGAACTCATATGCAAAGCCAACTTTAACTGGAATGGGCACAGAATATGTCAACACGATAGGTTATAAACCGCAAGTCGTGTGCTAGTGAAGAACTTCAGGTTCTATTATTGATTAGTTCTTGAGACTTTCAAGACCTTTAAGACTCCCACTGTCCTCTTGACATATAAGACTCCCTTGTCAAACATCCAAGAGATAGTGCGAATTCTAATCAAGACAAACACTTCACACAATTGTCCTTAGTTGGTCTTTGTTTTATCCAAAACATCACAACTTACCAATTTCAAATGTACAAGAGTTTTAAACCTTCTTTAAGACATGTCACTCAAGTTACAATCTTAGAGTATAACTCTAAGAATTGTTTTTGGAACGAAGTATGAATCATCTTCTTGATTTAACCACTTCAACAATTCAAGTTCCTCTTCTTAGCTATAAGAAGGCTCTTAGAGGATGAATTGTGATAAGGTCTCTAAATCATTAAGATGATCACAAAACTGATACGAAAGTACTCTCCCATCTTTTCAGATTTGAGAAATTTTTATCCTTCTGCCTAATTTGATTCTTCTTATTCGCTCTGTCATATATTGGAACCTTTTTCCAATGTCTCAGAGTTACACTTAAGCTTGTAAGTATAATCATATTTACTGAGCTTTTGTAAATTATGACGAACAATCTTATCGATCTTTTGTGGTGGACTTAACCAGTGCACAAGACTATGTACTCGATCCCTTAGTCCATTACTTGACTCACACATCCATGTGAATAAGTAATTAGTCTTAATTTTCCAATACTTGAAAGTTCTCATTCATCATCTATACAACTTGCATGATTCCAAGTTCCGGTCCAATTGAAACTTGGGTGATGAGAATCTTTCCTTATTTGGTAAATCTAGACATTACCACAAATGAAAGAATCAATTTCATATTTCCACTCTTGCTCTTAATGGAATCATATAAGCAACAATTTTTCCTCAAAATCCATTGTAAGGATATTTTAAAATAAATAAAATCAAAAATTTTTCTTTTATTTTAAAACTTTGCGGAAAAACTTATCCTTACAATCCATATGAAAACTTGTTGTTATCTATTCCTAAGCAATATCTCATAACTCCTAAGAAGTTGCTCAAGAATCCGATCTTCAAACTATGCGATAGAAATCCATCTACGCCATCAGATTCAGCATATTCTTTCTTTAAGTTTCTTCACTTTTCTTTGATTCTTAAAACATCGCCATGTGACCCAGTCACATCATGTATCAGGAATCTCAGAATAGAAACTTAACAGAGTTAGATAGTGGTCTTTACCTGAAGTAGAGTCAAACTTATTGACTTTAACATCCTTAGGTAAATTTGGCAGCTTCACAACCAATGCCCCTTCCCTTGGCAATATAAACATATGGACCCTTTGATAATGGTACACGAGACTATCACAGACTTAACTTTTCTCTTTACCATTTGGTCAACCGAGTTGACTATGGCCGATCCCTTTCCATTGGGAAGAGAATGCTTTACTGGATATCCAATGTCATCATTGTCAATGTCCATAAAGTTTTAGGAAGTTGATCTTAGCAAATAGATAAGATCATTAAGGGTCTTGTCATAGTCTGTTTCATAGGTGTCCCAAAGGAACTCACTATGTGACTTAGAAAGTGATTGAACCACCACCTTTCTCAAGACTTTGACACCCAACTCTCCCGGCTTGTCAATATGTGACTACATCTCCAAGATGTGTTCACACCTAGACCTTGCCTTGCCAATAGGGCTTGAGTGACCTTAAACTTTTCAAGAACTTGTGGGTTGGGGAGAATAATTGGAGGAGGTGAAAGAAGTATGATTTCCAAAGGACATCATCTTCATTTAGGAAACCTTGTTTCACTAGATTTGGGAAGATCATAGGTGTCTATTACAGACATCTTTTGGGAGATATTCAAGATAGTTGATTTAAAGTCCTTAATATGACACCCAATATGAAATATTAAGGCTAGGACCCAACAAACTATTTTATAACTTAGAAGAGGTATGCCGTAATCCAAGCTATAAAATATTTGAAGGTAGGTGAATGACGATTCACCAATTTCCACCAAGATAAACGAAATGAATTATTAGGTTTTAATTGGTTTTGAAACTCCTAGATCTTTGAGATTCATTGAACTTTTCAAAGGCATGTTTCAATCTCGAGTGTGCCCTTCAGGTTTTGTGACTGGGATGCCGAGGATCACAAAACAAGGTGTGAAGTAACCATGCAAATCACTTGGTACCCTTAATAAATTACCCCTCAATCGATGTGCCGGTTAACCACACACGCTCCATCGATACTATGATAAATATTAAGTCACCCTTTACCTACCGTGTTAAGTCCAAGTTAGTGTGTCGGTTAACCACACACGCTCCACTAACGACTTAGACAAAGTGTAAAGTGTAATTTCATGGGTTAGCACCTTATTCACATTTTTCCTAAGTAACTAAGATTGGGTATTATTAAGAGTTTAGTTACTTAGTATTATCATTAATACTTTTAATGAAGGGAGAATTCTAGTCCTGTCAAACCCGTTCGGCTAACGACCCTCCACCAGTGAAGCAAGCGGTGGGTGAGAGTGGACACCCATTAAGTTGCCATTTTATAGGCAACAACCTTATACCCACCTTATAGACCGGCTTCGTGAATGAGGCGTACTAGCGGTAAGACTGACTTTACTCTTATACATATATATATATATATATATATATATATATATATATATATATATATATATATATATATATATTATTAACTTATAATATTATAAAGTATAAGGGTTGAATTTTAACTTTTAAAATTCTAAGGGCTAACTTGGAATTAAAGTATTCATAAGTGAAAACTTCACAAATTCCAAAACTTGAGGGCAAGTTTTGAAACTATTCAAAACTAATTAATTCCATAACTTATGTGTTTAAAGTAGTTTTAATCCAAAAACTCTTCAAGTTCCATAACTTGAGGACAAGTTATGGAAGACTTTAAACTAATAAAAGAATTAACTTTTCTTTATTTTATAACTTATGGAATTAATTAAGGTTACACCTTTATTTTATTTTATTTTATTTTATTAAATGAAGAGACTCTTGGTCCTCCATAACTTGAGGACAAGTTATGGAGTCATAAAACCATTTAATTAGAACTAGACCCTTCATTTTTGTAACCTTTGCCAATTTTTATGAGTTTTATGATTCTTAAATGTGACTTTTCATATAACTTGAGGACAAGTTACAAAAACACATTTTAGAATCAATTCTTAGATTAATTTGGATTAAAACCAACTATCACATAATTTTATTCATTAATCTAAATTCACTCATAAAACAAGGTAACACAAAAAACTTTTGGTGATCCATAACTTATTCTTAAGTTATGGAATCCTTTAAAACATTAACACCAAATTTTGTAACTCCAAAAAAACTTTGAATCAATTTTTTTTTTTTAAAACCTTTTCATATCCATAACTTATGGAGGTTTCAAAAAATAAAACTCTTTAGATCAAACTAATAAAATAATCATATTATTTTATCTTTTCAATTTTTTTTTTCAACTTTGAAAATAAAATATTTGCATCAATATAACAGAAAACAACCCGTGGCTCTGATACCACTGTTGGGTTTTGAGCATTCTAACACTTCCTAAGTGTACATGCAACCCTAAATACCTTGGATCTATGTTTTCTCTATTATACATGCAAATAAGAACATCCAAGGTATTATCCTAATCTAGCATACAAAAACTATGAATGTAACAAGATAGAATACATACCTCTTGATGTAGCTTGATGTCTTCAAGCTTTAAGAGCTTAGCCCCAATAGTGTGGAAGCCTCAAGTGGAATCACAAATCACCAAGACACCTTGGAATACTTTAGAGAATATGATTACTTGGTTCTCTCTAGTGAAATTGGCTAGCCCTTCTTTAGTGTATCCACACTACTGCCAATTTCACCAACCAAAGACATCTTTATATAGTATGGAGGATTAGGGTTAAACCCTAATACCCATGACCTTTCATTTCCTAGGATCCATGGGTTAAACACTCCATGGACTATCCATGAAAGCTTAGCCCAACCTAAATGAACTTGGCCCATTCCATATATATAAGAGTCCATATTTAATTAGTTCCTTTTGATCACTTAATTAATTATAAATTAATTCTTGATCAATACTAATTAAATAATATGATTCCATATTAATATATTAGAACTTATAATATATTAATATTAATCATAAACATACTATTCTCAAAAGATTATCCATATAAATTGTGTCGGTGAAGTGCAACCCAAATGGACCATGCCGGGTCGGGTCAAGTACATACCAAATATAGTTATGGACTTAGACATTAATCCAACATTTTGTACCTGCTGTAGTGTTGTTTGACTCGAGTGTGAGTCGATCTTTTATGTCATCATCCTTTTGTCATGATTTTAGCATTACACATGAGGCCTTGAGTAGACCATTGAGGATTTCTATAGCTGACGAGCATGTAGTCTCCGCTACGGAAATTTATCGGGGTTGTGTATTAGAGAATTTTGGTGTTGGGTATCCGATAGACCTTATCCATATTACGATGGGAGATATATGTGTTATCCTGGAAATGGATTGATTGAGCTGGTTTGTGGCTCTAACTGACTGTGAATCACAATTGGTGATGATTTGAGACCTTATCCATATTACGATGGGAGATATCTGTGTTATCGTGGGAATGGATTGATCGGATTTCTGTTCTGCCGCCAGGGCAAGGCAATGTTTATAGTATGGGTGCATAGGTTATCTGGCATATGCGGTGGATACTCAGATTGATGAGAAGAGGTAGATTTCCATATATGATGTTCATGTTGTACGTGATTTCCCTAATGTTTTTCTGGAGAAGTTCCCAGGTGTGCCTCCTAAGAGGTAGGCGGAGTTTCATATCGACATGATCCCTGTTGCAACGTCGATTTCCATGGCACCGTATTACCTTGCACCACCCGAGATGCAAGAGTTATCCTCTCAACTTTGGGATCTGTTATGAGAGGATTTTTTTCGGCCGAGTAGCCTTTAGAACTCGTTATGGGCATTACAAGTTCATGGTGATGCCTTTTGGTCTCATCAATGCACCGACTGCGTTCATGGATCTCATGAACCGGGTGTGTAGGCCCATGTTGGACCGGTCAACGATCATATTCATCGATATTATCTTGGTCTATTCGAAGACTAGAGAGCAACGTGAGGATCATTTACGCGAGATTCTTGGGGTTCTGAGGAAGGAGAAGCAATATGCAAGCTCTCTAAGTGAGAGTTCTCGTTGCATGGTGTTCAGTTTGTAGGACACCTTGTCAATCAGAACGATATTTTGGTTGACCCAGCCAAAATAGAGGCGGTTATGCGGTGGGAGGTTCTGAAGTCTCCATCTGATATTCGGAGTTTCCTCGGTTTGATAGGATATTATCAGAGATTCATTCGATACTTCTCCACGATTGTTGTTCCTCTCACTAAGTTGATAAGGAAGGATGTTGTGTTTACAAGGGGGCATGAGCAGCAGGCATCATTTAAGACTCTTCGATAGAGACTTTACGAGGCGTCAGTACCTACCCTCCCAGAGGGAGTTGAGGATTGCGTGGTCTATTGTGATGCATCCATTTCAGGATTGGGTGTTATGTTGATGTAGAGAGGGCATGTGATTGCGTACGCTTGAAGGAAGCTGAAACCTCACGAGGCGAAGTATCCCACCCATGATCTAGAGTTGGGGCGGTAGTTTTCGACCTCAAGATTTGGCGCCATTATCTTTATAGGGTTCGGTGTACTATCCGCACGGACCATAAGAGTCTGCAGTAAATTATGGATCAGCCTAATTTATATATGAGGCTGAGGAGATGGCTTGACGTAGTAAAAAACTATGAATGCGAGATTTTGTATCACCTGGGCAAGGCCAATGTGGTGGCTGAATCCTTGAGCCAAAGGACAGTTAGTGCCCTGATTCAGGATGTGTGTTTGAGGATGACTATGAAGACTCTAGTCTTGGAGATGATCAGATATGTGCAATCGGAGGCTATCAAGGAGGAGAATCAGAAGAGTGAGCGAGTGATGGGTCAGATTTCAGCCTTTGATATTTCCAGTAGGGGTTATTAACTCCTCATGGATGGGTTTGGGTACCGTATGCTGGCAAGGATTGACGGGTGTTGATGGCTGACGCCTACAAGTCGAGATTATCCATTCATCTGGGGGCTAGAAATATGTATCTTGACCTACAACATAGCTATAGGTGGCCGTATACGAAGATAGATGTGGTCTAGTTCGTGGAGTGGTGCTTGACCTGCAGGAAGGTCAAGGCCGAACAGCAACGCCCTCACGGCAAGTTACAGCCCTTGGAGGCCCCACTGTGGAAGTGTGAGCAGATCATGATGGATTTTTTTACAATATTGCCAAAGATTGTGAAGGGTTTTGATGCTATATGTATAATAGTTAATCGTTTGATGAATAGTGCTCACTTCTTAGCCATAAGTAAGAGCTCTTCTTCCGACAAATTGGCCGAGATCTATATCCGAGAGATAGTGGCACGTCATGGGGTATCGACTTCTATTGTGTCAGACCAGGATGTTCGTTTTACTTCTAAATTTTGGAAGAGGTTCCATGAAGAGTTGGACACTCGATTGCATTTCAGTATCGCCTATCATCCGCAGTCAAATGGGCAGCACGAGTGGACTATTCAGATGCTTGAGGATATGTTACGGGTCAGCATCATTGATTTTGGTGGGAGCTGGGACTCCGAATTTCCTTTGGCTAAGGTTTTTTACAACAACAACCATCATTCTAGCGTTAACGTGCCTCCCTTTGAGTTCCTGTATGGGAGGAATTGTCAAAATCCTATTTGTTGGGGTGAGGTCGGACAAAGAGTCATAGGGAGCATTGAGTTAGTGCTCAAGACAACATAACTTATTCAACAGGTCAGAAAGAGATTGTCGACGACCCAGAGCTGACAGAAGAGTTATATGGATCAACGACACTCTGAGTTGGAGTTTCGGGTCAGAAATTTGGCGCTCCTAAAGGTATCACCTTGGAAAGATGTTATCCGATTCAGGAAGTCATGCAAGATGGGCCCCATGTTTATTGGCCCTTTCATAGTAATAGCCCGAGTGGGTAATGTAGCATACCAGTTAAAGCTGCCTGAGGAGTTGATTCTGATTCACGACACCTTCCATGTTTCCTAGTTGAGGAAGTTTGTAGCCAATGAGAGGTTGTGGTTCCTTTGGAGGACATTCAATTCGATAGTTGCCTGAATTACATCGAGAGGTCGCTGGCGGTTATGGATAGGAATGTGAAGACCTTGAGGAACGAGGTAGTGGACTTGGTCAAAGTTCAGTGGCAACACCAGAAACGCTCTGAGTGGACTTGGGAGCCCGAGACTAATGTGCGAAAGAATTATCCTAACCTGTTCGTAGAGGTTGACTTCGAGAACGAAGTCTGATTCTAGTAGGGGAGAATTGTAACACTCGTTTCCAGGTATTTCCATTTAAACCCTTAGCATTTTAAAATTACTTTTAAGCCCTTTACGTTGGGCATACCAGCCTTGTATAACGGGCATAAGTCAGCATGAGGGCCGTGGCGGAGGAGGAGTACGTTGGGCGTATATATGAGTACGTCAGGCGTACTCGTGCAACTTCTAAACCCTAAATTTTTAGGGTTGTGTCCCCTATTTAAACATCTTAATCCCCTTGGACATCTTTATGACTAGCCTCCATTTCCTCCAAACCCTAAAATCGAAATCATTGCCTTTGTGGGTGAGATTTGAAGCTTGAGGGTGATCCTTGAGTGTTCTTGATAGAGAAGGAAGATCATTCCAAAAATGGTGGTGCATTCAAGCCTTTGGATCCAGAATCTGCATCTCTTTGTTCATATTTTGAAGGTATAAAGTTCATACCTTGGAGCTTGTTTTGCTAGATCTTATTTAGGCTTAGATTTAAGTTCATTTTGTCCCAAAAATTTGATCTTTGTGAGTACATAATACTACAAAGCATATGAGCTGTCTTTTCAAAAATTTTAAGGTGTTTAGAGTCATAAAAATGTTACCATGGTCCTTTCCTTTCTCCTATGCGTGAGTTATGGAGTTTTTTAGTGAGGTAAAATGTTAGGGTTTTAGGATTTAGCTCTTTGTAGCCATGCAAAGGCTTAAAGTCAAATACTTTATGGATTAATACGTCCTTTAAGGGTCGAATATGAAGTTGGAGTAAATGTATTAATGACTAAGAGATTAAAAGTAGAGTTTTAGGTCTCAGCTGTGTATGTCGAGTGTACTCCTGGCTACACCCAATTTAACCAGTTGCGAGACCATTCCTTCATAGCTAAGTGCTCTACGCCCAACGTAGAGCTGTGTACGCCGCGCATACGACCAGGGATTGACTTTCTTTGACTTTTGGGCTAATTGTGTCTTAAGTGACTAGTGAGGCTTTTGTTCTTGGAAGGCGCAAAATGGTATTTTTCCCTAAATATGGATTAGACTTGGCTTGGTATTCGTGGAGTATGGAAATTACCTTAATTATTAATCAGGGTTAACCGGTGTAATTATTAGGCAGAGTCTAGTTCCGACAGTTCGAGTGTAAGTTCTATCAATCATCTGTGCGAGGTGAGCCTCATCAATGTTCTTACCTGTGTGGTAGAATATATGTGTTGACCAGCTGGTTCTATGTTCTATTACTGTGATATGTGTTATTGTGTGTACTGAGACTTTGGGTAGTCTCTATGGTTGCTAATAACCCACATTGCGTGATGTTTGCCCACTGAGACTTTGGGTAGTCTCCAAAGTTATTGATATACCATAACTGTATATTTTTTGTTTTATTGTATGTTGTATTTTAGGGAAATCACTAAGATTCGTGCTTACAGTTGTTGATTAAATATGTTTCAGGTACTTTTGAGGATCACAGGAAGGCGAATGCTTGATTGTACACATTCACCTGCTGTTTATGATTCCAGATATTTTGGGACACTATGATATTTTGATGATCATTTGTATTTGACATTGTGATTTTCTTAAGATTGGTTTTACAAACAATGTTTTCATATGAATTTAAAAATGAAAATTTTGGTTTGAAAATTTGGATGTTACATTGGTAAGTGGGAACTAGAAAGCTGGAATCTCTACATTTTATTTGTGTAAAAGTGTTCTACAAAAATGTAATATTACTTAAAATCATAAACTAAAAGCTTCCAAAAGCTATTTAAAGGACAAAATTGCATGAATGGTCCATGTGTTTATCGAAAATTGTCATTTTAGTCCAAAAAGCTTTGGACTAGCACCGTTGGTCTAAAACTTTCATTTTGTTGCAATTTTTTAAGAGAATTTTGAAACTTTTTATAATGATAGATTTGCTCTCTATTATTTCCTTTTTCCATTTTATATTAAAGTAATTAAAAACACCCCACCCTACCCATCACCTCACCACCTCAATCTCATTCTCTTATTTTACAACAGCCTACCATACCCATCTTCTGCCAGTTTTACAAAGAATTACCACCACCATCAAAATCTTCAGAAGATATAAACACCATCATCGCCATCGTTACCACCGTTATCCACAGTTGTCTCCATCGCCACCACCACAATTGAACACCACTACCACCACCTCATGGAAAAATTCCGATCGGAACACCCTTGTTTTGAGGAAAAGAACACCTCTGATCTGAAAAGTTACTGTCATTGTTGGTTATCTGTAACCCTAACGTTGTCGATATGGGTTATGAATCATGGTTTTTTTTTTGGTTTCAAGATCTAGAAGGGAGAATCACCGACAAAAACCATATCATCTCCACCCTTCATATTTTCCTCTTCATTCATCGGAGTCGCTACCCTATCAAATCTCCGCAAGTGGAGTTGAATACCCTTGGGAGTTTTGATGTCGCCGATCTGTGAAAGGGAGATCTAACACCATCTTCTTCAACAAACCTTAACTCGTCGCCGCCTTCATTGTTATCCTTCCCTGACGTTTCGTAATTCCCTTACCATTGTGAAGGATCATGCCATCATCATCTTTGTCTTCATCAAGGTTTCACATGAGTTCAGATCTAGGATGTTTGTTCATCAGAGTTCATATCAACAAACACTAAGAAACAACGACCACAAATAGATTTGGAAACTGTAAGCTCTCTTTCTAAATGGTAGTGATTTCAAGCGATGGTAGTGGTTTCCTACGAATAATAGCGGTTCCCGGTAATGGAGGCGGCGACGTTCTGATTTTTACGACTGACTATTCTGGTGGGGTTGGGAGGATATAGAAAGATAAAATTGATGGGTTTTGGTCATAAGACATCCTATGTGCTCATACAAACCCTAAAGCTTGGATCTAGGTTTCTCTATTGTACATACTTTGAATCCAAGACTATAAACCCTAATTCTAGCATATGGAAATCAGAATTCACATGTGATTAGGTTTAAGAACATACCTTGATTGTTATATAGCAATAACAATCCAATTCCTCCTTGAATTGACCTTGGAAAGCTGAGAGTCACAAGTGTCACTCCTCTAATGGCTTACAAACACCATAAGTAAGTGGAGAAGGTATAAAGAGAGAGGAGGGAGGTTAGAATTCATCCTTAGGACCTCTTGAGAAGGGTTAGACGAATTCATGAGCCTTAGGGGGTTTATATAGGTGTAAAGATTAGGGTTTTAGTCCTTATCATTATCTAGTTGCTTGTCCACCAAGCAACCATAAGATAACTCTTAGAAACCCTTATCCTAGTCGAATTCTAAGGCATTATCACCTCAAATTCGTTCACCATATAAATAAGATAATCATTACCTTATTTTGTAACTATCACATAATTACAATTCAGCCCCTCTAGTTTAATTAATTACACTTGATCACAAAATTAATTCTTAATTAATTATTGACCAATATTAATTAAACAAATATGATTTCTCCTTTAATATATTATTCTTATAACATATTAATAAATCATAATAACCTCTCTCTCTATTTATTTCTCCAATCAAGTTGCTTTGGTGAAGGCAACCCAAAAGGACCATGCACCATCGGGTCAAGTACATACCAAAATAGTTTTGGACTTAGACACTAATCCAACAGTCTCCCACTTGGATAAGTCTAACAACTATTCTGTGTATGACTTCGGATCCCGATCTACAATCGTAGCTTTCCAAATCCGCTGTCAACTCTGATCATATCAAATACGCGTGTCCTTAGATAAGGGATCATATATTCCTCCATTCTAGATATCATATAAGATATGATTTCAAATCATTCTCTTTGTACTATATCTCGATTCCCGATTTATGACGACTGACTAATTGAACAAATCAAATTAGCCCTAGCCCGGCTGAGCATTTACGTTTGTCATCACTAAATCATCGAGGGGCCCAAAGATATCGCTTTTATCCTACTTTGAATAAAAGGAACGGATAAACTTTGATACAATGCTTGCTTGTACTCACGCACCGAATCACACACAACAATATGTTTTATAACACTAAGTTACTAGTGCGTTTACATATTATCAATGTGCAACCGATTCGCAAGATACAACTCACACATCTCAGTTTCAAGAATATAAGATGTTATCGTCTCACCAATCACTCGTGATACAATTCATGGAGTGATCCAAGTGAGTGTGGGTTTAATCCAATGCTCAAATCACATTCATAAGCACTCATGAACGTTGCAGCAAACATTTGCTTATGTCTAATACTCTTTTAGACAATCCACACACCAATTCACGATAGTCTTCATTCATATCTACTTCCAACATATGAACGACTGTGGCCCGTTTGAATAATTCGATTATTCTTAATAAACTCAATTATTCTGGAAGTCAAAACATGCAAATGTGAAACACAAGAATAATACTAATCCCATATGGTCTCAAACCTTTGAGTATAAATAAAACGCCTTTTATTTATCACCATATTGATTACTCATTATTTTTCGTTTCGGTTAATCAACTTCTTACTTGAATTACAACACTTGTCCCATGCTCCTAGCATGCACACAATGTTTACCTATGGTTCTTACTTTGTGAAATAGATCACATTGAACACATTTCCAATCATTCTCATTTCATAACTCCAAATCCATTTTTCATAAGTTTAAGAATGTCAAATTCTTTCCACTTATAGAATATGCTTGATTCTAACATTTTATGCAATTATCCTTTTGTAATGTCACTGCACCAAAGTCACAAAGACTATTGCCAATGATATTACTAAATTTCTATCGGATATTGTTACAATACAATTCCTATGATGTCTCTCACTCAAAGTACATTCCTTTGAACATCCTTTTGCATAATAAAAGTTTCTAATCTAGACATAGATTTTCAATATTCAATTCCCAATATGGACACGCTTCCATATTTTCCATATGACAATTCATTCTTAATAGAATCTTATCTGTTCGTAATGATGTCGATATGGTCCATCCAATATGGAAACATTTCCATATTTTCCAATACTATACTTCCAACTACTCACAAGCGACCAATCCTCGTCGAACTTGGATTGTCCTTTGATAGTTGTTTAATTATTTTAGTCTAAACCGATTCTAGTCCTTTTTCCCTCTAAATGTGCTCGACATTTGGAAAATTTTAGAATGGTCAAACATTAAAGCATTTGCAATCGATCCTATAGCGGAAGCGTATGGGACACGACGCATAATGTTTTATTTGCTATGTTCTCGAAATTCGAATTGTGAAGAGGGATGCCGTAATCATAATCGAAATTTTAAGAACACACTTTGTACCTTTGACTAAATTTTATTAACATTTCTCAACCTAAACCTTTAGATTTGAAATGAAGCATAATATTCTCTCCCTTAATTATAGCAAAACAACTTTACAACCCTTACAACTTTGCAAGGTATAACTCTTGTTTTCTATAATTAATATTGCCAACTTGCAATACGTGCCTTAATAATCATACAATCATAACTTTTATGCTCCCACTATCTTGATGATTATTACAAAACATAACACTTATGCTCCCACTAGCTTCGACATGTATTCATAAACATCTTAACTTTCAGAAAAACAATGCTTATTGAATTTCTTAAGTTCATGTTTCTAATACTTAGTGCTTTGATAATCTTTTATCAAGGTTTCTTGAACTTATACACATTTGCCTTCGATAGTTCATATGTGTGTCTAAACAATTAAGACTAATTTCCAAACCTCACAATTCAAATTATGGAAAGGGATGCCGTAACCATAATTGAATTCGAGAATGCAATTTTACAATCACTATCTTCTTAAGATCTGTCTTAGTGAAAGCATTTCCTCACAATCATTTTCATGAAGGAAGAAATCTTATGACACTTAGATTTGAGCGGTGTATGTGTTCCTATCCATGTGAATTTGTTAAAACCAAAGTTTACGACAAATTCAAACTCATATGGACCGAACCTTTCTTAATCTTGATTTCTTGCCTTATGGTAGCACAGCTGCCCACCATGTCTTCCAAGTAGTTAAGCAGCTCACCCTTTCCTATCAATGTACCTTTCATTAATTAAGGTGCTTTGCCTTTTATGCATTCAAAATGAGAACTCATAGAACTCACATGCATAATTAACTCGATTGGATTGGCATAAAAACAAAATAATGTCAACACGATAGGTTGTAAACCTCAACTCGTGTGCTAGTGATGATCGATAAGGTTTATTTGATTTGTTCTTGAAACCTTTCAAGACCATTAAGACTCCCACTGACTCCTTGACATATAAGATTCTTTTGTCAAAACATTTCTTGACAAACAAATATTCAAGAGTTAGTGTAGCTTTTATCAAAACACTTCATAAATTGGTCCTAGTTGGTCTTTGTTTTATCCAAGACATCGCAACTTTCCACATTTAATGAAAGTTACAAACCTTCTTAATACCTATCACTCAATGTCACAATCTTAACTTTAAGACTTGTTATTGGAACAAAGTATGATTGACTTATTGATTTAATCATTTCTTCAATTCTTGATTCCTCTTCTTAGACATACAATTGTACTAAGACTCACTTAGAAAATCAATTGAGATATGGTTCTTAATCATTAAGACTTATCATAAAGCATAAAAGCTACTCTCCCTTCTTCTTAGAATGGAGAAACTTTTATCTTTCTGCCTACTTGATTCTTTTTATTCGTTTGCTATTGATCTAAACCCTTTAATCAATTCAGAATTACACTTAATCTTCTAAGTATAATCATATTTACTAAACCTTTAGTAAATCATGACGAATATCTTTGTTACTCTTATGGTGGACTTGATCAACACGCAACTTTGCGCATTCGATCTTCAAATCCTTCACTTGACACTTTGTCAATGAATTAGTCTAATTTCCAAATACGAAATTTCTCATTCATCGTGCAACCAAGTTGCATGATTCCAAATTTCTGTCCAATTGAAACTTGGGCGATGAGAAACTCTCCCTATTTGGTAACTTCTCGACTTTTCCATAAACACCATAAATGAGAATCATATCCATTTATTGTAGAAATATGCAAACACCAATTTCCATAAGGATTTCATTGCAAGGAAATAAACAAATAAATAAATAAGTCAAACGAAAATTTATTTTATTTATAAAAGCAGCGGAAAACATATGTCCTTACAATGCAAAATCCATTGAAAACTATGTATTTCAAAAGAAAATTTTCTAACAACTCTATCATAACTATCTAAGATCAAAATCTAATCTTCAAGTCCATGCGATCAAGATCCATTCCTTGTGATTAGATTCATCTTGCTCTTTCATCAAGCTTCCTTTCTTTTCACCGATCCTGTAAAACATTCAAATGCAATCTTATTACATTATGTATTAAGAATTAATGAATAGAAACTTAATGGAGTTAGATAGTGGATTTTACCTGAAGCGCAGCCATACTCTTTGACTCTCCCATCTTATGGACTCTTCAGGCTCTTTGGGCAGACTTGTATCCAATGCCCTTTCTTTTGGCAGCAAACACAGGTCGGTTCTCCTAGAACGTCCTCGGAAGTATGGTCGGTTGACTTTTCCAACAAATACGCTCCATTGCTTCGCCAAATCATTTCTGATTCAGCAGCAATGAGCATGTAAGTTAGGTCAATGAGGTTGTCGTCATGATTCATCATATAATACTTTCTTTTGAACTCATTATATGATTCAGGAAGTGACTGCAAAACCCAATTCACAGCCAACTCATCTGGGAATGACACACCCAACATTATCAACCTATCAATGTGTGATTTCATTCCTAGAACGTGGGCACACACGGGTTTACCATCTTCATGTTTCATTTCCAATAGGGCTTTAGTGATATTGAACCTTTCAATTCTTCGATCTTGTGGGTTGGGGAGAACAATAGGAGGAGGAGGAGGAAGTGAAGCATGATTTCTCGTTCCTCGATTAAATCGTGGAATACCATCTTCATGTGGAATGCTTGTTCCACGGGATTTGAGAGGACCATAGTTGTCGAACTTTGACATCTACAAAACGGGAGAAAAACGAATTCAAGTTAGTTGATAGATTGAGTCCTTAGTAAATCACCCAAATGAGATACTAAGGCTAGGACCCAACACAATATTCTACAACTCGGGAGAGGGATGCCGTAACCCTAATTGCAGAATATTTGAAGGTAAGTGAATGACGATTCACTAATTTCCACCATGAAAAACGAAAAAGAAATTTAAGTTTTAAATCTATGAAAACTCCTAGATCCTTTGAGATTCATTGAACTTTCAATGGCATGTTTAAATCTCGATATGCCCCTCTTGTTTGTGACTGGGATGCCGAGGATCACAAAGCGGGTGTGAATAACCATGCAAACTTACATGGTGCCCTCACATGTTACAGTCACCTATTCGATGTGCCGGTAAACCACACACGCTCCACCGAACTATGACAAACATTGAGTCACCCTTTGCTACCTTTGCTTAGAACCATTTAGTGTGTCGGTAAACCACACACGCTCCACTAACGTCTTCGCAAGGGCACAAAGTGTAATTTGATGGAATTGCATCAATTCACTTTTGCCTAAGTAACTAAGATTGGGAATTATGAAAACATTTAGTTACTTTTATAATTCATTATACTTATAATGGAAGGTTTCGTCCTATCCTACCCGTTCGGCTAACGACCCTCCACTAGTCACGAGTGCGGTGGGTAAGAGTGGATACCCATTCAATCGCCATTTTATAGGCAATTTCCTTAAACACCCCTTATAGACTAGCTTTGTGAATGAGGCCTACTAATGGTAAGACTGACTTTTACTCATACATATATATAATGTTAGACCTTTAATGTTATATATAGTATAGGGTGTATTTTATACTTTTAAAATACTATGTGGTTAAATTTAACAATTATACTTTTAATTCAATTAAACTTTAAACCAAAAACTTTTATGGATTTATTAAACCTCTATTAATTATACACCTTAATTAATTAATAAAACCATAAGGGTGTGATTTGAACTTTTTCAAAACTATGCTAGGGTTTTAGAATTTAACATTCCTAATTAAACTTTTAATCAACTTTTAAATTCCAAAACTTGAGGGCAAGTTTTGAAACATTTCAACACATTAGGGTTTAGAATTTAAATATGCATCAAAATTAAACTATTTAATCAAAATTTAAATTCCAAAACTTGAGGGCAAGTTTTGAAACCTTTTTCAAAACATTAGGGTTTCAACTATTTAAATTTCAAAACAACAAAACTTTTGGGGTTCAAATTTAAACTATAAAACCTAAAGGGCCAAATATGAAACTTTTCACAACAACAAGGATCAAATAACAAATAATTCAAATTAACATTTAATCACATAATTATCCATATTTGTTGATTTCTTGCAAAATAATTTATCAATTTACTTAAAATAATTAATCAATTATCTTATAAGGAAACAATTATCCTATTAATTGATAAATATCTTCAATTAGATTAAAATTATAGTAAAATATATCATATAATCGGATTAAAATTAATCTAACATGATAAGGCAATTATCCCAATGCAAAAACAGCAAGAAATCCCGAGATAAGCACTTCTGACGCACCGACTCGCCGAGTCACCCTCTGGAACTCGCCGAGTAGGGCTGACTCGCCGAGTCCAAGAGTGACTCGCCGAGTCAGGTCGAACAGTGAGGCCAAAACAAGATTTTCAGTTACATCAAGCATCAATACAATAGAAACCAATCATGGCTCTGATACCACTGATGGGTTTTGGTCATAAGACATCCTATGTGCTCATACAAACCCTAAAGCTTGGATCTAGGTTTCTCTGTTGTACATACTTTGAATCCAAGACTATAAACCCTAATTCTAGCATATGGAAATCAGAATTCACATGTAATTAGGTTTAAGAACATACCTTGATTGTTATATAGCAATAACAATCCAATTCCTCCTTGAATTGACCTTGGAAAGCTGAGAGTCACAAGTGTCACTCCTCTAATGGCTTACAAACACCATAAGCAAGTGGAGAAGGTATAAAGAGAGAGGAGGGAGGTTAGAATTCGTCCTTAGGACCTCTTGAGAAGGGTTAGACAAATTCATGAGCCTTAGGGGGTTTATATAGGTATAAAGATTAGGGTTTTAGTCCTTATCATTATCTAGTTGCTTGTCCACCAAGCAACCATAAGATAACTCTTAGAAACCCTTATCCTAGTCGAATTCTAAGGCATTATCACCTCAAATTCGTTCACCATATAAATAAGATAATCCTTACCTTATTTTGTAACTATCACATAATTACAATCCAGCCCCTCTAGTTTAATTAATTACACTTGATCACAAAATTAATTCTTAATTAATTATTGACCAATATTAATTAAACAAATATGATTTCTCCTTTAATATATTATTCTTATAACATATTAATAAATCATAATAACCTCTCTCTCTATTTATTTCTCCAATCAAGTTGCTTTGGTGAAGGCAACCCAAAAGGATCATGCACCATCGGGTCAAGTACATACCAAAATAGTTATGGACTTAGACACTAATCCAACAAAAATGTGTGGGTGTGGTAGGATAGTAAGGGTGGGTGCTGTTTTTATTTTTTTAATTTTCATATAAATATAGAAAAAATAAAAGAGAAAAACTTAAAAAATAAAAGCAAAGGCATAATCGTCAATTTAAGAATTTAAAAAAAAAAATCAACAAAAATCGCAACAAAATGAAAGTTTAGAAACAATGGTCATAGTCTAAAATATTTTAGACCAAATTAGCAATTTTCTACATATCACATGAACTATTTTTACAATTTTGACCTATTTAAAGTAACTTTTATAAATTGTTTAAAATAAAAGTAAAAACTCACAACTACGAAATGAAAATTGTTCTTTAATGCAAGTTTCTTTTAAAAAAATGCTAAAACTTTTAAAATTTTCAAAAAATCATTCTTAAACATAACTATATTCTAAATTTTGTTTTTTAAACATAATTAATGTATCCTATCATAATTCACTTTCTATATATTGTCATCATTTTACACAAAATAATATTGTACTGTGAAAGTTCATTTATCTATAATTATTTATTACTAATATGTTTACAACCTTACAAAATTAATTTATTTGGAAAAACTACAATTGTTTTAAGTAAAGAACTTTTATGATATATATATATATATATATATATATATATATATATATATATATATATATATATATATAATCATTTCTTGAATAAAAAAATATATACATCTCCTTGATAATTCTGTCTAACCTTTATTGATTTTCATGTCCCTGTTTGACTGCAATCTTCTTTATACTCCAAGGAAAAATGGCATATTAGTCCTACAATGTTTTGCATATCTTCTCATTCAGTCCATTAAGGTTTTGTCGTGCTTTCTAGATCATTAAAGTTGTTTTTTTTTCGAGTCAATTTGTGTAATGTCCCAACAAATATAGTAAAAATTTTCATTTTCAAAAGACATCTTCATAAAACAACAAGTTATCTAATTCATTGTTTCAAAAACATAATCATAAAATTCAGAGTATCAATAACATCTCTCAAACATAAATCAACAAGATGATGTGTATTGTCACGTCTTCACCTTCCCTGGTCCTCTAAAGTACCCAAAACATTTAAATCCACAATTGTAAGCCAAAACTTAGTGAGCTCCCTAAAATACCCACAAACCAATACACATACAATGCATGCATACACAAGCCTACAATCTGACTGGACTGCCTCACAAGGATGTCTAGCCGATCTCTTCAGCCTATAACATATAACTAGACCGCTCTCTTGAGCCTACAGCACGAGGCGTGACCGTTCTCCTTGGGTCTACAGTGTCAATTGGACCGCCCGTATATCTTGGCCTACAACAAAAAGCAAGACCGTCTCAACCCAGCCAACCACAATATGTCGACATATGCAAATAAACAACAACAGGAAAATACAGGTAATCATAACATATCTACAAGTCTAACATATCACCACAACATATCAACATCCTAACATAAAAGGACATATACTGTAGCATAAAGTATAATAAGAAAACTCGCCTCGCTGGCTAGCAGACAAACAACACAGCTCTCTCGGAACAAAGATTGGTGCTACGAGCTACCTTGTGAAAACCCGATATTTTTCAAACCAATGTAACATTCAAAAAGTCAAATATAATAAACTATTTAGAATCAATGAAATCAGCGTAAAAAATGAAGTGTTCTAAAATCTAAATTGGGATGCATAAAGTGTTAGATCTCGTGCCAAGGTTTCCAAAATATAAAGAACACTCAAATCCGAGTTATAACAAAGATGTTATGACCAATCGAAAATCCACGACACACCCAGTAAAACACTGATAAGCGTAAAAAGTGAAACTTCAATAAAATACTTTTTAGCCTTAGGCACCTAAACGAAAGTCGTAGATTACGTTAAACCGTGAGCATGCATAAAAAGAACGCCCAAATCTGACTTCGTATGAGGAAGTTACGATTTTTCTTAAGTTTCGGAACATTGGTAGACAGCTAAAAACTCGGAATAAAGATCGAGAGATTTTTAGCTGACGCAACCTAAACGAGAGTTGAAGGTCTCTACAATAATAGTACAATGCTAAAAAGACAGACGAAAACGGACATCGGATAAAGAAGTTATGGATTTTTAATGGAATTATCCTGTCCCGACCGATTTAAAATAAAATATTAAAAATTAAAGTCAAAATTAGCCGACGAAGTCTAAATGAAAGTTGTTGAGTATATTCTCACCTACGCGTGGATATAAAGAACGCCCAGCATACTTCGGAGTACGCCATCGGCCACATCGCCCCCTACCGCTCTACTGCCATCCCATCCGAAGACCGGATACCGTGACGCCATCGCTGACGTACGCCCCGTGTACGGGGGTACGCCCACCCGCATACTTCAGTGTACGCCCAGCGTACGAGGGCAGTTTTCCTCACCTATAAATACCATGCGAGACCTCCGACTTTCCTTTCCCAATTCTCTCTTCTCTCTCACTTTTACTTCCCATTTAGCATCCCGAGACGACCCCGACACCCCGGTTTCATACCTCAACCCCGACGAAGGTCCGAAGCCCCGAGATTCTCAAGAATCTCGCCACTTTCCGGTCGAAGTGCCGCCCGAGAAAAATCTCATTTTCTTCGAATCATCACACCTTCCAGGTGAGTTCATACCCCTACTTTCTTTTCACGTCTTTTCATGTTTTAGGGGGGGGGGGGGGGGGAATACAAGTGCAATACAAGAAAAACTTATCGTTTTATCAGATCCAAATACACCACCTACATTTTTATAAATGTTAAATAACTCCGATATCAACGTTATAATTTACATACAAAGTTAGAATTACATCGAGTTTTTATCACCAAATAGAACACACTTTCGGAAAAACTATAATGGGTATAGTTTACAAGTGATTCATTACATCTTTACGTAAAAATTGTGAAAATGAAATACTTTCATCTACATGAAATATAGACTTTTCTTTTCATAAATCTATTAATACTAAGTGTTGTGAGACATTTAGCTTCAACGTATTCTCAAGTACGCATTTCAAGCCATGTATTATAAACCATAATCTCTTGGAGGGAGAGTGTGATACTTGTGTATATATCTATACGGGATTGACAATCCCGCACCTAAACTGCTAGCTACAGTTAGACCGGCAGGTCTGGGATGACAAACATCATAACACTACAACGCCTGAAGAACGTTGTTATAGGCAGTCTGGGTCAATAGCATGGTTATAAAACTCACACATAAGTATTAAAATAAGTTTGATTTATGAGACTCTTGAATGCATTCAGTAAATACATTATTTGAGTATAAATACACTTTGACCATTTGAGCACGAAAGATAGTATTGCACTCCAGTCTTTGGAACTTTTTCAAACTATAGGTAGAAAATATTGGATTTTCTGGAAAACACGTTCAATTATTTTTACTAAAAGACATACAAATTTCAATACAAAAACGCTTATGAACTCACCAACTTAATTGTTGACACTTTTTCAAAACTACTTGTATTTCTCAGGGAATCAGTAATACAGGTAACCATCAGCTTTTGGAGAAGGAATGCTAAGGAGTCTATTATCAAAACATTTTAAATCATCATATTTGTAATATTCTTTTGAAACATGTATTACATGCAACAATGTAAATTTTTGTTATATATATGATGGTTGTGCTTACTTTCTTTACAATATTCAACTGTTATGATACTACATGCAGTCACCCACCCCCGAATGTTTCCGCCATTCTGGTTTGGGGTGTGACAAATTGGTATCAGAGCATTGTTTATAGTGAACTAAGTATAGCAAACCACATAAGATATACAAACTATAAATGCAAAGGGACCAAAAACCTATAACAAAACATTTTCATAAACGATACTTTTAATAAATTAAAGTGATATACATTTTTATATAAAACTATAAGTACACACATGCATTGGTCTCGTATCATAGCAAAATTTTATAACTAGTATTAAGGCAAGTTGCGAAACTACGACTAGGCCTCGGGATATGTAATCAAATCGAGAATAAATATAGCCTGATCAACTATATTTATCTTGGATGTGACCAACGTATGTCGAGGAATGGTCGTAGTGAGCAACAAGTCGAAAACTTACGATAGAAAATATTGTTAGGTTTTGAGCATTCTAACACGCCTATGGTGTACATGCAACCCTATAAACCTTGGATCTATGTTTTCTCTATTATACATGCAAATAAGAACTTTCCAAGGCTTTAATCCTAACTAGCATAATATGAGGCAACTATACTACAAAGACTAGTTAGATGACATACCTTTTGGTGTAACTTGATGTCTTCAATCTTTAAGAGCTTAGCCCCAATAGTGTGGAAGCCTCATGTGGAATCAAAAATCACCAAAACACCTTGGAAGACTTTGAGAATAAGAATACTTTGGTTCTCTCTAGTGAAATCGGCTAGCCCTCTTAGTGTACCCACACTAGTGCTAAATTCACCAACCAAGGACATCTTTATATAGTGTCGAGACTAGGGTTAAACCCATGACCTTTCATTTCATATGATCCATGGGTTAAACACTCCATGGACTATCCATGAAAGCTTAGCCCAACCTAAATGAACTTGGCCCATCACACACATATATCTAAGAGTCCATATTTAATTAGGTCATTTTGATCACTTAATTAATTCTAAATTGATTCTTGATCAATACTAATTAAATAATATGATTCCATATTAATATATTAGAACTTATAATATATTAATATAATCATAAATATCCTATTCTCAAAAGATTATCCATATAAATTGTGCCGGTGAAGTGCAACCCAAATGGACCATGTCGGGTCTTGTCAACGAACTCTAACCTTTGTCAATGACTTGTCCATTAGATAAGGGATCATATATTCCTCCATTCCAGATATCATATGGACTGCGACATGGATTATAATCATTTTCTCTGTCCATTTGTTGTTTCCTGATTTCCGATTTATGACGACTGACTGATTGAACAAATCAAATCAATCCTAGCTTGGCCAAGCACTCACATGTGTCATCACTAAATCATCGAGGGGCCCATAGATATCACTTTTATCCCGAAGTTAAAAGGAATGGATAAACTTCGACTCATATGACTTGTTCTGCTACTTGTTGAATCATACACAAAGGCACGTTTTATAACATCGAGTTACCAATGCATTTTCGTGCAATCAATGTACTATCAACTCATAGTAACCACTCATATCTCTAGGTTTGAAGAATATAAGATATTATCGTCTCATGATCACTCGTGATAAAATCCATGAAGTGATTCAAATGAGCGCCAGTTGAATCCAATACTCAGAACTTATGAGCACTCATGAGTGTTGTAGCACAATTTTGTCCACCAACTTGGACCTCTACAAGACAACCCATGACAGTCTTGATTCATATCTACTTCCAGCATATGACCGACTGTGGATGGTTTGAATAACTTAGTTATTCCGGAAGAATAACCTAGTTATTATGGAAGTTAAAACATGCAAAGTGAAACACAAGAATAAATGAATCTAATATGGTATCAGAACCTATGAATATAAATAAAACACTTTCTATTTATCACCATATTGATTACTCATTATTCATTGTTTCGGTTTTATCAACTTTATACTTGAATTAAAAAAACACTAGGTGTCCCATGCTCCAAGCATGTACACTATGTTTTTCTAAACAATAGCTTTGCCATACACCAAGTATGAACTCTATGTTTGTCTATGATCCTTTTCTTTGTGAATTAGATCAATTAAACATAATTTCAGTGATTCTGTTTTCACACTCCCAATTCCTTATCTTAAATTTAAGAATTCCAAATTCTTATCATTTATCGAAATATGTTTAGATTTTAAACTTATATGCACTGTTCCTCTTGTAATGATTATGCACAAAGCCATAACGGCTTGGCAACAATCATTACAGAGTATTCCAATGGAGAATAATTCCATGGAAACGATGTCTCAGATTCAAAGCGCATTGCTTTGAACATGCTTCTTGAATTAAGTTTCTTTAACCTTACACAGATTGCTTCTACCTATGAAGACAACTCTATATTCCCATTTTGACTATCACTTCTGAACAAGAGTTGCCTCTTTTCAGACTACGTCAATATGGTCCTTCCAATATTAACAGTATACTTCCAACTGTCCTTGAGCAACCAATCTTTAGTAAGCCTTAGATTTTCCTCGACAATTGCTTAATCACTTTAGTCATATCCAATTCTAGGCATTTTCCTCCTTAATGCCCCAAGACGTTTGGAAAATTCAGAAAGGATAAATATTATAGCACATGTAATCGATCTTGTACTCAAAATAAGTGGGACACGATTCATGATGTTTCACATAAAGATATGGTTCTAGACCAGTCTTTTGCCATAATAATTTTTTTTTTCCATATTCTCAAAATTTGACTATGAAAAGGGATGTCGTAATCATAACCGAATTTTGAGAACGCAATATATAGAATTTCTTTAAGTTAAGCCAATCCAACATGAAATTCATATATATATATATATATATATATATATATATATATATATATATTCTTGACTAAAATGATTAAAATCTCAATCTAAGCTTTTTAGAATTGAAATGAAGTATAATTTCCTCTCCCTTAATTATAGCAAACAACTTTTTCAACCCTTGCAACCTCACGAGTTGAACTTTTTTTTTTCTATAATTAACATTGCTAACTTGCAATATTTATTATAATTATCATGCTCCTACTAACATGATGATTATTAGCATAACACTTATGCTCCCACTAGCTTTGACATGTACTCAGAAATCAGTTGGACTTATAGAAATCAATACTTTATTGACTTTCTTACCAAAGTTCAGATTTCTGATACTAGATTGCTTTGATAAGGCTTTATCAAAAAATTATTCACCTTATTTTAGATAGCTCACAGGTGTGTCTTAACAATTTCAGAACTATGAAAAGGGATGTCGTAATCATAGTCTCAATTGTTTAGACCTTTTGCCATTTCTCATAAGTCAATGTTAGTGTACCAGTTAACCACGCACGCTCCACTAATGACTTTGAGAACTGCAAATATCACAATTGCTATCTACTTAAAATCTACTTAGTGAAAGAATTTCCTCACCATCATTTTCATGAATCGGAGAGAAACCTTATGACACTTAGATTTTATGGTGTATGTGTTCTTATCCATGTGAATTTGTCAAACCATAATCACAAGACTAGGTTAGTGACAAATCCTAACTCATATGGATTGAACTTGTGCAATCTTAACTTCTTGCCACCTAGCAGCTCAAGGGCCTGCCATTGCTTCCAAGTAGCTATGCAAACAATTGAGAACATGTAGAACTCAAATGTATAGCCAACTTAACTGGAATGGGCACAGAAATGTCAACATGATAGGTTATAAGCCTCTAGTTGTGTGCTAGTGATGAAATACAAGTTTTATTTTTGATTACTTCTTGAAACCCTTTCAGGATCTTTTAGACTCCCACTGTCTCCTTGACCTATAAGACTTTCTTGCCAAATATTCAAGAGATAGTGTGGATGCTAATCAAGACAGACGCTTAACACAATTAGTCTTAGTTGGTCTTTGTTTTATCCAAAACATCACAACTTACCAATTTCAAATGTACAAGAGTAGAAAGCTTTTACTCTTACATTTGACAAGTGTTTTAAACCTTCTTTAAGACATGTCACTCAAGTTACAATCTTAAAGTATAACTCTATGAATTGTTTTTGGAACGAAGTATGAATCATCTTCTTTAACCACTTCAACAATTCATAACTCCTCTTCTTAAATATCAGAATGCACTTAGAGGATGAATTGTGATAAGGTCTCAAAATCATTAATATGATCTTAAAACATGATACTAAAGTACTCTCCCATCTTTTTAGATTTGAGAAACTTTTATCCTTCTGCCTAATTTGATTCTTCTTATTCGTTCTGACATACATTGAAACTTTTCTAATGTATCAGAATTATACTTAAGCTTGAAAGTATAATCATATTTACTAGACCTTAGTAAATCATGACGAATATTCTTATCCATCTTTTGTGGTGGACTTTGACAAGTGCACAAGAAAGTGTACTTGATCCCTTAGTCCTTCTCTTGAGTCACATATACATGTGAACACAGAACTAGTCTTAATTTACCAAAGTTGAAAATTCTCATACATCACACTAAACACCTTTGAAACTTGGGTGATGAGAATATTTCCTTATTTGGTAAATTTAGACACTACCACAAATGAAAGAATCAAATTCATATTTCCAATATTGCTATAAACATACAAACATCAAGTTTTCATGAATGCCATTGTAAGGATATAAAAATAAAGTAAAACAAACTTTTATTTATTTTAAAATGCGAAAAAAAAACTTTTCCTTACCATGCAACTTGAAATGAAAACTATGTTATTACATGTTTCCTAGCAATCTATCATAACTCCTAAGAAGTAGCTCAAAAATATGATCTTCAACCAAGTGATAGAAATCCATCTTCGCGGTTAGATTCAACATACTCTTTCTTTAAGTTTCCTTCCCTTTGCTTGATCCTGCTAAATATCAAAATGCAACCGAGTCACATTTTGTATTAAGAATCATCAACTGGGAACTTAACAGAGTTAGATAGTGGACTTACCTGAAGTAGAGTCAAAATTTTGACTTTAACATCCTTAGGTAAATTTGGCAGCTTCACAAACAATGCTCCTTCCTTTGGCAATGGACCCTTGATACTAGGACTATCTAAGACTTAGCCTCTCTCTTTACCATTTGGTTAACCAAGTTGACTATGGTCGATCCCTTTCCATTGGGAAGAGAGAGCTTTATTCGATATCCAATTTCATCATTGTCAATGTCCATAAAGTTTTAGGAAGTTGATCTTAGCAAATAGATAAGACCATTAAGGATCTTGTCATAGTCTGTTTCATAGGAGTCCCAAAGGAACTCACTATGTGACTTAGAAAGTAGTTGAGCCACCAACTTTCTCAATACTTTGACACCCAACTCTCCCGGCTTGTCAATATGTGACTTTATCTCCAAGATGTGATCACACATAGACCTTGCTTGCCAATAGGGCTTGAGTGACCTTGAACTAATGAGTTAGGGAGAATAATTGGACGAGGTGGAGGAAGTGAAGTTCCAAGAGATTTGGGAAGATCATAGATGTCTGAACTAGACATCTACAATGGGAGAAATTCAAGTAAAGTTGATTTAAGTCCTTAATATGACACCCCAATATGAAATATTAAGGCTAGTACCCAACACAATATTTTATAACTTGGAAGAGGGATGCCGTAATCCAAGCTATAGAATATTTAAAGGTAGGTGAATGACGATTCACAAATTTCCACCATGAAAAACGAAATAAATTATTAGGTTTTTAATTGGATTTGAAACTCCTATATCTTTTGAGATTCATTGAACTGTTCAATGGCATGTTTCAATCTCGAGTGTGCCCTTCATGTTTTGTGATATGGGCATATTTAGTTATAAAATTCATGCATTATCTTGATACTTTATGTTAATTTTATCTCAAATAATGAACCAAAGATGATTAATTAGTTTATAATTTCATTTTTCAGCAACAAAGACATGTTCGGATGGAAAAGGAAGCGGAACTGGCGATTGGACGCTTGGATCTTGGATTTTGAAGAAAGAAGGACGTTGCTGGACAGCTTGACCCCTCGTCAGTGTTTTGGCCATATCTCATGAACCGTAACTCCGACTAATGAGATTCAAAATGTTATGAAAACTAGACACAATTTCGGACGACTTTCGTGTTTTAAGAAAATGCTGATTCGAAACGTACTCGGCGAGTAGGGTCGATTACTCGACGAGTTGTATCGAACTTTCGCGATTCTGGACGCGCTGACTTGCCGTACACGGGTTTTAAGTGACAGACTCGCCGAGTAGGTCACTGGACTCGCCGAGTAGCCTCTGTTTTGTGAAAATCTATATAAAGGGACTTTCAGATCGATACCCTGGCATGGAGAGAAACCCTAGGAGGCTGAGAAACGATTAGAAGTGCTGCTAGGTCGTGAGGAACTGAAGAATCAACCCTACATTCAATTGTGAAGAGAATCAAGACAATTTTGGTTTATTCTTAGTAGATTTTTAATTTGAATCATGTTTACATACTTTGATTTCGTTTTTGATTTTATGTTTACTGCAATCATGAGCTAAAAACTTATTCTTCTGTTAGGGTAGACAATTTTGTGAACATGGATTGATTATTAGATTAGGATTAATTTTAATTGGTGATTATGTTTTATTAAGCTTGTTAAAGAACCTTATGTGTTAACAATAACTATTCTTCTGTTAATAAATTAGTAATTAAGTTGTATGAACATCTCTTAGTTATTAATTTCATATGATTTATTGTGACCACATAGTTGTATGTCTAGGAATAACGAATGTGAAACTAGAATTAACTAGAAGATAGGTAAGTTAATGTGTGAGCTTGTTTGATGAACATCAGCAAGAGGTTAATTGAAGGGCCAATTTAATTAACCATTACAAGTCTTATTTAACCCGAATTAATAACTAGGAAATCCGTTAATTTAGACAACTGGCCATTGCTTGAGTTAATTTGTTTCCTAAGGATTAGTAATAGCGAACATGAAACTAATCATCTTAGTCGGTAGCCAATGAAGAATTAATCTGATACATTGAAATCATCCATGGGAACAAATGAGTCGAACTAAACAAAAGTCCTCTTTATTATTGAATTTAGTTGATTTTTATTTGCTTAGATGTTAGTTTCTTAGTTTAAGTTTTAGTTAATTGTTTAAGTTTCTAGTCTTGCAAAACTAGAGAAACCCCCTTTCTATTACTTCTTTTATTTAGATAATATTAGCATTTCTTTTAATTGTTTACCGTTCCCTGTGTTCGATACCCTACTTGCTTGAACTATATTACTAATCGATAGGTACACTGCCTTTCGTGTGTTTATTTTGTGTCTAAGTTAGTAGGATTAAAACTAGTTGGTTTCACACACATCATTTTGTGACTAGGTTGCCGAGGATCACAAAACAAGGTGTGAAGTAACCATGCAAATTACTTGGTACCCTTAAGTGTTTACCCCTCAATCGATGTGTCGGTTAACCACACACGCTCCATCGATACTATGATAAACATTAAGTTACCCTTTTCCAACCTTGTTAAATACGAGTTAGTGTGGCGGTTAACCATACACGCTCTACTAACCGACTTAAACAAAGTGCAAATTGTAATTTCATGGATTAGCACCTTATTCACATTTTCCTAAGTAAGTAAGATTGGGTGTTTATAAAAGGTTTAGTTACTTAGTATTTATCATTAATACTTTTAATGAAGGGAGAATTTATAGTCTTTGTCTTACCCGTTCGGCTAACGACCCTCCACCAATCAAAGTAGCGGTGGGTGAGAGTGGACAGCCATTAAACTACCATTTTATAGGCAGTAACCTTATACCCCCTTATAGACCGGCTTCGTGAATGAGGCCTACTAACTGACTTTACTCTTATACATATATATAAATATTATTAACTTATAATATTATAAAGTATAAGGGTTGAATTTTAACTTTTAAAATTCTAAGGGCTAACTTGGAATTAAAGTATTCATGAGTGAAAACTTTTTCAAATTCCAAAACTTGAGGGCAAGTTTTGAAACTATTCAAAACTAATTAATTCCATAACTTATGAGTTTAAAGTAGTTTTAATTAAAAAAACTCTTCAACTTCCATAACTTGTGGACAAGTTATGGAAGACTTTAAACAATTAAAGAATGTGACTTTTCTTCTTTTGTAACTTATGGAACTAATTAAGGCTACACATTCTTATTATTTAATGAAGTGACTCTTGAACCTCCATAACTTGAGGACAAGTTATGGAGTCATAAAACCATTTAATGAGAACAAGACTCTTCATTTTGTACCTATGACATTTTTTATGAGTTTTAAGAAACTTAAATGTGACTTTTCATGTAACTTGAGGACAAGTTACATAAACACATTTAGAATCAACTTTTAGATTAAAATGGATTGAAAACAACTATTCAATTAACTTATATATTAATCTAAGCAACTCATATGAACAAAGATAATACACATCAAACTTTTTCATGTAATTAGTCTAAACTTAAAACTAATACAAAACATGAATCTATTGACAATTATCTTTGAAATTGGATTAGCATGAACATTACCACATCAAAAACAAGTTTATAAGTCCAAAAACATCTTAGGGTAATGTTCCTAGTCCATTTCTAGCCAAAACAATCGAATATATGATGTCTGGGGGTCTAACTCGTCGAGTGCACGAACCAACTCGGCGAGTTGGATGCATTTTGTCTTGGACTCGGTGAGTCCATCAGCGGACTCGGCGAGTCCATCAGTGGACTCGGCGAGTCTGCTGAGCAGACAGCATAAAAACTCGATTTTTCAGCCAATTTTGCAAGAATAACAAGAAAACAAACCTGACGCTTATACCATTGTTGGGTTTTGAGCATTCTAACACGCCTATGGTGTACATGCAACCCTATAAACCTTGGATCTATGTTTTCTCTATTATACATGCAAATAAGAACTTTCTAAGGCTTTAATCCTAACTAGCATAATATGAGGCAACTAGACTACAAAGACTAGTTAGATGACATACCTTTTGGTGTAACTTGATGTCTTCAAGCTTTAAGAGCTTAGCCCCAATAGTGTGGAAGCCTCAAGTGGAATCACAAATCACCAAAACACCTTGGAAGACTTTGAGAATAAGAATACTTTGGTTCTCTCTAGTGAAATCGGCTAGCCCTCTTAGTGTACCCACACTAGTGCTAAATTCACCAACCAAGGACATCTTTATATAGTGTCGAGACTAGGGTTAAACCCATGACCTTTCATTTCATATGATCCATAGGTTAAATACTCCATGGACTATCCATGAAAGCTTAGCCCAACCTAAATGAACTTGGCCCATCACACACATATATCTAAGAGTCCATATTTAATTAGTTCATTTTGATCACTTAATTAATTCTAAATTGATTCTTGATCAATACTAATTAAATAATATGATTCCATATTAATATATTAGAACTTAAAATATATTAATATAATCATAAATATACTATTCTCAAAAGATTATCCATATAAATTGTGTCGGTGAAGTGCAACCCAAATGGACCATGCCGGGTCGGGTCAAGTACATACCAAATATAGTTATGGACTTAGACATTAATCCAACAGATACTAGAATCAAACTTACAAATTTGAAATACTATAGGAGTATTTTATAGAACCATAAGAGCAATAGTAATCGTGCAAACCTCAGTATTTAGTTAAAATTAGGAAATCATCAAATAAATATTTGTCAATATATATATATATATATATATATATATATATATATATATATATATATATCCTTATAAAAAATTACCTTTTTACTCTGAAGTTTTACAAAATTCTCTTACCTCTACTTCTCGGACTAGACAAAATGGCAGGATTTCACATTCCCGGGGACCCCTACTATCCCAACCAAGGAAATGGAGGTTGGATTGAGGACGACCACGAAGAGGATTCCGAAGAGGATCCTAAGGAAGACCCATACGAATGATCAGAAGAGGAAGGAGATGGTGGGAGCACAGACTCGGAGCCTGAGTGTAACATCCCCCTCTGGCTCGTATCACAATATTGTCCGCTTTGGTCCACTCGACACGAGGACTTCCCAGGGGGTCACCCATCCTGGTACTACTCCCGCCCGAGCATGCTTAACTGCAGAGTTCTTATGGGATCTGTTGCCCTCACGACTTTAAAACGCATTGTGATAGGGAAGGTATCCACACCCCTTATAAGGAATGCTTAGTTCTACTTCCCAGCCGATGTGGGATAAGATCTAACCCACTTTCACCCCCCATTATAGGGTTCGACGTCCCCATCGAACACATCGACCTGTGCCTTGGCTCTGATACCATTTGTAACATCCCCCTCTGGCACGTATCACAATATTTTCCACTTTGGGCCACTCGGCACGAGGACTTCCCAGGGGATCACCCATCCTTGTACTACTCCCGCCCGAGCACGCTTAACTGTAGAGTTCTTATGGGATCTGCTGCCCTCACGGCTTTAAAACGCGTTGTGATAGGGAAGATATCCACACCCCTTATAAGGAATGCTTAGTTCTCCTTCCCAGCCGATGTGGGATCATATCTAACCCACTTTCTGAAAGTCGGTTAGATCTGATCCCACATCGGCTTGGAAGGAGAACGAAACATTTCCTTATAAAGGGGTGTGGATACCTTCCTCGTGCCGAGTGGCCCAAAGCGGACAATATTGTGATACGTGCCAGAGGGGGATGTTACACTGCGGTCTACAACCCTCCCCAAGAAGCAGCAATTCCCCGACAAAACTTTCAGGGCCCGACGCCGCGCTGGGCTGTGGATTTGAAGCAATGGAGTAGGGAACAAGGGCAACGCCCACCCTACGGCATGGCGCGAGGCTTTTATAACTTCAGCAACGGGGGTTCGGCTGATAGGGCACTCCCTGTCATGGTTCGTCGCATTGCCAACCAAGGCGAGCAAGCAAGAGAAAATGCCAACCAACTCTTTGACATTAGGGCCACCGCTGCTGTCACTGCAGTACGTCTTCATCGTCTGGACGAAGAACACGATCGGAAAATAGAGCACACCTTTTCCCTTCAGAAAGACATTATTGTTGCTAGAGCCGAAGTAAGGGAGTTCCATGAGAAACAAGCCACAATGGAGAGGCGTATCATTGAGGCTGAACGTCAGGTAGCCCGAGTTAAGGCTTCCCCAACCACCTACCATGGTCCGCTGCGTGCTACCTGCTCGGAGTAGAATGCGTACTACTGACGCTATATTTATACCTATCGGCTAAGTGTTGGTGTTACCTTTCTTGTATAAATGTAAACCCGAGGGATTGTGAGTACACAATTCGGAGGCCGGAATGCTGTCAAATTTACCCATTTTCATTGATGTACCCTAGACCTATAAAAGGTCAAATTTTCCTGATCGTTGTATCATATACTAATATCAATGAAATTGACATGCATTTATTATTTCCTTGAGTATCCCATTTAATTCTTAAAAGAATCATACACTTGTTTTCTTTTGAAAGTTTCCGTTAACATGAAAAAACCAGAAATGTTCATAACTAAAATTTATAAACCTTCCATAATCATTTCAAATGACTTATCAAGTATTTGTCTCTTAACCTGTGGCTGAATCATGCCACCAAGAAGAAATCCCCGACGTTTCAATACAAGCGAAGCACCAGCACCACCTCCAACACCCCTTCCATCAATGGATGTTGCTACCTTTCAGGCTGCTGTAACAGTCACCGTAACCGCAGTAATGGCACAAATGAGTAACAACGGATCAGGAGGAGGGATAAACAGCTCTACAAATGGCCAAAACCAAGGTCGTTCCGGGGAATCTACCTATAAGGACTTCTCTAACAGCAAACACATCCCCTTTAATGGAACTGGGAGAGTGATGGCTCTATCCCAATGGATAGAGAAAACGGAAGCTGTGTTCGAGATATGCTTATGCCCCGAAGAAAGCAAAGTGAAATTTGCCGCCTGTACTATCTCCGAGCGAGCCTTAACATGGTGGAATAGCCACGTCAAGTCACTAACCCTGGTGGTGGCAAACTCCATGGGTTGGGAGAACCTGAAACGGATGCTACTACGAGAATACTGCCCAAGGGGCGAGATCCAGAAGCTTGAGCAGGAGCTTTGGGGCCTTACGATGGTAGGCTCGGACATCACAAGCTATACAAATAGATTCAGTGACTTGACGATACTTTGCCTAGGAATGATGGTTCTGGAAAGCTAGAAGGTGGAAAGGTATATCTGGGGGCTGTCGCCCCAACTTCGAGGAAGTGTGCTAGCTACCAAACCCACAACGTTCGACAACGCCAAGGAACTGAAACAATCTCTCGTTGATCATGGGGTCTGCCAAAGTGTCACAACCGTCGTCCCGGAACTAACTAAATGAAGCAACAACAATGACAACAATGCTAACAACAACAACAAGAAGAAGATTTAGAACAAGAGGAAAGGATAAACTTCAGAAGAACCTTCAAAGAAACAAATAGTGGCGGTCCATGCCGCTATTGCCCCCACTGCTGTTCCCGCTACCCCCGCGTCGACAAAACAATATGCTGGGAACCTGCCAAAGTGCAACAAATGCAATTACCATCACCACGGTAATGGTCGGGAGATGCACTGTAAAAACTACGACAGGAAAGGGCACACTGCCCGTTTCTGTAAGGCACCGGCGCGACCAATCACCCAAGTTCCTGGTGTTGGAGTAAGCCATACATGTTATGGGTGTGGTGAAACTGGGCACTACAAGAGGGACTGCCCTAAAGCAAAGAATGTTGGCGGTGTAGGAAGAGTACTGGAAATAGGGCAAAACGAGGCAATAGTCGATCCCACAGTGGTTACGGGTACGTTTCTCCTCAACAACATTTATGCATGCATACTCTTTGACTGTGGTGCGGAGAGAAGTTTTGTGAGTCATAAATTCAAACACTTACTTAATCAAAAACCCCAAGCACTCAATAAAATATTCACAGTAGAAATGGTAAACGGTAAAACGGAAAGCGCAAACGATATGTACATATATTGTACGTTAAATTTAAATGAACACTCGTTCCAAATCGATCTTATGTCGATTACTATAAGCAGTTTTGATGTCATCATCGGTATGGACTGGTTAAGCCTTCACCATGCCGATATACTTTGTCACAAAAGGGCCGTTCGCCTCAATCTGCCAAGTGGCAAAACTCTTGTCATTTATGGTGACAAACCCAGTACAAATTTACAAATAATCTCTTGCGTCAAAGCCCAAAAATACCTTCGCAAGTATTATAATGCCTTTCTAGCCAACGTGGTAGACAAGAAATGAGAAGTGAAAGACATTAAAGACATTCTGGAAGTCTGCGATTTCCCCGACATTTTCCCAGAAGATCTTCCAGGAGTCCCACCGGAACGTCAAGTTGAGTTCAGGATCGACTTGATTCCCGGAGCTACCCTAGTAGCAAAATCGCCATACCGTCTAGCACCGGCAGAAATGCAGGAATTATCTAGCCAACTGAACGAACTTCTAAGCAAAGGATTAATTAGACCGAGCTTCTCACCATGGGAAGCACCGGTCCTGTTCGTAAAGAAGAAGGACGGATCTTTTCGCATGTGCATCGATTACCGGGAATTGAACAAACTCACGATCAAGAGCCGATATCCCTTACCGCGCAAAGAAGATATGTTCAACCAACTACAAGGAGCAAACTACTTCTCAAAGATCGATTTAAGATCTGGGTATCACCAGCTGCGAGTCCTGGAAGGAGACATTCCCAAAACGGCATTCCGAACTCGCTATGGTCACTACGAGTTCGTAGTGATACCCTTTGGATTGATAAATGCACCGAAGGTGTTCATGGACTTTATGAACTGAGTATGTCGTCCCTTCCTGGATAAATTTGTGATCGTGTTCATAGATGATATATTCATCTAGTCAAGGAGCAAGGAGGAACATAGCCAACACCTCCGACAAGTTTTGGAAACATTAAGGACAGAGAAACTATATGCAAAATTCTCAAAGTGCGAATTTTGGATTTGGGAAGTAGATTCCCTAGGTCACGTGGTCACCAAGGAGGGATACACGTGGACCCTTCCAAAATCAAGGCAATCGAGAAATGGACAACTCCAAGGACTCCAACGGAAATCCAACAATTCTTGGGCCTTGCTGGGTACTACCGGAGGTTCATACAAAACTTTTCGAAGATTGCTAAACCACTTACCACCCTGACTCAGAAGAGTGTAACCTTCAGCTAGGGAGAAAAACAAGACATTGCATTCCAAACACTAAAGCGAGCCTTATGCAGTGCACCTATTTTAACCTTACCAGAAGGAACATAAGACTTTGTGGTCTACTGTGATGCTTCAAACCAGGGACTTGGATATGTCCTGATGCAACGAGGGAAGGTCATCGCATACGCCTCGAGACAACTCAAGACGCACGATCTCGAGCTAGGAGCAGTCGTTTTCGCTCTAAAGTTCTGGAGGCACTATCTCTACGGCACGAAATGTACAATCTTCACCGATCATAAAAGCCTCCAGCATATCCTCAACCAGAAAGAACTCAACATGAGACAAAGATGGTGGGTAGAACTACTAAACGATTACGAATGCGAAATTCGTTATCATCCCGAAAAATCTAATGTGGTAGCTGATGCACTCAGCCGGAAGGAATACTCGGACCGCCGATTGAAATCTTTAACTATGACGATCCATTCACACCTGTCCACGCAAATCAAGGAAGCTCAAATAGAAGCCTTGATATCCGAAAATGTGGTAGGGGAAGCCCTAAGAGGAATGGATAAGAATCTTGAAGTCAAGGATGACGAATTTCATTACTTCAAGAATCGGATCTGGACGCCGAAGTTTGGCGGATTTAGAGAAGTTGTCATGGACGAAGCCTATAAGACACGATACTCCATACATCCCGGTTCAGATAAGATGTATTTGGACCTCAAGAAACTGTATTGGTGGCCGAACATGAAATCCGAAATTGCTACCTATGTAGGCAAATGTATGAATTGCGCCAAAGGTAAGGTGGAATACCAAAAGCCCTAGGGATTGTTGAAACAACCGTAAATACCCGAGTGGAAGTGGGAGCGGATAACCATGGACTTCATAACCAAGTTACCCAAGACGGCAAGCGGATTTGACACCATCTGGGTGATCGTCAACAGGTTAACCAAATCCGCGCACTTTCTACCAATCAAAGAAACGGATAAACTGGAGAAGCTAACAAGAACATACATCAGGGAGATTGTACGACTGCATGGTGTGCCAATATCCATTATCTCGGACCGAGATAGTAGATTCACCTCGAGGTTCTGTCAGTCGCTACAAAGATCTCTAGAAACGAGGTTAGACATGAGTAACGCTTATCACCCACAGACCAACGGCCAGAGCGAGAGAACCGTACAAACCTTAGAAGATATGTTGAGAGCTTGTGTGATCGATTTTAGTAAGGCGTGGGACACCCATTTACCATTGGTCGAGTTTTCGTACAACAATAACTATCACAATAGCATCAAGGTTGCCCCATTCGAAGCCCTCTATGGTCGAAAGTGCAGATCACCTCTGTGTTGGGCTAAAGTGGGTGACACAAAACTAGCAAGAGGACAAACAACTGATAGCACTCTCACTGGGCCAGAAATCATAAGGGAAACTACGGAGAAGATTGTTCAAATCCGGGAGCGACTGAAGGCTTCAAGAGACAGACAAAAGAGTTATGCGGATAAAAGACGGAAACCCTTGAAATTCCAGGTTGGAGACCGGGTACTACTAAAAGTCTCGCCCTGGAAGGGATTAATACGTTTCGGGAAGCGTGGGAAACTAAACCCCGGGTATATCGAACAATTCGAGATCCTTGCCAGGATCGGCCCGGTGGCTTACAAACTTCGATTACCGCAGGAACTCAACAACGTACACCCTACCTTTCACGTATCGAACCTAAAGAAGTGCTTGTCCGATGAAACCCTCGTTATCCCTCTGGACGAAATTGAAATCAACGAGAATCTCCAATTCGTAGAAGAGCCAGTAGAGATCATGGATCGGTAAATTAAAAGAACTAAACAAAGCCGCATACCCATTGTGAAGGTCCGTTGGAACGCTAAGCGAGGACCTGAATACACCTGGGAATGCGAGGATTAGATGAAACAAAAATACCCGCATCTTTTTCCTAGAACTCTATCTTAGATTAAATTTCGGGACGAAATTCCCTCTAACAGGGGGATGATATGACAACCCGATATTTTTCAAACCAATGTAACATTCAAAAAGTCAAATATAATGAACTATTTAGATTCAATGAAATCAACGTCAAAAATGAAGTGTTCTAAAATCTAAATTGGGATGCATAAAGTGTTAGATATCGTGCCAAGGTTTCCAAAAATATAAAGAACACTCAAATCCAAGTTATAACAAAGAAGTTATGACCAATCGAAAATCCACGACACACCGAGTAAAACACTGATAAACGTAAAAAGTGGAACTTCAATAAAATACTTTTTAGCCTTAGGCACCTAAACGAAAGTCATAGATTATGTTAAATCGTGAGCATGCATAAAAAGAACGCCCAAATCTGACTTCGTATGAGGAAGTTACGATTTTTCTATGTTTCGGAACAGCGGTAGACATCTAAAAACTCGGAATAAGGATCGAGTGATTTTTAGCCGACGCAACCTAAACGAGAGTTGAAGGTCTCTACAATAGTAGTACAATGGTAAAAAGACATACGAAAATGGACATCGGATAAAGAAGTTATGGATTTTTAACGGAATTATCCTGTCCCGGCCTATTTAAAATAAAATATTAAAAATTAAAGTCAAAATTAGCCGACGAAGTCTAAATGAAAGTTGTAGATTATATTCTCACCTACACGTGGATATAAAGAACATAAAAAAAAGGAGCTCGTATGCGAAAGTTACGCATTTTTTATGTTTTTGGCACGCATTACGAAGCTTATCCGAAGGAGTACGGCCAACGTACTTCGGAGTACGCCCAACGTACGAATATGTATGGACTCGGATCGGCAACGTCGCCCTCTAACGCTCTATTGCCATCCCATCCTAAGACCGGAGACCGTGACACCATCGCTGACGTACGCCCCGCGTATGAGGGTACGCCCAACGTACAAGGTACGCCCCGCGTACTTCGGTGTACGCCTAACGTACGAGGGCAGTTTTCCTCACCTATAAATACCATGCGAGACCTCCGACTTTCCTTGCCCAATTCTCTCTTCTCTCTCACTTTTACTTCCCGTTTAGCATCCCGAGACGACCCCGACACCCCGGTTTCATACCTCAGCCCCGACGAAGGTCCAAAGCCCCGATATTCCAGAGAATCTCGCCACTTTCTGGTCGAAGTGTTGCCCGAGAAAAATCTCGTTTTCTTCGAATCATCACACCTTCTAGGTGAGTTCATACCCCTACTTTCTTTTCACGTCTTTTCATGTTTTAGGGGGGGGGGGAATACAAGTGCAATACAAGAAAAACTTATCGTTTTATCAGATCCAAACACACCACCTACATTTTTATAAATGTTAAATAACTTTGATATCAATGTTATAATTTACATACAAAGTTAGAATTACATCGAGTTTTTATCACCAAATGGAACACACTTTTGGAAAAACTATAATCGGTATAGTTTACAAGTGATTCATTACATCTTTACGTAAACATTGTGAAAATGAAATACTTTCATCTACATGCAATATAGACTTTTCTTTTCATAAATCTATTAATACTAAGTGTTGTGAGACATTCAGCTTCAACGTACTCTCAAGTACGCATTTCAAGCCATGTATTATAAACCATAATCTCTTGGAGGGAGAGTGTGATACTTGTGTATAGATCTATATGGGATTGACAATCCCGCACCTAAACTGCTAGCTACAGTTAGACCGGCAGGTCTGGGGTGACAAACGTCATAACACTACAACGCCTGAAGAACGTTGTTACAGGCAGTCTGGGTCAACAGCATGGTTATAAAACTCACACGGAAGTATTAAAATAAGTTTGATTTATGAGACTCTTGAATGCATTCAATAAATACATTATTTGAGTATAAATACACTTTCACCATTTGAGCACGAAAGATACTATTGCACTCCAGCCTTTGGAACTTTTTCAAACTCTAGGTAGAAAATATTGGATTTCTGGAAAACACATTCAATTATTTTTACTAAAAGACATACAAATTTCAGTACAAAAACGCTTATGAACTCACCAACTTAAATGTTGACACTTTTTCAAAACTACTTGTATTTCTCAGGGAATCAGTAATACAGGTAACCATCAGCTTTTGGAGAAGGAACACTAAGGAGTCTATTATCAAAACATTTTAAATCATCATATTTGTAATGTTCTTTTGAAACATGTATTACACGCAACAATGTAAGTTTTTGTTATATATATATATGATGGTTGTGTTTACTTTCTTTACAATATTCAACTGTTATGATACTATGTGCAATCACCCACCCCCGAATGTTTCCGTCATTCTGGTTTGGAGGTGTGACACACCTATACAATAGTTAGAGTTACATCCTCAATCTACATTCTAAAAACCCATAGTCAACCTGGTAAAAAAGCCAACGGTCAATGTCCATAGTCAAAAGTCAACTTAGTTGGCCACCACATCATGGCCAAGCATCTTCCACATCGTGATAGCCTCATGACAAAATAGTCACAAGAATGTCTATCGCCACGTCGTGGTGGCCAAACCACCATGTCGTGTAACCTGTTCTGGCCAACTTAATGCATTAAGCTCTTAATTCTTAAAGTTACTCATTTATACATTCCAGTAAGCTTTCTTACACCCAATGAATAATAAAAATTGTTGTTTTATAGACATGCATGTCCAATTGTAACGACCCAGATTTCACGTCTAAAAATTTCATTTTAAAAACATTACTTTAGAGAAACATTAATTGTTAAAAACATTGATTGATCAAACCATAACAAAACGTAAGCCATGTCTAAAAATCAAATCATACAATCATCATAATATCAGAGTATAAATCCCAGAGAATCTCGTAAGTGCGGAAATCCGTGTGTGTGCATGATGTGCCGCTACCGCGCCGGCTCCTTCCCCTTCGACGAGGAGGTACCTGAAACCCAAAACCATAAACTATAAGCACAAAGCTTAGTGAGTTCTCCCATCGTACCACATATCATACAAACAATTAACACGCATACTACCAGGCTATTATGGGGTGCCTGCCTACCCGGTACGGCCGTTCTGGGGTGCCATCCTACCCGTGTCAAGCCATTATGGGGTGCTGACTACCCATGTCAAGCCATTCTGGGGTGCTGACTACCCGTGTCAAGCCATTCTGGGGTGCTGACTACCCGTCGGTCCTAACAACCGAACACAGGGACTGGTCCCCTCATACTACCTCTATCGCATATAATATAACGAGCCAGCATGCAAACATATCATCACATACTGTCAGACGTAACTGGGGTGTCTGACTACCCTTCGGTCCTAACAACCGAACTCGACTACTATCACATACAACATATCATGCTAGCAGATAACATATCAGGTAGTAGCAACCTAGATGATATCACAAAGACAATCATCTATCATACGTCTCCTACTGGTGGGTCGGCATTGTGGCCTTAGACCCACCGCTACTGGAAGGTAACTCACCTCGAATAGGTTGCTGGTCTGTATGGGAACTGGCTGTCTACTGCTGCTGCTGCTAACGTCCCTCGACTGTAATTCCCACAAAACGATCAGTCAAACACGCTAGATGTTCTTAGGGTAAAATGACCCTTTTACCCCTCACCAAGTCAAAGACCAGGTCAAAGTTAACTTCCAGTTGACTGGACTCGCCGAGCCCAGAGAGCAACTCGCCGAGTCCATCCCTCACTGATCCGGTCCCACTCACCAGGTCCCTCTTTCACTCACTGAGTCACCCCTGACTCGCTATCCGGGACTTTGGGGCCGACTCGAGTACCAACTCGCCGAGTCCTGCGAGCAACTCGCCGAGTTCCTCGAGCAGGTCCTCTGCTTGCTTCCAATCCACACCAAAACACCCCATTCGAGGGTTTGGGGGTTTCGGGACTACGTTATACGGTTAATTCCGTGCACAGGTACGAAGGGTTGAGCCTTTGACGCTTAAACCCCTCGTGTTCTGTGGATGTTCATATTACTCGCCGAGTTTGAAGAACTACTCGACGAGTTCCAGGCAATCTTCATAGGACTCGCCGAGTTTGTTCATCCAACTCGCCGAGTCGACGACCATCTTCATAGAACTCGCCGAGTTCCACCTTGGGACTCGCCGAGTCCTTCGACCCACTTCCTGAGTAGGCCAGATCTAGGACATGCAACACTTCCAGACCACAGATCCATGGTCCTAGGGTTCATTTACCACGTAAAGTTGTAAACTTTACGTGCATGCATGGCCCTATGAGCTCAAACATGCACTTCCAAGCTATACAAGAGGTCCTATGCTCATTGGGGACTTCCACTACCTCAACCACAGATACTTTATGCTACTATGAAGTCCAAAAGGTCCACATCCGAAGTTCTTGCAGAACATTAGCCATAAACACATAGAGATTTAGGTTTTTAGGGCTTAAAACCTCTTTTCTTAGGGACAAAAAGGGGACTAACAAGCTAAAGATCAAGTTAGGGCCTTTTCTACCTGAATGGAGGCCTTTCACAGAGTAGATTCCGGATCTCCTTCCCTTCTTGCACTCTTCAACTTCTACTTCTTCTCCCAAGCCCCAAATCACCTTCAAAATGTTAACAATCACCCACAAGGACACAAAAGAGGCTAGGGTTTCGTTCTACAGGTCTCTGGGAGTGCTAAGGGAAGTGGAGGCTGGGTTAGATCGATTAAATAGGGTGCAAACACCCGGGTTAGGGTTTAAGTCCAAACAGGGTCTACTCGCCGAGTCCATCGGACCTACTCGCCGAGTAGACCGAGTAGATCCCGCGTCTAGTCCCGCTTCTACTCGGCGAGTCAGTCCCTTAACTCGCCGAGTCCAAGGCTAAATGTGCAAAATAAAGAGGTTTAATAATCACGAATACATACCAGGAATCAGGTGCTACAAATCCCCCCACTTATTTTAGACTTCGTCCTCGAAGTCTGCTGCTCGATCCTGAAACAGCTCGGGATAGTGCTCCATCATTTCGTCCACCAGCTCCCAAGTCCACTCCAAACCCTTGCGGTGCTGCCATTGCACCTTCACTAGCTCCACCCTCTTGTTCCTTAAATCCTTCGACTTCCTGTCGAGGATTGCGACTGGGCGCTCGATGTAATTCAGGCTGTCATCAACCTGAATATCCTCCAACGGCACTACCGCTGAATCGTCCACTAAGCACTTTCGCAGCTGAGAGACATGGAAAGTGTTGTGGATCTGGCTGAGCTCGGCTGGCAGATCCAACCTATACGCCACCTTGCCCACCCGGGCTACAACCCTGAACGGTCCGATGAACCTCGGGCCCAACTTGCCCCGCTTCCTGAATCGGATGACGCCTTTCCAAGGCGACACCTTCAGGAGAACCATATCCCCGACTCGAAACTCCAAGTCGGATCGACGCTTGTCGGCGTAACTTTTCTGCCGACTCTGAGCAGTCTGAAGCCTGCTCCGGACCTGCTGGATCCTCTCGGTCGTCTTGAGCACCACTTCGGTGCTCCCCATGACCCTCTGGCCAACTTCACCCCAGCATATCGGGGTCCTGCACCTCCGTCCGTACAACATCTCGAAGGGAGGGCGGTCGATACTCGCGTGATAGCTGTTGTTGTAGGAGAACTCGGCCAGAGGAAGATAGGTATCCCAGCTACCACCAAAGTCTAGCACGCACGCCCGCAGCATATCCTCCAGAGTCTGGATGGTCCGCTCGCTCTAACCATCCGTCTATGGGTGAAAGGCAGTGCTAAAATGCAGACGAGTGCCCAACTCGTCATGGAATCTCTTCCAAAATCTAGAAGTAAAACGCACATCCCTGTCCGAGATTACCGATACTGGCATCCCATGCCGTGCCACAATCTCCCTGATATAGATGTCGGCCAATTTCTCGGCCGATATGCTCTCCTGAATCGGAATAAAATGAACACTCTTGGTCAATCTATCCACGATGACCCAAATTGAATCCACTCCACATGCGGTCCTGGGAAGCTTCGTGATAAAATCCATCGTGATATCTTCCCATTTCCACAGTGGAATATCCAACGGCTGCATCTTGCCATGTGGTCTCTGATGTTCGGCTTTGACCTTCCTGCAAGTCAAACACCGTTCGACGTACCATGCCACATCCCGCTTCATGCAGGGCCACCAGTAATCCAGACGAAGATCCCTATACATCTTCGTCACCCTGGGATGAATAGAGAATCGGGACTTGTGCGCCTCCTCCATCAAAGTCTGGCGCACACCCCCGTGATACGGCACCCATACCCTACGGTGCAAAGTCAATAATCCTCGGCTATCATAGTCAAAGGAGGAAACCTGACCCACCACACGCTCGCTCTTCCGATGTTCCTCCTTGATAGCCTCCTGCTGAGCCTCCCGAATTTGCTCCAACAGGGGAGTCACCACGGTCATCCTCAAGCAGACATCCTTGATCGGCGCCGCCTTACGGCTGAGCGCATCGGCCACCACGTTGGCCTTCCCCGGGTGGTAAAGGATCTCGCAATCATAATCCTTCACCACATCCAACCACCGACGCTGCCTCATGTTCAGATTTGGCTGATCCATGAGGTACCTCAAACTCTTGTGGTCCGTGTAGATGGTACATCGAACCCCGTAGAGGTAATGTCGCCAAATCTTGAGGGAAAAAACCACCGCCCCCAACTCCAAATCATGCGTCGGGTAGTTCGCCTCGTGAGGCTTGAGTTGCCTCGAAGCGTAGGCAATAACATGCCCCCTCTGCATCAGTACCGTGCCCAACCCAGAAATGGATGCATCACAATAAACCACAAAATCCTCCACGCCCTCTGGCAGGGCTAAGATTGGCGCCTCGCACAATCTCTATCTCAACGTCTCAAATGCAGCCTGCTGCTCGGGCCCCCACCGAAAGACCACGGCTTTCTTCGTCAGCCGCGTCAGGGGCACGACTATCTTGGAGAAATCCTGAATAAATCTCCGATAGTGGCCTGCCAATCCCAGGAAACTCCGAATCTCATATGGAGACTTTGGAACCTCCCATCTCATCACGGCCTCGACCTTGGCCGGATCGACCAGAATCCCGTTCTGGTTGACGAGGTGTCCAAGAAATTGCACCTCGCGCAACCAAAACTCACACTTGGAGAACTTGGCATACAAGCTCTCCCTCCTCAGGGTCTCTAACACCTCTCTCAGATGCTCCTCATGTTCCTCCCGAGTCTTGGAATAAACCAAGATATCATCGATAAAGACTATCATAGACCGGTACAGCATCGGTCTGCATACGCGGTTCATGAGGTCCATGAACGCGGCAGGAGCATTGGTGAACCCAAACGGCATCACCACGAACTCATAATGGCCATAGCGCGTCCGAAATGCGGTCTTCTGCATATCCTCCTCCCTGACCCTCATCTGATGATAACCCGAATGCAAATCAATCTTGGAGAACCAAGATGCTCCCTGAAGTTGGTCAAAGAGGTCATCAATCCTCGGAAGCGGGTAACGGTTCTTCACCGTTACCTTGTTCAGCTCCCGATAATCTATACACATCCGATGCGACCCGTCCTTCTTCTTCACAAACAGAATCGGGGCTCCCCAGGGCGAACTGCTTGGACGAATAAATCCCTTGTCTAGCAGCTCCTGCAGTTGCGTGGACAACTCCTGCATCTCGGGAGGAGCCAATCGATACGGTGCCTTGGCTATCAGAGCTGCACCAGAAACAAGGTCAATCCTGAACTCCACCTGTCGCTCCGGAGGTATCCCAGGAAGCTCCTCTGGGAAAACATCTGCAAAGTCTCGGACCACCGGAACCTCGCTCACTGTCGCCTTACCCGCCTCCCGGATATCCATCACATATGCGACGTATCCTACGCATCCCTGCTGAAGGTAGCGCCTAGCCCTCGCTGCTGAACATACAGTGGGTCAATACTAGGGCCTCTCACCATGAATCACTAACTCTCCCCCACTTGGGGTCCTGACCCGCACTAGCTGTTGCGCGCAATCTATCACAGCCCCATTAGGGCTCAGCCAATCCATGCCTATAATCACCTTGTTCCCACGCAACGGTATGGGAACCAAATCTACCCAGTAGCGCTCCTCGAACAAACGTAACACGCAGTCTCGAAATACCATCGATGCCCGCACCGATCGATCATCAGCAATCTCCACCTCCAAAGGGCAACCTAACTCGCCTGATGGCTCATGAAACTTCTTGCTAAGCGCAAGGGAAACGAATGATCGGGATGCACCCGAATCAAATAACACCTGAACTGGGAGGCCGTTCACATGGAACGATCCTAATGCATACATATACATACAGAGCACATATCAATAACATAACATCATAAAAATAAGATAGAGGGAAAGAATCATACTCGTCACCACATCGGGTGCGGCGCGTGCCTCCTCGGTAGTCAGCTGAAATGCTCGGCTCCTCACCACTGGAGCCTCTGACTTGCCCTGCCGTCCATCCGTGATCCGCAGGGTCGCTGGAGCTGGCGCCTTCACCGGCGTTGAAACTATCAACTGGGGGCAATTGGCCTTCTTGTGGCCCCTCTGGTTGCAGTGAAAACACAGCAACTCTGATGTCTGAATAACTGCTGCCGGAGCAGTGCAATCCCTGCTGATGTGCCCAGACTTCCCGCACTTGTAGCAGCCTGATGATCCCATCCTGCACGCCCCCTCGTGCGGCTTGCCGCATTTCCTGCGGCGGCTCGGTCCTGACTGGCCTTTCGGCCTACCATCTGATCCCTTGGGCTTCTTCCCCGAAGCCCCTCCTGCCTATCCCTCCTCCAATTTCCGTTTCCGGATGTGCTCCAAATCTATCTCCCTCTCCCTCGCCCTGGCAATCATAGAGTCCAAGGTAGGGCAAGCCGAAAAGCTAACATGCTCCCGGATGTCAGCTCGTAGCATATCATGGTAACGAGTCCTCCTCATGTCCTCGTCACCGGCATACCGGGGCACCAACAAAGCCCTCTCCCGGGACTTGGCGGTGATCTCCGCCACAGTCTCCGTCGTCTGTCTCATGTCGAGTAACGACCCAGATTTCACGTCCAAAAATTTCATTTTAAAAACATTACTTTAGAGAAACATTAATTGTTAAAAACATTGATTGATCAAACCATAACAAAACGTAAGCCATGTCTAAAAATCAAATCATACAATCATCATAATATCAGAGTATAAATCCCAGAGAATCTCATAAGTGCGGAAATCCGTGTGTGTGCATGATGTGCCGCTACCGCGCCGGCTCCTTCCCCTTCGACGAGGAGGTACCTGAAACCCAAAACCATAAACTGTAAGCACAAAGCTTAGTGAGTTCCCCCATCGTACCACATATCATACAAACAATTAACACGCATACTGCCAGGCTATTCTGGGGTGCCTGACTACCCGGTACGGCCGTTCTGGGGTGCCGTCCTACCCGTGTCAAGCCATTCTGGGGTGCTGACTACCCGTGTCAAGCCATTCTGGGGTGCTGACTACCCGTCGGTCCTAACAACCGAACACAGGGACCGGTCCCCTCATACTACCTCTATCGCATATAATATAACGAGCCAGCATGCAAACATATCATCACATACTGTCAGACGTAACTGGGGTGTCTGACTACCCTTCGGTCCTAACAACCGAACTCGACTACTATCACATACAACATATCATGCTAGCATATAACATATCAGGTAGTAGCAACCTAGATGATATCATAAAGACAATCATCTATCATACGTCTCCTACTGGTGGGTCGGCATTGTGGCCTTAGACCCACCGCTACTGGAAGGTAACTCACCTCGAATAGGCTGCTGGTCTGTATGGGAACTGGCTGTCTACTGCTGCTGCTGCTAACGTCCCTCGACTGTAATTCCCACAAAACGATCAGTCAAACACGCTAGATGTTCTTAGGGTAAAATGACCCTTTTACCCCTCACCAAGTCAAAGACCAGGTCAAAGTCAACTTCCAGTTGACTGGACTCGCCGAGCCCAGAGAGCAACTCGCCGAGTCCATCCCTCACTGATCCGGTCCCACTCACCAGGTCCCTCTTTCACTCACTGAGTCACCCCTGACTCGCTATCCGGGACTTTGGGGCTGACTCGAGTACCAACTCGTCGAGTCCTGCGAGCAACTCGCTGAGTTCCTCGAGCAGGTCCTCTGCTTGCTTCAAATCCACACCAAAACTCCCCATTCGAGGGTTTGGGGGTTTCGGGACTACGTTATACGGTTAATTCCGTGCACAGGTACGAAGGGTTGAGCCTTTGATGCTTAAACCCCTCGTGTTCTGTGGATGTTCATATTACTCGCCGAGTTTGAAGAACTACTCGGCGAGTTCCAGGCAATCTTCATAGGACTCGCCGAGTTTGTTCATCCAACTCGCCGAGTCGACGACCATCTTCATAGAACTCGCCGAGTTCCACCTTGGGACTCGCCGAGTCCTTCGACCCACTTCCTGAGTAGGCCAGATCTAGGACATGCAACACTTCCAGACCACAGATCCATGGTCCTAGGGTTCATTTACCACGTAAAGTTGTAAACTTTACATGCATGCATTGCCCTATGAGCTCAAACATGCACTTCCAAGCTATACAAGAGGTCCTATGCTCATTGGGGACTTCCACTACCTCAACCACAGAGACTTTATGCTACTATGAAGTCCAAAAGGTCCACATCCGAAGTTCTTGCATAACATTAGCCATAAACACATAGAGATTTAGGTTTTTAGGGCTTAAAACCTCTTTTCTTAGGGACAAAAAGGGGACTAACGAGCTAAAGATCAAGTTAGGGTCCTTTCTACCTGAATGGAGGCCTTTAACAGAGTAGATTCCGGATCTCTTTCCCTTCTTGCACTCTTCAACTTCTACTTCTTCTCCCAAGCCCCAAATCACCTTCAAAATGTTAACAATCACCCACAAGGACACAAAGGAGGCTAGGGTTTCGTTCTACAGGTCTCTGGGAGTGCTAAGGGAAGTGGAGGCTGGGTTAGATCGATTAAATAGGGTGAAAACACCCGGGTTAGGGTTTAAGTCCAAACAGGGTCTACTCGCCGAGTAGACCGAGTAGATCCCGCGTCTAGTCCCGCTTCTACTCGGCGAGTCAGTCCCTCAACTCGCCGAGTCCAAGGCTAAATGTGCAAAATAAAGAGGTTTAATCACGAATACATACCAGGAATCAGGTGCTACACCAATGCATGTCTTTCCCAAGCTAGGTCACAAAAATGGTGGAAATGAGGTCAAAAATTCTCATGCATGAAGCCAAAACCTAACCAAACCTCGGATTTGGATCAGTAAACCTCAAAGGGGCCTCAAGGATCCATAAAGTTGCCAACTTTATTGAACCAATCCACTCAAACTATTCCAAACATGGAGAAAAGTGCGTAGAAACCTAGATCTAGAAGAATAACACATAAATATTTGAATGATTGGACTTACATGATGGGTTTTATAGGTTATAAGTCTATACATGAGGCGGAAAATTACTTAATCATAAGTTCACATGCAACCTATTTAGATTTACGCTTTCTCTATTGATAACAATAAACTTTGAACATCAAGAACCCTAATGGTAACCTATTATAATTAAAATATACATAGGATTAGAGTTACATACCTCTTGATTATAAATAATCACACCAATATCCTTCTTGAAAACCTTAGAAAGCAAGCACCAAAAGTTTAGTACCTCTAATGGTTTGTACCCAAAACCCTAGAAACCCTAGAATGAAGAGAAGAAATAGGAGAGGGATAGAAATTTTTTTCCTAAGCTTGTAGGTAAAGGATGAACGAAAATAATGAGCTTATGGGTCCTATTTATAGTTTAGGTAACTTGCAGACCAAGCAAGATTTGAATCGATTAAATAATAGAATTAATCTCATTTCAAATCCTTTCTTTATCGGGAACCAAGAGGCTTCCAAAAAACCCTAAGAACCCCTCCAAAACGGTCCATGCCATGGAAGGTTCTAGAATTGCTTCTTTTGTTCAAATATTGAACAATTACAATTCATAACTTGCACCTTTAACTAATTCCAATTAATCAGGAATTAATTTCAGATTAATAATTAATTAATTCTAATTGATTTCTTATTAATTTATTAACCATATAAATTAACAAATTAATTATTTAACTATTGATCTCATGTTAATTTATTAATCACATAAAGAACTAACATATAAATTATTTATTCTCAATTAATATATTAATCACATAAGATATTAACAAATCATTTCTCTCTCTCTCATAATATCTTTTGTTTTAGTTATTTTTGGTTATGAGGGCAACACAAAGAGGACTTTGCTTCTATTTGCAAGTTTATACCAATTTAGTTATGGGTTTAGACACCTTAATCCAACATTACAATCGTCTAGAATGTGTGAAATGAGATGATGGAGAGATTATCTTGTTGGATCTATGCACCAAGAACACCTTCTTTTTCTTCAAAGCACTACGAAAACACCAAAATATCTCAAAATGTCTACAATGGAGGCTATGGTTGCTTTAGGTTGAGAGGATGTGATGGAGACTAAGGGTGAGTAAACCCTAGCCATCACATCCCTTAAATAAAGGCATAAACCTTGAAAATTAGGGTTTTACACAATAGACGACTGCCACGTCGTAGACCAATTCCTTGCCATGTCGTGACGGCCAAAAGATGGTGTGATTCACATCGGGTGAGGCCACGTCATGGTGCCCTCGCCACCATGTTGTGACCCCCCAAAACCTCGTTTCTAAAATCTTAAATGCCAAAAACACCAAGGAAGAATTTCCCTGAAACTGGTGTTACAATCTGGCCACTTTGGACAAAATAAAAGGGTAACTGGTTACCCCTTTTTCATATAAACATTGACCCATTTTCCCTTACATTGACTTTGAAAAGTCAAAAAATTCCTCCTCCAATTTTTTCTCACTTTAAAATTCTCATAACTGAAGATCGTTGAATCCACGAAAATGACACCGAGCGATTGGTTCCAATCTTCACCGTTTCGAATCGACCTACTTGATCCCAAATAATTCATCTCATCGGTGGTGAAGTTTTCTAGCGATGATCAGGTAATACAATCGAATCTTGAAAACCACATGACTTTTAGTTGGATCTTGATAAACCCAATCCAATACCGGGCTCTAAATCTATCTAACAAAAAACCAATTTCTGTTTAAGGTTCATTCGTCTCCGACCGCGAATGGGTTAAGTTCGTCTCACTTTTGGTTCATATGCATCAAGAACACCAATTTTGACTTTTCCTTCAAATATAGATCATTGAATTAAATTATCAGTCCAAACTCACTCTAAGGCTATCAACTTCAACAATCACTTTCAATCCTTCGATAATCACCAAGTTTTCGATTCCAAAAAATATTTTCATATCAAAGTTAACCAACTTTATAACAAATTCTTTCATTTTCATCGTTTGTTCCTCATATGTATTCTTCAAACTCTAAACTTCGATTCATCATAAATTCCCAAAGATGATCATGAGCCCAAACTCACTCTAAGGCTATCGACTTCAACAATCACTTTCAATCTTTCAATAATCACCAAGTTTTCCGATTCGAAAAAATATTTTTATATCAAAGTCAACCAAATTTATAACCAATTCTTTCATTTTCATCGCTTGTTCCTCATATGTATTCTTCAAACTCTAAACTTCGATTCATCATAAATTCCTAAAGATGACCAAAAATTATCAAACCACATCATATTCGTGATCAATATTTTAATCAATTTGATACTTTGATTAAAACCTTTGTGAATCACATCATTTTTGACATTGCAGATTAACAAGTTCAAATCGATTCACAAATCATAATCGATTACTAATAAGGGATCAAGAGAAGTATACATCGATCATTAAGATATATGAAGCAGCCGATAAAAAAAATTATCGATGATAAAAATAACAAGAACACCAATTTTAACTTTTCAGAGATTGATCAACAAAAAACTAAAACACCAAAACTACAAATCAACCTTAAGGAGTGTGGTCCTATGTTCCTCGATGCATTGATTAAGATGAAGAACAAGATTCATCATACATTTACGTTCCGTTGGCCGTGCCGTGATTCCGGTTTCCAACCGTGATCAATGGGTGTCCTTTGATTTTCAATTGATTATTTGGTAGATAGACCTGGTTATTTCATGTTAAAGGGATTAAAAAGACAGACAACTAATTTCTTCATAAATCACGAAAAATACTTAAGGGACTCAATAAGAAAATATGCAAAATATCGTAAGGCTACTGTGTCAATTTTTTTTTTTAAAATAAAGATGCAATATCGAAAATTTATATGCAAAAGTGAAAAGTTAGGCAAAAAAAATCGAAAATGTAACTACTGCATTCATAAAACTTTAATTTACAATGTAACTGGACATACTTTACACTTTTTTTTGAATCTTTTTATAGTATTTCACAAAAATTCAAGCTCCCTTATTTTGTTTTCTTCATAAGTGTTTATTAATTTTTTTAAAGAAACAAATTAGGATAATAATAACAATAATAATATAGCATTATTTTCCTTTGAGTTTAACCACATGCCACGTGTCAGCCCCGTGCCTGAAGTTTCGCAATTTGTTCCACAATCGGCGTCAAATCCCTAGGGCGGAGATCGACCTTCAACCCATATTTCATGAACAACGTCAACGACATTTTCTGTTCCACGCGGTGGCCGGTGACGACGGATAACTGGTGCCGGAGCAACACTGCCGCCGCTATCGATTTCATCTGAAGGTAAGCCAGATCTTTTCCTAAACAAATTCGTGGACCTGCATTGAACGAGACGAATCGGTATTGATCCTTGATCTCGAATTTCTTTCCATCCTTCGATAGCCATCTTTCCGGTTTGAATTCCAAAACATCTTCTCCCCAAATGAATTTCATTCGTCCGGTTGAGTAGATCGAGTAAGTGATGGAGGAACCGGCGGGGACGACGGTGCCGTCGGGGAGAACATCGTCGGCGATCACATGCTTCGAATCTTCCGGAACCGACGGGTAGAGACGGAGCGTCTCCGATAACGCTGCTTTGAGATAAGTCAATTGGTCAACTTCTTCAAAGACTAATGGCTCTTCCACCCATTTACACGTGTCATGTCCACGTGTCGCCATTAGGACAGAACACAGCTCGTTCAAAATCTCTTGTTCAACTCTAGGGTTTTTTATCACAAGCCAAAAAAACCAGCTCAGCGCAACTGATGACGTATCACGTCCAGCTAGGATGAAATTCAGTGCCACGTCTTGTAAGAACGCATCCGTGTAGGACTCTTTCTTCTTCATGAACCTCGACAACAAATCATCATGTGGCGTCCCACTTTCTGTATGACTCAGCAATTCCAGCTTACGTGTGTTAATCACATTTGTCATATATTCATCCACGTGTTTCATGCTTCGGGTTAAGTCAACCTCCATTCCTAACCCAACCCATTTCTTCAGCTTCCATATCGTCTCCGGCAAGATAAACCGTTGTAAAGTAGCTTCAGTAGCCCGGTCAAACGCCGCCGCAAAACTGTTCTCCGGCAGCCCCGGGGATAACGTCTGTGGGTCTTTCCCGAAAGCCAAACCACAGATATTATCGAAAGTTAGCCGGAGCAAAAGGTCTTGTAAATCGACCGGCGTCCCTTCCTTCTGAGCCGTTTCCAAAATCGGGACAAACCGGAGCTTAATAGCACGGCTGACCCACCGTGCCATGGCTTGCCGGAGCGTACGCGTGGTGAATTCAAGAGCAGCTGTTTTCCTCTGGAAGAGCCACGTGTCACCATCGGAGTTGAATATCCCATCACCAAGTAGGTCATGGAAGACAGCCTGCCAGGTGGGACCCTTTGGGTAATTGTCAAACTTGACCTTGAGAACATGTTCAAGGTTTCTGGGGTCGCACGTGACTGTCACGAGACCCTGTCGCCGGGCTAAAAAGGGAACCGGAGATATACAAGTCTGGTACGTGCCGCCGCATGTGCGGAGGTTATCGGCGATCCAGTCATGCATACGATTAGCGTTCTGGATTAAGCCAGGTAGGCTGCCTAATATCGGCCACACACGTGGCCCCTTTAACGGCCGTACGATGGTCTTGAACCAGATCATATATATCACAATACATGATAAAATCAGCAAACCCGTTGACAACTCCATCTGAAACCGTTCAGTCGTTCACCTAAATGCGGCAATACAAAACTTACAGTGCTCCTTATCACACCGTAACATCCATCCAACGCCTGAAAAACCATACAAGGTTCATATATATCAGAAAACCCTAATAAGATTATTCATTGATTATAAGTTCCTTGCGGAAAATGCTAGACTTTTTGGATGCAGTGTTGTACTATATGTACAACTCATTGATGCAAGAAAATGATGAAAATTATGAATGTTTACCTGTTAAATGAGTGATATATGATTGAGAGACATGAAGAAGCTAAGAGATAAGTGAAATTTATAGAAAATATAAGCAACGAGAGAGGAGGCTATTAATGAGAGAAGATGCAAGATCTTCTTACACACACTACTGACACCCACGTATATTCTTTTCTGTGTATAATAAGAAAAACAATATATATATATATATATATATATATATATATATATATATATATATATATATATATATATATATATATATATATATATATATAAAATAATTAAATAATGGAATTAAGTCATTTAAGCTGTAAGTTACTGGTCAAATATTGTTCGAGGTATTTAAGTTATAAGTTATATATATTGAGAGAGCTGTGATCGAGCTCATATGGTGAACAAACAGATGGGCTTTAAAAGCAAGTACATTAAATGCCACCACAAGTTGTTGTATGATATATCATCTATACGTAAATTACGTACAAATAAATATATATGATTGTTATATTAATTATATACATGACAATGTTATTTTTTAATTTAATTTCTCGATCGCCAATTATAGAGTTGTTTTTCAATGCATTCATCTTACATGCATGATTATTATTCAACAAACAAAAAACGATCTAAATTTGTATTATTATGTTTTAAATAAGTAGAAAACTAATTAAATGAATTGTTTGTATATTGATGAATTAACACAATGAGTTACACATTTTTTTAACTTTTCAATGATAATAAGTTAATAATTATGTTAAAAGATTCACCCAAATAGGAGCTGTGTGTACATAAATTTAAGAGTAAATTATGGAAATGATCTTTGTGGTTTGGGTTTGGTTTTTTTTTTTTTTAACTTAGACGGTTCTTAAAATGCAATTTTGTTATGCATTTGGTCTCTGCCTGACTTAAAAAAAACTATTTTGCTATTTTATTTTCTTTTTAATTTTTTTTATTATTTATTACTTATTTATTTACTAAAAAATATTATTAAAAACAATTGGGTCCCACCCACCGTACTTAGAAGTTACTAAAATAGGTTATCCACCACCATCGGACCATCTCTTTCATCACCCATTTCTTTTCTCTTGGTAAAATCCATCAATTTTCATTTTACCAACAAATCATGAACAAGGATCCAAAAATCAGTAAAAATCGTATACAATTGTTGCCACAAGAAAAAACCCAAATGCAATATCATACAAAAAACTTCAATCATAGTTCCGATGAAACCTTTAAACCCATAAAATCCTAGACCTAAAAACCTTTAAACCAATTAAATCTAGACGAGAAACACCTTTAAGTCCCTAAATTTAATTTAGATATGTGGTTTCATTTTTTTCAAATTGGTGGACAAATCCACCATAAAGATTAGAGAACTAAGAAGGGGAAGAACCAGAGATGACCCGCCTTTGTAGAAAATTTGCCACCGTTGATCAAATATCCACCTCTATAGAAAATGTGCTTCTGTTGATAAAAGACCCATACTAAACTCGAATCTTCAAGTCTACCCATGGTTCGATTCAATGCCAACTAATTCAAACCCAATGTCTACTCAGGTGAATGTTTGTCCTTGGCACGATATTAACTGGTGGGTATAGGGGTGAATAATGCTAGCGATAAAGGAGGAGTTATGTTGCCGGAAATGAAGGATGACAGAGTTGTAGAAGACTGAGAAGGACGAAGGTTAAATGGTGGGGTTGTTGTGATTAGAGATGGGAGAACGGGAGGTTAAGGAAAGAAATGGAAAGGAAACAAATAGATCGGTTCGTGGGACGACATTTGAAGCAGTGGTGGAACCCTAACACCACCAACACTAGTCTAAAGGTCGACGATCCAAGCAACAAAGGTGGGTTGCTAAAACGACCTCCGATGTAGGGGTTGAGCAGCGATGTGGAGCCATAAGCAATGTTCTTCGACGATGGAGATCTACAACGTTCGATATCACTTCTTCTCGATCAGCGTTCGATATCACTTATTCTCGTACGACATGAAATGGTAAGGAGGTGGCTGGGAGCTTTCCGACAATTGTAAAGGAGGGGGAGCTTTTTGGCGAAGGCAAAGGATGGGAGGAGGGAAAAAGGAATATGTAGTGGTTGTAGCCAATTGTTTTTGGAAGAAATATGTCAATGATGATGATGGGAAGGGTGAAGGTAAGAGGTGGGATGCAATTGTTTTTAATAATATCCATATTCTAATAAATGAATAGTTTTAATCTCCTTTTGCTAAGTGTCACTCTAATACAACTCATCATTAATATTATGTCACGTGTCATGTAGATATATTAGGCAATTCATTTCAAAATTAAAATTTACATTTTTTAATTATATGTTAAATTTGAAGTTATAATAACTTTAAAATTTTAATATATCGCGTAATTAATAATTTATTTAAAATGACTTATTTAAAATAACTGATTAATAATTATGAATTGTTATTATAAAAGTTTAATTAATTTTATAATTATGGTTTCCACTGGTTATAACTAGTTTTTTTAATAAATAAATAAGAAATAAATAATTAACAAATTAATAAGAAAATAAAAAAAGCAAAATAGTCATTTTCGGTATGATATAGACAAAACACGCAACAAAATTACATTTTAAGGACAATCCAAATTATAAGAAAAAACTAAAAGACAAAACACGCAGATTATCCGAAACCACGTGGACCATTCACATAATTTACTTTAAATTTAAAATTTAAAGCATTCAATGAAGTCAATTAATTAAGTAGATAAAGTTCTTTAACTTATCTTGCATGTCGATAAGATATATAAATATATTTAAAGCCAACGTCTTAAAACAAGATATTTAAAGCCAATTTTAGTCAAGAACATATAATATGCGTATAACCTATACTATAAATTAAAGTATAAATGTATAATCCCTATTCTAATAAATAAATAGTTTTAATCTTTTTTTGCTAAGTGTCACTCTAATAACACTCATTATTAATATTATGTCATGTGTCATGTGTAGATATATTAGACAATTCATTTTAAAATTCAAATTTATATTTTCTAATTATATGTTAAATTTGAAGTTATAATAACTTTAAAATTTTGATATTTCTCTTAATTAATAATTTATTTAAAATGATTTAATTAAAATAATTGATTAATAATTATAAATTTTTATTATGAAAGTTTGATTAATTTTATAACTTTTAGTTCTCACGGGTTATAAACTAGTATATATATATATATATATATATATATATATATATATATATATATATATATATATATATAGAGAGAGAGAGAGAGAGAGAGACTTATGTTATTTTGTTTTTACTAAGTATTGTGTGCCAGAATGCACAAATCTGAACCAACGGATGAAATAAATCAATGAACATGATTTGAGAGTGTATGATATTACAATGGGGTAACATGTACCATTTAATCACACAATTTTTAGCAAAATGATATTTTGGACAATTAACTACATTTATAAAAGGAAATTTTCGGATTTTTAGGGATGATTAATTCTCCTAATTTAAAAAAATATGAATTTTTTAATTAATTCAATTTTAATTTTTACCGATTATATTCTGTCAGAATATTTTTTGTTAGAATGATGCTCTTTCAGAATTTTATTCTAATAGAATATTATTTGTTAGAATGATGCTCTTTCAGAATTTTATTCTAATAGAATATCATTGAAGAAAAATAAAATTCTTGATGTTGAAAAATAACAAACATTCTAAAATATTCTTATACATCTGAACTTAAATACAAATTCATACATATTCCTACAGACTAAAATCCTTATACTGTAACACCTGGTTCTTGGTACGTAAAAATTTATCTAAGTATTTTACATTTATAGCCTTGGACTCGGTGAGTTGTAGGTCCGACTCGCCGAGTGGAGACGGGTTTGGGAGCACGTTTAAGTTGGCGACTCGGCGAGTCCTCGCTGTCTGATGAAACCCTAAATTTCAAGGGTTTGCACCCTATTTAAACCAACCTTATGCACCCCAACCTGTAACACCGAAAATTTCAAAATAATTTTTCGCATAATATAAAAACATTTTCATTTAATTTTCATAAAACATCAAGTTTAAAACTCCAATCCATATCATACAAAATCCCAAGATCACATATCATAAAAATCCCATGTGTGTGTACAGATCAAGCCGGCGCCTTCCCACGGTCATCACTAGTACCTGAAATAAACAACACTAACACTGTAAGCACAAAGCTTAGTGAGTTCCCCAAAATACCACACATAACACATATTAGCCACTCGAGGCTATAACTCTGTGGGTCCGTAGACCCTACTCTGTGAACCCACTGGTTCTAACTCTGGGAACCTTCCAGTTCCAACTCTGTAAACATGCACAACATAAATCACATAGAAATAATGCAGTACAACACATAACATACATATAGCATACAAATACTTTGTCACATAACTCTGATTACCTACTCAAGGTAAAGTATAGTGAGAAGACTCACCTCGCGTATCTCGATAACTCGCAAATCCCGGAAATCACTCGCACTCGATCCTCCGAGCTATAATCCTCCTATAACATAATATACCTCTAATTAACATTTTCTCAACTAAGGTTGAATACCCCCATCAAGTCAACACTGGTAAACTCTGGTCAACGGTCAACTTTGACCGGACTCGGCGAGTGCACTAGAGCGACTCGGCGAGTCTATACGTGTTCACTGACTCCCTAGGATCCTCTTTTGACACGTCGAGTACTCCACTGACTCGACAAGTTCCACCTGGCATGAATCGCGGGGCCACCACGACTCAACTCGCCGAGTCTCAAGAACAACTCGGCGAGTTCCAGCTCGACTCAGTCCACCTGTCAGCCCTCTCTAACTCTCCCTGACTCACTGAGTCAACCCTTAACTCGGCAAGACCACTCGCTGAGTAGTTAAGGACAATCTTCATGCTACTCGCTGAGTCTGTTCTTCGGACTCGGCGAGTCCATGCCATGCATCAACTCAATCTCGCTTCTAAGGTCAGATCCGCTCCAACAACTCATAGATCTGGCCCTCCCAAGCACATTCATCACGTAAAGTCATAGTCTTGGCTACCATGCAACGCCTACAAGGCTTCTTTTGAAGAAATGACCTCTAAAATGGCAACCTAAGTCGCCAACTCAAAAGGAAAGGCATAAAGCATGGCATTTGGGACTCTCTGGACCTACTAAGGTCCAGATCTAGGTACCATATCCCCATGGAACCTCTCACACTCCAAATACAAGGCAAACAAGGCATGAAGAAACCCTAGATTTGACCATATCAAGAAAAACACGAGAATAAGCTCTGAACGTTACCTCAAATAGATTATTCTGCCGAAATGGGAGTAGATCCAAGCTCCCCAACTCTTCTAGTTTGGCCTTCCTCTTCCTTTCTTGCAATTACACACAAAAATGGTGAATAATGGCCTCTTATCTCACTCACAAGAACTCTCAGCTGCTCTGGTGCTCTCAAGGTCGAAGGTAGCCGTAATGGAGGAGTTTAAGGTCCTTTAAATAGGGCTCAAGGCCGGGAAATTAGGGTTTCATTAAACAGCGTGGATTCGCCGAGTCCATTCCTTGGACTCGCCGAGTCCAGGCGCGAACCCGCGTCCAAATCCGCGATCATACTCGGCGAGTCTAGGCTCCAACTCGCCGAGTCTCCTCACAAATTAACAAAATAAATAAATGAATAATACCTGGGAATCCGGGCTGTTACAATTCTCCCCCACTAGAACTAGACATCGCCCTCGAAGTCTCGCTCTGCAAATAACTCTGGATGCTGCTCACGCATCTCACGCTCCGGTTCCCAAGTCATCTCGGACCCCTTCCGATGCTGCCACTGAACCAAAACCAGGGGTACCTCCTTGTTCCTCAGAATCTTGATTTTCCGATCTCTGATGGCCACTGGTCTCTCAGCATAATTCAGGCTCGCATCCACCTGAATATCCTCTAATGGAACCACTGCCGACTCGTCGGCTATACACTTCCTCAGCTGCGACACATGAAAAGTGTCGTGAATCTGCCCCAACTCTGCTGGCAAATCCAAACGATAGGCTACCCGGCCTACCCTCGCGATCACACGGAAAGGACCAATATATCGGGGTCCCAACTTGCCCCTCTTCCTGAATCGAATCACTCCTTTCCAAGGAGAGACCTTGGGGAATACAAGGTCGCCGACCTGAAACTCAAGCTCGGACCGGCATCTGTCTGCATAACTCTTCTGTCGGCTCTGAGCGGTCAACAACCTCTGTCTGACCTGCTGGATCTGCTCTGACTTCTGAAGCACGATCTCTGTACTGCCCATCACCCGCTGTCCAACCTCTCCCCAACAAATGGGGGTCTGACACCTCCTCCCATACAACAGCTCAAAGGGTGGCATGCCAATGCTCGAATGATGGCTGTTGTTGTAGAAAAACTCTGCCAAGGGCAAATATGCATCCCAGCTACCCCCGAAATCCAACACACATGCCTGGAGCATGTCCTCGAGCGTCTGAATCGTCCGCTCACTCTGACCGTCTGTCTGGGGTTGATATGCGGTACTAAAATGCAGTCTACTACCCAACTGCTCATGAAACTTCTTCCAGAATCTGGAAGTGAAGCGCACATCACGGTCTGAAACAATCGAGATCGACACCCCATGCCGAGATACCACTTCCCTCACATACACCTCCGCCAATTTCTCTGCTGAAGAACTCTCGTTGATAGAAAGGAAATGAGCGCTCTTCGTCAACCTGTCCACAATCACCCAAATCGCATCAACTCCTCTGGCAGTCCTCGGCAATTTGGTGATGAAATCCATAGTGATCTGTTCCCACTTCCATTCGGGAACCTCCAATGGCTACAACTTACCATGCGGCCTCTGGTGCTGGGCCTTAACCCTACGGCAGGTCAAGCACCTCTCAACAAACCACGCGACATCCCTCTTCATACAGGGCCACCAATACTCCTTTCTCAGATCCAAATACATCTTAGTGGCCCCCGGATGGATCGAAAATTTCGACCGATGAGCCTCCTCCATCAAAATGGTACGCGTTCCTCCCACAAACGGCACCCAGATTCGCCCCTGAAATGTCATAAGCCCCCGACCATCGGTAAAGAACTCTGAAACCAAACCAACAACCCGTTCCCTCTTCTGCATCTCAGGTTGCATAGCCTCGGCCTGTGCCCCACGAATGGCGTCCAACACTGGAGCTATCACGGTCAATCTCAAACATACATCCCGCAGCGGGGTGCTCTCCGCCCTGCGGCTCAATGCATCGGCTACCACATTAGCCTTGCCTGGGTGGTACAGGATCTCACAATCATAATCCTTGACCACATCCAACCACCTTCTCTGACGCATATTTAGGTTGGGCTGATCCATCAAATACTTCAAGCTCTTATGGTCCGTGTATATCGTACACCGAACCCCATACAAGTAGTGACGCCAAATCTTGAGGGCGAACACCACTACCCCCAACTCTAGATCATGGGTGGGATATCTCGTCTCATGAGGCTTCAGCTGCCTCGATGCATATGCTATCACACGCCCTCTCTACATCAGCACCGCTCCCAACCCCAAAATCGATGCATCACAGTATACCACAAAGTCCTCCATCCCTTCCAGGAGGGCTAACACCGGGGCTTCGCACAACCTTTGGCGAAGTGTCTCAAAGGAGGCCTGCTGCTCGGGGCCCCATGAAAAAGCAACACCCTTCCGGGTCAATCTGGTGAGTGGCACTGCGATCTTAGAGAAATCCTTGATAAACCTCCGATAATACCATGCCAACCCTAGGAAACTCCTGATCTCAGAGGGTGACCTCGACACCTCCCAACTCATCACCGCCTCAACCTTGGCCGGATCGACCAATATCCCTTCCTGGTTAACGAGATGTCCTAAGAACTGGACCTCCCGCAACCAGAAATCACACTTGGAGAATTTGACATAAAGCCTCTCCGATCTCAGAACTCCAAGAACCTCTCTCAAATGCTCCTCATGCTGCTCTCTAGATCTCGAATATACCAGAATGTCGTCGATAAACACAATCACCGACCGATCCAGCATCGGCCTACACACTCGGTTCATGAGATCCATGAACACTGCCGGGGAATTGGTGAGCCCGAAAGGCATCACCACAAACTCGTAATGCTCATAACGCGTCCTGAATGCTGTCTTCTGGACGTCCTCATCCCGTACCCTCACCTGATGATATCCAGACCTCAAATCGATCTTGGAGAACCAAGATGCTCCCTGCAACTGATCGAACAAATCGTCGATCATCGGCAATGGGTACCGGTTCTTGATCGTCAGCTTGTTCAACTCCCGGTAATCAATGCACATCCGGTGTGAACCATCCTTCTTCTTGACGAACAGGATAGGCGCTCCCTACGGCGAGCTGCTCGGCCGAATAAACCCCTTCCCCAGCAGCTCCTGAAGCTGCGAGGATAACTCTTGCATCTCTGGAGGTGCAAGGCGATAAGGCACCGTAGCGATAGGTGCGGCCCCCGGAACCAAATCGATACTATACTCCACTTGCCTCACAGGAGGCACACCCGGCAACTCCTCAGGAAATACATCCAGAAACTCACGCACCACCAGAACCTCCTCAACTGAACTCGGCCTCTCGGAATCCACCCGCGTATCCATCACATACGCCACAAAACCCTTACAGCCCTGCTGTAGACACTGCCTCGCCCTAGCGGCCGAACAAAATGTTGATCCTGAACGTGTACCCTCACCGTACACCGAAAAAACTCCCCTACTAGGGTCTCGTATGGTCACCAGCTGTCGCTCGCAGTCGATAACCGCACCGAATATGCTCAACCAGTCCATGCCCATAATGACACAGACATCACCCATCGCAATAGGAACCAGATCAATCGGGAACTCAATATCGAAAATCTCGACTACGAACCCTCGGAGAACCTCCGTGGCATATATCACCCTCTCATCAGCTATGGACACTCTCAGAGGCCGACTCAACGCCTCACGACTAACACTGATATGCTGACTAAAGGCCAAAGATACAAAAGACCGGCTCGCACCCGAGTCAAATAACACCAAAGCAGGTACAGAATTCACAAGAAAAGTACCTACGCACAACATAATATAAGCATAATATCTCAAAATCAAAATAAATACACGAAAGAATACATACCAGCCACGACATCGGGCGCTGCGCGGACCTCCTCCGCGGTCAGCTGAAAAGCTCTCCCTCGTGCCCTCGGCGCCTCGGCCTTCACTGGCCGACTCTCGGTAGCTCTGATGGCGGCAGGGGCGGATCCCTGAGGTGCTCCCTGAGATGATCCTCGCAACTACGGACACTCTGCCTTCCGGTGTCCGGTCTGATTGCAGTGAAAACACACTGCAAACCCCTTGGGGCAGTCCTTGGCCATGTGCCCCTCCTTTCCACACTTGTAGCAAGATCCCGCTCTACAAACTCCATCATGACCCTTGCCACACTTCCCACAAGTGCAGCCCTTCTGGCTCCCTGGTTTGGGATCAGCGGGCTTGGCCCGCTTGGTTGCCGACTGAGACTGTGCCGGTCGCCGATCCCTCCCCTGAGACTCCGCCTCCTCCCTGGCCTGAGTCTCTAGCTTAATATCCCTCTTCTGGGAATTTTCCTGAAGCTCAGCAAATGTCCGGTACGAGGAGTTCGCCGCGAACTCCCGAATGTCTCGCCTCAAGATACTCAGATATCGGCTCATACGTGCCTGCTCGGTGGACACGTGCTCAGGGCAGAACATCGCCCTCTCATGGAACATCCTAGTAATCGCTGTAACCGACTCAGTACCCTGCTTGAGGGTCAGAAACTCCTGGGCCAAATGCTCCCTCTCCACCTGGGGAACGTACTCATCTTGGAACATGGCAGTGAACCTCTCCCAGGTCACTGCCGCAAGCTCATCAGGCGTAAACTGCACCGTCACAAACTTCCACCAGTCCTTCGCTCCCAAGCGAAGCTGGTTCAGCGCGAACTGAACCTTCAAATGCTCAGGAGATGAGCAAGTGAAGAAACACCCCTCTATGTCAAAAATCCACCTCATAGCTGCTACCGGGTCCTGGGTCCCATCAAACTCTGGCGGTTTTGTGTTGCTGAACTCCCGGAACAGCAACGCATCACCACCTTGCGGCCTAGCGGCAACAATAGCCGCGGTGGCCGCTGCAACAGCAGCCTCAGAAAGAGCGGCATAACGCTCGTCAAAGGTCTCAATCAGCGTGGTCTTAATAGACCCGAACATCTCTAGCATCTCTGCCCTGATGGCCGCAGCCACCTCCTCATGGATGATCTGGCAGATCTCCTCATCACTGGCATCACTGCTCTCAAGCATCAAACGTATCCTCACCATGATCTACCTCTGAAATACAACATACGATAAATTAGAACCCATTCGAGCATACTCACACTCGACAACTCATCCCTCATTGATCCTTGGTATTCCAAAGATTCTTACTTGGGCTGTACACCGCTCCAGTGCTTTCAGTAGTACGGGCCCAATACTACTGTCCGCATCGTATCAGAATACACCCCGAGTCCTCCTCTTCGGATCCCAAATTCCAAGTACTCTATCATGCATAAGCCACTCTCCAATAGATCTCTCATAAGCCCCTCGCTGCTACCTACTCACTCTCAAGCATCTCATAGCAGCTCACCTCTTCCTAGGCTAAGGCATCACAAATCAGGCCACTCTAGTCCTAATAGGAGTACCTAGCCTACTCTAGCATGCGAATACATCATATCAATATCAATATCACATAACATGAGGGTATTTTGGGAAATCACCGTTCGGGGGCGGACCGATCGTACACACACTCTGCTCTGCATTTTTTCCAAAATTTTTTACTCTTTTTGAAAATACTTCTCAAATCCTCAGTTTGAGTTCAAATACGCCCGAAGGTGTACTCGAATCCCTCAAACCAAGGCTCTGAAACCAAATTGTAACACCGAAAATTTCAATATAATTTTTCGCATAATATAAAAACATTTTCATTTAATTTTCATAAAACATCAAGTTTAAAACTCCAATCCATATCATACAAAATCCCAAGATCACATATCATAAAAATCCCATGTGTGTGTACAGATCAAGCCGGCGCCTTCCCACGGTCATCACTAGTACCTGAAACAAACAACACTAACACTGTAAGCACAAAGCTTAGTGAGTTCCCCAAAATACCACACATAACACATATTAGCCACTCGAGGCTATAACTCTGTGGGTCCGTAGACCCTACTCTGTGAACCCACTGGTTCTAACTCTGGGAACCTTCCGGTTCCAACTCTGTAAACATGCACAACATAAATCACATAGAAATAATGGAGTACAACACATAACATACATATAGCATACAAATACTCTGTCACATAACTCTGATTACCTACTCAAGGTAAAGTATAGTGAGAAGACTCACCTCGCGTATCTCGATAACTCGCAAATCCCGGAAATCACTCGCGCTCGATCCTCCGAGCTATAATCCTCCTATAACACAATATACCTCTAATTAACATTTTCTCAACTAAGGTTGACTACCCCCATCAAGTCAACACTGGTCAACTCTGGTCAACGGTCAACTTTGACTGGACTCGGCGAGTGCACTAGAGCGACTCAGCGAGTCTATACGTGTTCACTGACTCCCTAGGATCCTCTTTTGACACGTCGAGTACTCCACTGACTCGACAAGTTCCACCTGGCATGAATCTCGGGGCCACCACGACTCAACTCGCCGAGTCTCAAGAACAACTCGGCGAGTTCCAGCTCGACTCAGTCCACCTGTCAGCCCTCTCTAACTCTCCCAGACTCACTGAGTCAACCCTTAACTCGGCAAGACCACTCGTTGAGTGGTTAAGGACAATCTTCATGCTACTCGCCGAGTCTGTTCTTCGGACTCGGCGAGTCCATGCCATGCATCAACTCAATCTCGCTTCTGAGGTCAGATCCGCTCCAACAACTCATAGATCTGGCCCTCCCAAGCACATTCATCACGTAAAGTCACAGTCTTGGCTGCCATGCAACACCTACAAGGCTTCTTTTGAAGAAATGACCTCTAAAATGGCAACCTAAGTCTCCAACTCAAAAGGAAAGGCATAAAGCATGACATTTGGGACTCTCTGGACCTACTAAGGTCCAGATCTAGGTACCATATCCCCATGGGACCTCTCACACTCCAAATACAAGGCAAACAAGGCATGAAGAAACCCTAGATTTGACCATATCAAGAAAAACACGAGAATAAGCTCTGAACGTTACCTCAAATAGCTTCTTCTGCCGAAATGGGAGTAGATCCAAGCTCCCCAACTCCTCTAGTTTGGCCTTCCTCTTCCTTTCTTGCAATTACACACAAAAATGGTGAATAATGGCCTCTTATCTCACTCACAAGAACTCTCAGATGCTCTGGTGTTCTCAAGGTCGAAGGTAGCCGCAATGGAGGGGTTTAAGGTCCTTTAAATAGGGCTCAAGGCCGGGAAATTAGGGTTTCATTAAACAGCGCGGACTCGTCGAGTCCATTCCTTGGACTCGCCGAGTCCAGGCGCGAACCCACGTTCAAATCCGCGATCATACTCGGTGAGTCTAGGCTCCAACTCGCCGAGTCTCCTCACAAATTAACAAAATAAATAAATGAATAATACCTGGGAATCCGGGCTGTTACACAACCTCGCCCCCTTCACCCTCAGAGCTCCCAACATCGTTCAAACCCTTATTCCTTGTGAGATTGATGTGCTTTGGTGTATTTCTTGAAGATTTTGAGAAGAAAGAAGAGTAGATCAAGAAGAGAAGAAGGGGGCCAGACATCCTTGTGTTATCTCAATGATTTCCTTGAGGTATAACTCAGTTTCCCCCTGTTTTCATGCTTATAATCCCTTATAGCTCCATTAAAGTCCTCCTTGAGCCATTTCCAAGCTTGATCACGAATTAGGGTTTGTAATAAGTTGATTAACCCTTAGATCTAGGCATGATTGAGCTCCAGGAGCTCAGATCTACTGCCTTTATGGAGCCATATTGCATGAAAACCCTAGATCTACTCTTTTAGTGCAATCTGAGCCCTAAAACCTTCATTGGTGTTTATTTACACAGAAAGTTGGAAACTTTATGTGTTAAGCAGGCCCTAGAAACCCAGATCTATGTATGACATGAGATGGATTCGAGCAAAATCGAGTATATAGTGTTTGCATGTGAAAGACTCGGCGTGTCGTTCATCGGACTCGGCGACTCGAGTCACGAGTCCCCGAGTTCTCCCCCTTTTTGTGTTTGCGGAGTGGAGTAGTGAGTCATGGGGTGTGACTCGGTGAGTTGGAAGCCAGACTCACCCATGAAGAAACTCGGCGAGTCAATTCCCTGACTCGGCGAGTCCAAGGCAATCTTCTTGCCTCAAGAACAAACTCGGCGAGTTGTTCATACAACTCGGCGAGTCTCAGCATAGAGTGTTCTTCGGATGAAGACGAACTCGACAAGTTGTTCATACAACTCGGCGAGTAGGATGAAGGACGTTTGGACATTAGTTTAGAAGGAAAACTTGTCAAGTCGATGCCAAACTCGATGAGTAGAGACGGGGCTATGGTCAGACAAAGGGATAGGGACTCGGCGAGTTGGCAGGCCAACTCGGCGAGTCGGGTCAACTGGAAGTTGACTTTGACTTTGACTTTGACTCTTGGCTTGGTTAGGGGTAAATGTTCATTTTACCCCGAGGTCGATTAGCAGTATTTGACTGAGTCTTTTGTGGGGATTATAGCCAGAGGACTTCCGGGGTAGCAGCAGCAGAAGGCAGTCAGTTCCCACGCAGATCAACGGCTACTTTGAGGTGAGTTACCTTCCAGTAGCAGTGGGTCTACGGCCACAATGCCGGCCCATCAGTAGGAGTTGTATGTTAGATGATTGTCTTTGTGATATCATCTAGGTTTGCTACTACCTGATGTGTTATATGCTGGCATGATATGTATATGTAATAGTAGTAGAGTTCGGTTGTTAGGACCGAAGGGTAGGTCAGACACCCCAGATATGCCTGACAGTATGTGATGATATGTTTATATGCTGGCTTGGTATGTTATATGTGATAGTGGTAGTAAGAGGGGAATAGTCCCCAAGTTCGGTCGTTAGGACCGAAGCATAGACCGGACACCCCAGATATGACTGGTAATATGTTATGTTATGATATATGTGATAGTAGCAGTAGGGGGTGAAATAGTCCCCGAGGATCGGTTGTTATGACCGATGGGTAGTCAGCACCCTAGAATGGCCTGACATGCGTAGTCAGCACCCCAGAACGGCTTGACACGGGTAGGTCGGCACCCCAGAATGGCCGTACCGGGTAGGTCGGGCACCCCAGAATTGCCCGGCAGTATGTATGATATGTGATTGTATGGTATGTGGTAAGATGGGGGAACTCACTAAGCTTCGTGTTTACAGTTTTCAGTTTTGGTTTCAGGTACCTCTTCTTCAAAGGGGAAGGAGCCGGCACGGTAGCGGCACATCACACACACGCTTTGTATTCTGCACTATGAGATCTTCCTGGGGATTTGTACTCTGACAGTATTATGTTTTATAAAATGGTTTCCAGACACGCAAGATCTATTATGAAATGATATGATTCGTGAATGTTTTATTTCTAATGTTTTGCAAAGTGTATGTTTTAAAAATGAAATTTTTGGCTCATATTTTTGGGATGTTACATATACATTTTAATATAATTATAGATATTCTAAAAGAATATCAAGGTCTTCAACCCCTTCTTCAAGCCATTCCTATCATAAATACAACAAAAACTAATAATTGTTAGAAACATGTTACTTGCAATTAACTATCACTTAATATATTCTGGTAGAATAAATAGAATATGACAGAATACATATAATACATTCTGGCAGAATACATCGATTTTATTCTGGTAGAATACATAATTTCCAGCAACATATTTGATTTAGAATGCATACCACAAAGTTTAAAGAGTAAATTAATTTGTGTTGATGAAAAATAAAAACGCACAAACAACATAGAATTGTATTCCATAACCAAAAGAATATATATATATATATATATATATATATATATATATATATATATATATATATATATATATATATATATGTCAGACCCAATAAAGCATAGAAACGTGGTTTTCATATAAGATTTGAAACCATTATTTTGTAAGAAAGAAGAGCATCCATATAAGAGAAATTGAAACTCATCAACTTGAACACATGAATAAAGAATGTTACTTACATTATAAGGCTCTGATACAAGAGCTGGAACCATATACGAACTTATATCTTTTTCTATGTTTCCTTCTAACTGAAAGTGACTCATTAAGCAAGAAAGAACCAATTTTGGAATAAGTAACTGAAATTCACTGAGACATATTAACAAACAGTTGGTGTGCAAATCGGAATATTTTCAATTCCACCAACAGAGATGCCATTGTTTATGATATTCTTCTATATCTTTGAACCTAAAATCAAGAACTGGGAATTTAGAGAAAAATCGAACCATATAAAAATCTCAGCTGATTGGAATCGAGAATTGACAATTTATGGGGCTATCCTTGTCACTCTACTTTCTTCCAAATACCCACAATAAACATGATACCTGAATAAAGAAGATAACATGATACCTGAGATGCCATTTACGATTAGTGGAGGGAAAATGAAGCAGAAGAGTTGTTGCAAAAAAGGAGCGGACCTCTCTTCTCGCTGGTTGTCTTCTAGAACTCCGACAGGTAGAAGACAGAATAAGAAACAAGGACATACTAGACTTACCAAACGAGTAATCTACCTTAGACCTTCCAGACTTTCTTCTCTCCGGTTGTCTTCTACAACTCCGACAGGTAGCTCCTGCGAGTTTCCCGATCTTGCCCTCTCTTCTCGCTGGTTGCTAAAGAAGGCCGCAAAAAAGAAATAGATGTGCTAGGGTTGGAACGGAACAATATGCACGCCTATAAACGAGAACACAAATGACTAGGTCAAATATATTACTTTATTTCCTTAATTGCAAGATTTAAATTAAATGATTTCCTTAATTAAAAGTACAAAATGTCCAAAATACCCTTTAATGATTTATTATTTCTTGAATTCTCATTGGTGCATTTAGGCACACAATACTTGCTAAAAACATTTGAACCTAGCTCTCTCTCTTTCTCTCTCTCTCTCTCTCTCTCTCTCTCTCTCTCTCTATATATATATATATATATATATATATATATATATATATATATATAGGGAGTGGTTCAAATGAGAACCACAAAAGATTAATAACCGTAAGAACCTCATTTTAAAATTAATATGTAGACAATACTTATTAAACATGTTAAAATTTGGATTTTTTGTATTTTTAGCACGAAAAGGGAAAAATTGTAATTTTTACGGTCTAATATTTTAATTCATACATTGATTCATATTTTAACACAAAAATTATACAAAATACAAAATTTAATACAATCCATTCATAGTTTAGTATACAAAACCCAAGCTCTACCACCACCACTAACTATCACATATCAGCACCATCCATTATGTCAACGTCGTAAATTCCTTTCAAACCAAATCTATATATAAAATCATACATTGTTAGCTTAATACTATATTCACAGTTTAATAAATATATTAATTCATTAATTTATAGTTTAATGCAACAATTATAAAAACTAATACATTCTTACATATTTACTTCACAAAAAAAATATTCACAAGAAAATTAATACAAATATTTATATTTTAACATAAAATTCATAAAATAAATCACAATTTAATAAAATCAATTCACAGCTTAATACAATCAATACACAAAATTAACAGCTTAATATATTACATTCACAGTTTAATACACAAAAACTATATATTCACATTCATATTTTGTACTTAGTAGTTATATTTATACCTTCATATATGTGAGCTAGTTTTTCTTTCAAATTTTAATTTATATAATATTCACAATTTAAATTTTACATGTTATTCAAAATTAGAGAAAATAAAATCTATATATAATGCTTCTTTCATCTTATATTTTAGAAGCAAAAATAAAATCCGTAAAAAAATTAATAGTTTAATATACTTTCACAACTTAATACATTTAATTTACAATTTAATACACAAATTCACAGTTTAATAAAATATGTTTATAGGTTAATAATTACATCTAATGATGTTTGGAGCTTGGAGATTATATTATATTATAGTTCACACACTCATCACAATTCACAACTTAAAAAACTTAAATTCATACTATTTGAGAAAACACTAATAAAATAAAATCACGTTTAAATTCACATTAAAACTTATAAAAATTTATACATATACTGGTTGAAACTTATAAAAAAATTCCTTTAATCACAACTAAAACTTATGAAAAAAAATCATACATTCACAAATTAATACTCAAAAAATCATGTATTCACAACTTAATACTTATAAAAAACCATGCATTCATACCTTAATTTTTTTTCTAATTGAAACAATCAGATATGTATAAAATCCATGCATTAACAACTTAATAATTATAAAAAAAAGTTTATTCACAGCTTAAGAAACTAGTTTATAAGCTTATTCATATTATTCAATGTTTAAAAACATACATTGTTTTTGGTGAAGCATTTCATCAAACACCTTCAATGCATCTTATATCCAGGTCTAAGACTGTTCCCTTACTTCATATCCATAAGCACTGATGGTAGGCAGAAACAATGGTGGTGCGACGTCGGTTATTGTAGAGGTGGAGACACATCGACAGTGGTAACATCAAATTTGGATGTCAAATCTGTTGGCGATGATTTTCATCAGATCTATTGTTCTGGTGAAGCAAATCGGAGAAGTTTTCTTGTATTCCATCAGATTTGGATGTTGAAGATCTGGAGACGAACTAGATCTGGACTTCATAGCAGAGTGTGATGTTTTTTGGTTTTCCAACGAAGCACAATAGCTTATGTTAGGTGGTGGTCGGTGGTGATAAGGTCGATTATCAGATCTAACCAAATTGCACCAGATCTTATATGTTTTGTGTTTTAGAGAGAGAAAGTGAAGCTGAAACAACTTCTTGACTTCAGATCTGAAACCAAATGGCGATCAACAGTGATGGAGGAAGGTGGTGGTTATCACCGCTTGTCGGAACTCATAATCCGGAGGAGAAAATCGAAGATCTGAAGTCAAAAATAGTAGACCTGAAGACGAAAATTGTAGATCTGAAGAGAGAAATTATAGATCTGATGCTGAAATTGTAGATCTGAAGAGGAAAATCGTAGATCTAAAGCTAAAATTGTAGATCTGAGCCAACCGGAACTTGTGGATCTGATGGTGGTGGTTCGTCGGCGATAGGAGGCGGCAGCGGTTCGCTGACGGTGGCAGTCAAGGATGGTGGCTGATGGCTAACTGGTGGTAATGTTTATCTGTTCTTTAAGTCTGAGATGAGAAAGAAAATAACCATGTAAGAATGTATGTAGTGTGTGTAGATCTGGTTATAAAATGAGGGTTTTACGGTTCTTAAATTTTAGTGGCTCTCATTTGAACATTTACCTGTATATATATATATATATATATATATATATATATATATATATATATATATATATATATATAGGAAATCAGACAATACTTGTCAAAATTAGAACAAATCTGACCCCACTTGCAAAACTCTGATGTCCATTGTTAGGAAGTAATGCGGATAACACACGAAACCAAAAGCACACAAAGACACAATATTTATGTGGTTCGCTCAAGGTGAGCTACGTCCACGGGCAGGAGATGCGTATTCTTATTTACAAAGTTCTCACAAAGAGATTACAAGTACAACCAACAAAGATTCAACCTACTTATTAAGGATATAAAAGAATCCAACAAATGACTACCATACATCCTTATTTATAGACTAGGGATCAGACCTTAAATCATAATAGGTCAAGCCCATTAATCCATAGGCCCGTGAAAGGTGTCAACTAATCACAATCCGCAATGCAACAACTTTTGGAACCCTCATCCTTGATAGACATTATATTTGCACCAACAATGCACCACTGACACATCAGGTGCCATTGCATGACAAACCTTGTCCCTTAGTAGCACATCCTATCACTATGTGGCATTCTAGTGCATGACACATCATCGAGGTACCATGACGGTGCATCAGTGTGCCCTTGAGTGACACCTCCAGAGCATGACACTTTGTTGAGGTGTCATGATAGCACAACATGTGCCATGGAGTGACACCTTGTCATTTGGTGGCACCTCCTATGCATGTCCTTGATCATCTTCAACTTTGGATCATCCTTGAACGATCTTGAGCATCATAGTATACATCATAGCATAAGTAGCACATCAAGGGATGTCATGGCACATCATAAACCCATGGAGCGTGATGTGCACGATAGTACCTACTAATTTATATTTTATAACCTAACTAACTAACTAACTAAAATACACCTAGGCAGTGTACCTAGTCGAATTATAGAATAGTTTGGTAAGTTGGGTGTCGATCATAGGGAACGGTGTTATTAATTAATCTATTTACAACTAAATTAATCTAACTATTAATAAACTAAGAAGGGGTTTTTATCTAATTTTCCAAGTTTAGATGAAGTTAATCCTTTAACAGAAACTCAATCAATAAACAAAGCACTTCTGTTAGTTCAAATCCGCTTTCACTCAATGGTTATACATTAACTATGACTATTACTGTTGGTGACCAATTAAGGAAGTATTAGCAGTTTAGTTCTAAATCTACTAATTATTAATCAATTCATGGAAATCTATTTATGGTCATACAATAGTTAACACAAAATCAATTATTTAATAAGATTGGAGCCATGAAAGATTGATTAATCAAAACACAATTACAATCATAATATGAGTTCTCTAACACAGCTTGATTTAATGATTCAATTACTAATCTAAGATTGGTCTGATCTTAGCTCCAATAAACTAGTGTTTACTATATTATTAGGTATTCAAGTTCATGCAGATTTGTGTTCACTAACTACACATAACAAGAATTCAAAGCAATCAAATAACTAATTCAAGCATGCTAGGTAAAATCAATCAACACAAGCATATCACCAACAAGTAAAGTTAAGTCTAATGCATTAAAACCATGAGTTCCAGCTTCATCTAGCTAACAGGAGCAGCTAGATTTAGCTGGACATATTAACAGCTAAACAAACAAATACTATAATCAAAAACACGTTTAAATGTACCAATCTATATAGACAAATTATGAACTCTTCCTTCCTTGGTATTAAAACCAACTCCCAGAGCTTCTTTTCCTCTGAATTTCATCTCTAGGAATCCTCCTAAGCCAGCCAAAGTTCTCCCTAATCGTAATGAAGAAGGATGTATATATATATATATATATATATATATATATATATATATATATATATATTCTGGAAAATCACCGTTCATGTCGTGAGCATTTAAAACTCACGTCGTGAACTCGGAGTAATCGTGATCATTAAGGATTCCTTCACCCGGATGCTTATCTTCTAATTCTTTCCACTCACGTCGTGAACCATCAACTGTTCACGTCGTGAGTATGTCTTTTTTGGGTGTTTTTATTGTCTTTCAAGCCTTCAACCTCCAAAGTTCCATCCTTTAACGCTTTTATTCCCTTTCTTCAAAATGTCTTCTTTTTGGCTGCAAAATATAATTTAACCTTATAAGTATCGTTATTCTATGCAAATGACCAAAATATATATAAAAATGTACTTCAATATTGCCTAAAAATATATATAAATATGGCAATATCAAAATACCCCACACTTAGGCTTTGTTTGCCCTCAAGCAAATCTACTTATTTAAACTCAAACCTTCATCACTAGCATTTCATAGAACAATCCAATTCCAGCTCAGCCATTATGCCAAGACCTCAACGCATGCATTTGTGTCTAATTATTTCCTAAAGTACCCCCATACTTTAAATACTCATAATCTTCATAAACAATTACCCACTTCTTTCGAACAATGCTCATTTTATGCAACCCTCCGAATCCATCCTCAGAAAGCTTTTTAACCTCAAGATATTTTTGGTTAAGCTGCCCAAGCATACATAATCTAGAAATTACAACTTTAGATAGCACATTAGAGCTCTTGGAATTCTTCACTTCTTTGATATTTAATCTTTGATTGCTTGAATTCACCATATATATAACTTTTGGTATCTTCAACTTTTGATTCTTTGGAATTTTGATCTTTGATGTTCAAACTTGATAGCTCCAAAATTCTTCAATTATTTTTTAGTAATTTCTCTCTCTCTTTTTTACATGTATAATTCACTTTTTTTATTTTTCACTCAAAAACCTACATGCTTAAGCAGGGGCGCTTAACTTCAACCTTTATTGGTTAAGACATATCTTTCTTGGATACATTTCAGGTTCAGGCTGCTAAACATTTTGCATCCCTCAAACTAAGCAGGGTCATGTTTTTGTTCCATGATTTCACTAAAATAAGGGAGTCCACAAATGCACTATAACGTGTATTGGCTTAACTAAACATTTGAGCTCTTATCGGATCATCTCATATAACACTAACAACTACAGTTGTTCAAATTATTATTACTAGATTTAATTATTAAAATTTTCAAAATTTACCATTATCTAGCAATTTACTTTTTCTACCCCCTACCCCACACTTATTTCATACAATGTCCTCATTGTATGCCTAAATTAATATAAAAATTAAGAGAAGGGAGAAAAAGGAACAGACTCCCCTAGGATAGTGGCGTGATCATCTCCAAAAGTGCGGATGGAATATGCATCTTGAATACGGACTTTGAGAAATAGAAACTTGGATCTTGAATAAGTAATGTACCGGCAAAATATGGAATCGAGTCTTCAATCTTCAACAAATGTGGTGCAGAAAAATGTACTCAATGGAAAGAACAATGTGGGAAAGCAAACGCCACATTGTATGGTAGATAAAATGGGCCATTATTATCTTCATAATATTCCCAAAAAGAATGGTAGTGAACCACATAAGGAATATGCAAAAATATGATTATTTTTGTGAAAAGTACAAAGTCACGACGTGAATGTGTAAACGGTCACGACGCGAATTCGATTGGAAGCGGGTTCTGAAAGTCATCAGATACTGACTTATGATGTGAACAACAAAAGGGTCACGACGTGAAAACTAGATTCTCAGAAATGTATTTTCTTCAACCTTTCTTCTCACTTCTTATATTTACCTCATGTCTTAATGGATTAAGACTCTTCTAACCCTATTAATTTCAACTCTTCTCCCCAACTTTCTTCTCACTTGACTCACCCCACACTTAATTTAAATCATGGGTCTCGACTCTCGACTTTAAACACTCCCGGCTAAACACATATGCACTTGTATCTCGTCATCATTTATACGCGCTCCTAGTAATGCTGAAAAATAACAACCAAGAAGAGAAAAAGTAACATAATATCTAAATAGTTTTACAATCCCAAACAAACAAAAAGAACATAAAACTAAACCAAATAAAACTAAAATAAAAGAAATGATCAATCATCCTCGTCATCCTCGTTCACCCCGTTAGTGCTCACTCCGTCGGCTCCATGTCCTCTATACTCCATCCACCTCGGGCAAATCGGGTAATGATACCTCAAATGAGGCGGCTGCTACACACTAAGGTGTCGAACAACGTTCTCCATGGTGCCACCAATCCAATTTACACTCAAAGATAACTGGTCAAAATAACCATCCATATCTCCCCCAAAAGGTGCTCCCACCATGGATGCGGGTGGATGCATTGGTTGCCCTCGTTCTCCCCTTCCTCTTATGTTCCTACGCCTCGGCCTCGGTTGTGGTTCAGGTTGGTCGGCCGGCTGGTCATCACCATCATCATTATCCTCAAGAATTCCCCAATGTGTCCCATAATTCTTGACTACCTTCATTGTTTCTAAATACCCCATACTAAACTCATTCCCCTCCAAGCATGTCAAAGAACGAGTGATGCCGGAAACAATGAGGCCATAAGATCGGGCCAAGCGCGTAACAAAGTGCCCTCCACAAATGGGGCTCCTGGGATGAGCACTCGTAGCATACTTCGCCAAGTATCGGGCCAAGAAATATGGAATATTACAGCACACGCCGGGCTGTAAAATGCACCACAAAAAGAACAGGTTAACCTTAGTAACCTTATCACCATGGAGTTTATGGTGAATAGAAAAGGTAATAAGGCGATGGATAAGGCGATGTATCGGTGATCTGATGCTACTTTCGGGGGATACACCGGAATTGAACACACCGGCTGCGATATTGCTCCAAAACTCTGGTCCTGAAACACCATTCGCATAACCTCGTGTTGCGTCCCTCAAAAATAAAACAAACTCATGAGTTATGGTCTCATGAGCCTCGTACAACCTCATTCTGAGAGAAAACTCCACCAGACTACACTCTTGATATTCCCCTCCTAGACGGAAAACCAAAGCTTGGGGAAAAGTAGGATCCTGGACATTCTCATGGAATGTCACTGTCGAAAAGAACTCCACGCATAACTCTTTATAGACCCGCTCTTGGATGGCAAACAAATTATACCACCCCTTGCACGTGAAGGAAAATCCATCGCCCAAAAATATCTTAGTAAGATATTGGGACATCCGATCCACCAACCCAACCTCCCTCAACCATGCCCACTGAATAGTGGGGGCAATAGCAAACTCCCGGTTGTAAAGCCATCCCAACCGATTATTCCATCGCGTATATATATATATATATATATATATCCCCGGGTGTAGTTGTTGGGAAGTTGTAAAATGGATGTAAACTTGCTACTCCAGCTAGAATCTCTCTTATGGGAGCCATTTCTACAAAAACAGCAACAAACATATCCAAAAGAAACAATCCAACAAATTAGAAATTAACAGAACTGAAAATGTCCAGTCCCAGTATTCACGTCGTGAATCCTTCAGGATTCACGTTGTGAGTTCGCAACTTCAGCAAGCAGAATCGAAAAAATCAGGGGCAAATTCAGTCACAATACTAATGGGGTTTACTCCTATACCACTTTCAAGCACAGTGCATAAACATTCCAAAATTCGACATTTCATCTAACTAGCAAACCCTAACCCTAAGTTCAACTATTAAAGAAAAATTAAACTTAAGAATTAAGAATCATTACATTAGATTGTGGTATGAGGTAAGCAAAAACGAAAATTGTGTGATTGTCGGCCAAAATTGGAGCAAGGGGGACCAGATCTTGTGTTTCACTTCATGGGGAATAAAGAAAAGAGGGCCAAAGTCATTCTTATCCCCTTAATCTGTGGTCCCGTGTTTTTCAAAATTCACGTCGTGAATCCTTAAGGATTCACGTCGGATTCACGTCGTGAGTCCTGTCTGGGCTGAATGTTGGGCCATGCATTCTTTATCAATAATGGATTAATCTTGGGCCAATTAGTTTAATAGAAAATGGGCTGATATACATCATTTTTATATTATCTGGTTTATTCAGAGTTCACGTCGTGAATTCTTAACAGTTCACGTTGTGAATCCTGCACGGAATTTTTTTTATTAAGTCAAATTTGTCTATGAACTAAATTCTTAATTATCACCACTTCATTTATAGGGACCCCATACTCAGTGTTTTATTATGAATAAAGCGAGTTAGATGATATGATTTATGTTTCTAATACTAAAATGCAAAAACTAAAAAGAAAAGAAAAATTGCAAACCAAACTCGGGTTGCCTCCCAAGAAGCGCTTCCTTTTCTTGGAGTCATGAGCTGGACTCCGTGCCTCCTACGTTGAGTCCTCTGAAGAATCCACCACTTAGATCTTTTGTTCCTTGAAGCGCCTCTTGTAAGCTTGAACTCGTCTTTTGTACGCCTTTTTCGAATTTTCCTTTTTATCTTTGACCTCATCTTCATCAAGCTTGAGTTTAGTCCCTTTAGTTTCTTCCTTGCACTCCATAGCATTCTTCTCTTCTTTCACCACTGGAGTTGTTACTTTTGAAGTAACCTCCTCTTCACCACTCGTTGTCTCATCATCTTCCTTGCTCACCCAAGAAATTGGACTCGTGTAGGCAATGACTTCAACTAAATATGGAACAGATGCTCTTGGATTTGTTCTTTTGACTTGATGAATTGTCTTGATCTCTTCTTCCATGAGCTTCTCTAATTCTACAAGTTCATTGTCTTCATCCATGTTGAACACTTCTTCGTGAGCATGATTCCCTTGAAAGCCATCTTCTATCCCAAAAATTTCCTTTTCATTACCAACCCTCAAGGTGAGCTTAGACTCCCGAATGTCAACAAGAGTTCCAGCAGTGTTTAGCAGTGGCCGACCAAGAATAATTGGTACATTGGGATCTTCTTTCATGTCTAATACTACAAAGTCTATTGGAAAAATGAATTTCCCGTTTTTTACTAAAATATCTTCCACAATACCCCGAGGTTGTGTCACTGAACGGTTCGCCATGTGAATAGTCATTCTTGTAGCCTTCAACTTCTGAATATACAACTTCTGATAAAATGAATAAGGCATCAAATTTATGCTAGCCCCAGAATCGGCTAAAGCATAAACCTTCACGTTGTTCCCAAACTCACATGGAAGAGTGAGGCGTCCAGGATCCCCCATCTTCTTAGGTATATCTCCCAATACAGCCCTTGAACTTTGCTCACTTAGAATAACTTTGGAATTCTTCTTTAGTTGCTGACGAATGTCTATCAAGTCTTGTAAAAAAATTTCATATTCGGGAATTTTTGATAACGACTCGACAAAGGTAGTATTAATCGGGATACCCTTCACGTGCTTAATAAACTCTATATGCTCTCTTTCTAGTGGACTAAGGGCAGCTCGGGAAGGAAACGACAAAGGTGGTTGATAAGCTGAAACAGGGACGGAATTTTTCTATTCAGAAAGAGCCCACGACGTGAGCATAACGGGCTCACGTCGTGAACAGGGTGTTCCAGCAGCTTCTTCATTTTTCGAGTTTTGGCTTCTTTGGCTTTTGATCGGGCTGTGGTGGCTCCACTTCTAATGCTTCTAGGAACTCAGAGATGACTTCTTCTTCAGTATCTATGGCCATTACGTGAGATTGAGTCTTCTTTTCAGGATTTTTCGGGGAAAGCTTCTCATGAACAAAAGTGGTTAGTTGACCAAGTTGCACTTCAAGATTATTGATGGAGGCTTGTTGATTTTTTATTAGAGCGTGTTATTCTACCATCATTGCATGATGATTCTTTATCAAAGTTCTTTGTTCATCAATAGCAGAATCAGTAGCCTCGTGTCTCCTTTCTGAAGCCTCCATAAACTTAACTAACATGGTATCTAGATCGGGTTTTTTCTCAACTGGTGGCTGCTCCTTTTGGTAGAAGCCTCGGCTTGTTTGCCTATACTTCTCTTCCTTTTGCTTCTTATATTCTTCATATGGCAGCCACTCTTTCTTCGGTTTCCTCCAGTCTTCATCGTACTTGTCCCCACTCGAGTAGCATACTTTAGCCTTTTTATTCCCATACTCATCCAAATTGCAGTCGTTGGTCAAGTGTGGACCATTACACCTCTGGCAACCAACTCTTATAGCATGAATTTATTGGTCCATTTGTGTCAACCTCCGGTCCATATTATTCAGCATAGCCATCATAGCTGCTATTTCTTAAGTTTGGGCCCCTCCACTGCCTTTGATTCCATCTTGCCTAGGGTTGTGGTACTCACAAGAGTGCTTCGCGAATTCTTCAATCAGCTCCTTGACCTCCCTTGGATTTTTCTTTGTCAAAGGTCCTTGAGAATCAAGGAGTTGTCTCGTCATAACGTTGAACCCATCATAGAAGATTGACATCTCTTGTTGGACATTAAGATCATGTTGAGGGAAATTTTTGAGCAAGCCTTTATAACGCTCCCATGCTTCGTATAATGACTCCCCCGACTGTTTTTCAAAGTTGGCTATTGCCTTCTTGAGTTTAGCTATCTTGGATGGTGGGCAAAATTGGTCAAGAAACTGCTCACGCATTTGAGCCCAAGTGGTGATCGTACCCGGTGGAAGTGATTTTAACCACAATTTAGCAGCTCCCTTAAAAGTAATGGGAAGCATCCTAAGCAAGACGGTGTTTCTATTGACATTTGGGACATTGAAGTAATCTGCAATGTCATTGACTTCATCAAGATGCTTAAAAGCATCCTCATGATCCTTCCCATAAAATGGGATATCCTTCAGTGTAGTCAAGATGTGTCCCTTCAGCTCGAATGTGGCAGTGGCAGGTATTGCGGGTTGGACTAAACCGGGACCCACATCCTCTCGGATCCGCTTCTTGTAAGCTCCCATGGACATCTCCTCAATGTCTGCCATTTCGTCCTCTTGCTCGTCTTTGGGCTCACTCGTGAATATTTCAAATTCTGGGTCTGACTCGTATTCGAATTCGTGTGGATTAGAAACTGGACCAAGTTCTTCAACCTTGCTTTTCTCCTTTGGGGTTGAACTTGACTCTCCTGTCTTCTTCCCCGTTTTCCTTGAAAAGGCTGATTTAAGTTCTTGCAATGGCGTCTTTTTTGGCGTGTGATCTTCCTTTGCGTACTTATTCTTGTTTTTGTGAAGGGCTGACTCCGGATCTTCAAGTGGTGGCACCAAAGGTGTGTTTGAGCCTCTGGTCATGAACTCCTGCAGACAATCTATAAAGACAACATAAAAACGAACTAAAACAGAAAAATAAACTAAAAACTAAATAAAGCTAAAAATCACAGTTCTCACGTCGCGAGTCTATAAACTCATGTCGTGAGTTCTGTAATCAGAAAAAAAAATCAAACCTTCCTAGAAACAAATTTAATGAAAATATCTACTAAATGAATAAACTGATAACTACTATATTCACGTCGTGAGAAGTGCCCTCACATCGTCAAAACTGGACAAACAGAATAATAAAAACTTATGCTAATAAAAACTTTGCTGGAAAATTAACTTTTTGCAGGTTTTATCCCACAAAAAAGGATCGATTAACCTAAAGCAAATAAACAAATAATAAACTAAGCCATTCCCCGGAAACGATGCCAAAAACTTGATGTGCATGATAGTACCCACTAATTTTATAATTTATAACCTAACTAACTAACTAACTAAAATGCACCTAGGCAGTGTACCTAGTCGAATTATAGAATAGTTTGGTAAGTTGGGTGTCGATCACAGGGAACAGTGTTATTAATTAATCTATTTACTACTAAATTAATCTAACTATTAATAAACTAAGAAGGGGTTTTATCTAATTTTCCAAGTTTAGATGAACTTAATCCTTTAACAGAAACTCAATCAATAAACAAAGCACTTATGTTAGTTCGAATCCGCTTTCACTCAATGGTTATACATTAGCTATGACTATTACTGTTGGTGACCAATTAAGCAAGTATTAGCAGTTTAGTTCTAAATCTACTAATTATTAATCAATTCATGTAAATCTATTTATGGTCCTACAATAGTTAACACAGAATTAGTTATTTAATAAGATTGGAGCCATGAAAGATTGATTAATCAAAACACAATTACAGTCGTAATATGAGTTCTCTAACACAGCTTGATTTAATGATTCAATTACTAATCTAAGATTGGTTTGATCTTAGCTCCAATAAACTAGTGTTCACTATATTGTTAGGTATTCAAGTTCATGCAGATTTGTGTTCACTAACTACATAGAACTAGAATTCAAAGCAATCAAATAACTAATTCAAGCATGCTAGGTAAAATCAATCAACACAAGCATATCACCAACAAGTAAAGTTAAGTCTAATGCATTAAAACCATGAGTTCCAACTTCATCTAGCTAACAGAAGCAGCTAGATTTAGCTGGACATATTAACAGCTAAACAAAAAAAATACTATAATCAAAAACATGTTTAAATGTACCAATCTATAATGACAAATTATGAACTCTTCCTTCCTTGGTATTAAAACCAACTTCCAGAGCTTCTTTTCCTCTGAATTTCGTCTCTAGGAATCCTCCTAAGCCAGCCAAAGTTCACCCCTATCGTAATGGAGAAGGATATATATATATATATATATATATATATATATATATATATATATATATATTTATATATATTTATATATATATATATATATATATATATATATATATTTATATATATTTATATATATATATATATATATATATATATATATATATATTTTCTGTAAAATCACCATTCATGTCGTGAGCATTTAAAACTCAAGTCGTGAACTCGCGTAATCGTTATCGTTAAGGATTCCTTCACCCGAATGCTTATCTTCTAATTCTTTCCACTCACGTCGTGAACCATCAACTGTTCACGTCGTGAGTACGTCTTTTTTGGGTGTTTTTCTTATCTTTCAAGCCTTCAACCTCCAAATTTCCATCCCTTAACGCTTATAGTCCCTTTCTTCAAAATGTCTTCTTTATGGGTGCAAAATATATTTTAACCTTATAAGTATCATTATCCTATGCAAATGATCAAAAAATATATAAAAATGTACTTCAATATTGCCTAAAAATATGTATAAATATGGCAATATCAGAGCACACCAGGAACATGTTTGACACATCAAGCCACCTAATTGAATATCATGATGCCCTAGTGGTACATCTAGGTCATTAGTGATACATCCATGCTTCAGCAACACATCAACAAAACATCAATACTATGGAGTACACCATCACACACTAGAGTGGCATACCTTGTTCCCAAGATGGCACATCTACCTTCAATATGGCACACCCTCCTTCAAGATGGCACATCCTCCATCACGAAGGTACATCCTCCTTCTAGAGTACATATCTTGAATCCAAATAGATACACCTTGATTATAGGTGGCACGCGCTCTTCTCAAATGGCACATCCAACATTCTAAGTGGCACATCCGCACCTAAAGTGGCACATCTTCATCAAGGATGGCGTATCCATGCTCCAAGATGCTCCATTCCTTTACCAGGTGCTCCTTATCCCCTGTAATATGATATGTTCCATTGTTACATGACCCGTTCCTTTGTCATATGCTTCATTAAGTTCCAAGTGTTCCATAAGAATGCTCCAAATGCTCAAGTCACATTTGACAATCTCCACATTGACTTGAGTATCCTCTGAACTCCACCTTAAACCAAGAACTTTCTCTCTTTCTTCCCATCCATCCCCAAAAGGACCTAACTCCTACGTATATCAACTAAGTCCAAGCAAAGCTTGAACTTATCTTTGGAAACGATCTTATCATCATGTATTCCAGATTCTCCTTGGTAGCATACTTTGGAATATGAAACCTGTCATAGAATAAGATAGGTTTCTCCACCTTTAAAATAAGACTCTGAATGAGACCAACCACCAATGAGCTTCTTATCACCAGATCACCTTCATGGTCTAAGTCTATCGATCCAACCAAGTTCGTATGTTGTGCATTAGTGTCATACACTAGATAAACATTACGTGTTCTCTTCAAGTGTCGCAAGATCTACTTGACCACTTCCTAATGAGCTTTCCCCCAAATTAGTGAGGAATGTATAATCATCCCGATCTTCTATCCCTCTGAATCTCCATCCTCACTATCTTCTTTTCAGCGCCTAAATCGTTCATCATAAACTTATTCTCCATAAGCTTCTTCAAGTTGTCTTTCCTGACATCAACAACACCATACACTTCTTCCTTGGGTTGTTCAAGGGATTCCTCACGTCTATATTGTTCCATGTTACCCTGCTGTTCCTTATTTATCACAAATCTGTGTGGTGTTTTGTGTTGCAAACTTCACCTTCTAGCTAGCACCTTGATCGTTTCCTGCAACACTTATAGCACCTCCTCTCTGGTTACACATACTAGATTCAAAGGTCACATATCGGCTAATAATGGATGTTGAAGTCTTTACTTCTTCTATACACCACAAACGATGACCTTTTTCCTCTAGATGCATATCCTAGAAATATGCACTTTGTTGCCATCGGCTCTAGTTTACCATCATTCACACGAACATAAGCAGGGCATCCAAACATTCGTAAACTAGAATAATCAGAGGGTTTCCAGACTGCACCTCTTAAGGAGTCTTACAATCAATTCCATTTGATGGATATTTATTAACCAGATAGCAAGCAATGTTGATTGTTTTTGCCCATAATTACTCTAATAAACCAACAGACAATCGCATGTGCTAAGCACGCTCTAATAATGTTTGGTTCATCTGTTCTGCCACTACGTTTTTCCGTAGTGATTGTCATAAAGTGTGATGCCTCACTATACCTTCTGTTTTGCATAAGTTTTCAAACAAAGCCTTGCAGAAATCCAACCCATTTTCAGTTCTAAATGACCTAACTAGGTTCCCGATATGTTTTTCAACCATGGTATTCCATTCCTTGAACCACCCAAAAATTTCATCTCTGTCTTTTGTCTTCGGAAAGTACACCACATGCCTTCCTTGAGTAATCATCGATAAAAGTCATAAAGTATTGACATCCACCTTGAGACTTGACTGGAGAGGGACCCTATAGGTCCGAGGAAACACACTCGAGGATCTCCTTTCTTGAGTGTTGAACCGAACTGAACTTCACCCTACATTGTATCTCTTGAAAACAAGTTTCACTATGTTTAGCATTTCTAGTTACATCTCCATCGAAAAAACCCCTTCTCTCCCATATATCCTAATTTATGATGCCATAACTTTCTTTTATCATCTCATTGATCCAAGGATTGGGATACAATCACCGTTCCTCTAATCGTACATCCTTCTAGGAAATAAATCCCATGATTCATCTTTCCCTTCATAACTACAAAAGAACCATTGGAGACTCTTACCCAGTCACCTTTTCTAGAATACTTCAGTCCATCCTTCGCCAAAGTGGCAAGAGAGATCAGGTTCTTTCGAAGATCAGAGACAAACCAACAATTCAGTTTCTTGATCATACCATCGTGCATCTAGATCTACACTGTGTCACATCCCTTTACCCTGCTCATCCAATCATCACCCATCTTGACCGTGCCATTCGACTCTTTAAAGGGTGTACGTCATATGATAAGATGCTCCAGTGTTTAAGATCCAAGCATCCATGAAACTAGTTGTACATACAGTTAAAACTTCACCATCATCCCTTTCATTAGAATTCTATTGAACCACAACAACATTGTTTTTGTTGCTTGATTCAACCTCATTATTCATTTCCTTCAACAATGGAAAATCTCTTCTGAAGTTTCCGTTTTCCTTGCTATTATAACATCTAATGTTGGCCTTAGATTCAAAAATTGACTTCCCTTTGTTACCTTCACCTCTATCTGATAATCTTTCTCTGCCTACAAACAAACCAGAATAGAAAACTTCTTCACCAACTGAAACTTTTTTTTTCAGTTCTTTGGACATCAAAAAATCCTTCACATCATTCATAGTGATCGTTATCCAACCTTACAACATGGTATCAACAAAATTTTCATAGAAATTTGGCAGTGAACATAAGAGGATAAGTACTTGATCTTCATCTTCAATCTTTACATACACCCCTTGTAAATCCAAGATTATCCTATTGGATTATGTGTCTAAGCCCATAACTATAATTGGTGTGTACTTGAATTGATAGTAGCACAATCCTTTTGTGTTGTCCTTAAACCTAGCAACTCGACATGGAAATCATGAAAGGAGAGAAATTAATTTATTATAAGATTAATAAATTAATATAAATGATTTATTAATGTGTTATGAAAATAATAAATTAATTAGAAATCATAATATTTGATTAATAGTTAACCATAAATTAAGTGGAATTAATTTTGGGGTTAATTGTATTAATTATAAAGTATAGGGAATAGTTTCCAATTATTAAAAAGTTGGAAGGAACATTCCAAAACATTCTTGGAGGAGGTGGACGAAATTCTTAGGGGAAACCCGAATGATTTCATCCAAGGAAATTGAATAAGGCTTCTGGATTAGCTTGGGCCTTAAGCAAAGGAACATTAGGGTTATCCCGTAAACCCTAACTACCTTAACTATTTAAGGAGCCTCTAAGCTCCAAATTTCAGCCACTACTACTGATGAAGAATCCCTAGGCCAAAATTGCATACTCCTCCTCCTCTCTCTATACTTTCCTTCTTGCTAGCTCTTGGGTGTGATTCCATTAGAGGCATTACAATTGTGGTGCTAGGCTTCCAAGAATATCAAGATTAAAAGGATTATCAGCTGTTTACTTTAACAATTGAAATGTACGTGATTCTAAATCCTAATTAGTTATTTTTGAAAATAGCCTCTTCTCTTAGGGTTCTTGTTTTGCAATTCAAAGTTATATGTTCAATAGTTAAAACATAGATCCAAAGTAGGTTGCATATGAACTTGGGAATTGTTTTTCTGGTTTATTTGTTTTACATAAAATCTATCAGTGGTATCTGGTTTTGTTTTAAATTGAATTTCTATAATAGTTGTATTGCAAATTAGGGTTTATAGCTATTAAACCCTAAAAGGACATGTTTTCGTTTTTAGGGTTTTGGTTTGAGGGGTTTTCAAAAAACCCTAGCCTCCATAAACCCTAATCAAAATTAGGGTTAGGGTTTTGAAAAACCCTAGCCACCATCCCTTGATAATTTCCTTAGGGTTTTAGGGTTCCTTGTTTGGATAATTGTTACTTAATTAGATTAACTGGATAATTGTAAATAAGGAAATTATTCTATACCCTAAATTTACGAAATCTAGAGGGTTAAGGATTAGGATTAAATTAATTATTTAATTTAATTAGATAATCCTCACAAGATTTAATAAATTAATTAATAGATAATTATTAAATCTAGTTTTTGGTTTATTTTAAATTTGAAATTAATAGTTTAATTTTCGAAAATTTATATAAACCTAAAGTTTTTAATAGGTTTAAAACACACCTCGTATATATTATAATTAAAAGTTAAATATTATATATGTATAAGAATTGGTCAGTCGAATCCCTAGTATGCCTCATTCATGAAGCTAGTCTATAAGGGGGTATAAGAAAACTACCCATAAAATGGCGGTTGAATGGGTGTCCACTCTCACCCACCGCTTCCTTGATTAGTAGAGGGTCATTAGTAGAACGGATTTGATAGGACAAGTTAATCTCATTAAAAGTATAATGCTATTAATAAAGTACTAGAACATTATTTTTACAAAATCCCGACTCTAGTTACTTTAGGAAAAATGTGAATAGTATGCTAACCCATGAAATTGCACATTACACTTTATAAGTCGTTAGTGGAGCGTGTGTGGTTAACCATCCCATTTCAACGTTGTGAATCGTCATTCACTTACCTTTATAAAATTTACACTTGGATCTCGACCCATTTCTAAGTTGTAAACCCTCATAGTTGGATCCTAACTTTAATATTATATCTTTGGGTTATTATATTGAGGTATCCTAAAATCTAACCAAAACTATCTTCTTTTGCAGATGTCTTCTCCTAGAAACACTTCTGCTTCATCATCCTCCAACCAAGGTTTCTCTATTCTCTCTATTGGCTCCGAAGTTGTTATTAATGGTATGAACTATGAAGAATGGATGAATAACATTAAAATGGCGCTTCGTTTTGAGGAAAAATAGTATGTCCTTGAGAAGGAGCTCAAAGAGATTGATGAAACCAAAGTCAGTCCTGAAGAATATGTTGCCTACAAGAAGCACTATGACGATGCAACCAAAGTGCCTTGCATCATGATCGCAACCATGAATCCATAACTGCAGAGGTACTATGAGGAATACTAAGCTTTTTGAGATCAAAAAAGACCTTATGGAAAAGTACCATAAGCGAGCTCGTCAAGAAAAGTTTGAGGTAGTTAAGTCACTCATGGATTGCAAGATGAAGGATGGGGACTCGATTGTTAGTCATGTGCAAAGAATGCAACACTACATAGAGCGTTTAGTCAAGTTCAGCATGCATTTTGATGAGGAATTGGCCATTGACATGGTATTGAACTCATTGCCGGTTTTTATGGTCAGATCATCCTAACTTACCATTTGAACAACACCGAGCATACATTAGCCCAATTGTACAACTTGTTGCAGACAGTTGAGGCAGAAATGAAGGGTAAAATTATAGCCCCCACTCCTGTTAGTGCCCCCATCTTGCCTATAGGACAAGGAAAGGGGAAGAAGAGGAAATGTCCTCCTAAGCAAAATTGGAAGGGCAAGGCCCAAGTTGGGTCGTCTGGTAGTGGCCCAAAGGCCAAGCCCAATGCTGCCATTCCCCATATATCTGACCCAAAAGATGTTGATTGCTTTTATTGCAATGACAAGGGGAAATGGAAACGAAGTTGCCCAAAGTATCTGCAGGACATCAAGGATGGCAAAGTGAAGCCATCTTCAGTAGGTATTTACACTATTTTTTCTAATAACTCATTATCTTCTCGTTCTTGGGTCCTTGATACATGATGTGGTTTTCAAATTTGTTCTGATATGCAGGGGCTAAAAGAAAGTGAGGAGGTGGAGCAAGGGAGGATAAACTTGATCATGGGAAACAGAAAGTCTTCACTATTAACCAATATAGGAGTTTTGATGGGTTTTGGCCATATGAACATTCCTATATGCACATGCAAACCCTAATGCTTGGATCTGGGTTTCTCTAATTAAACATGCTTTGAATCCAAGACTTCTAATGACTAATTAGGTATAAGAACAATACAAAATAAGATCTAGAAGTTTACCTTTGAATCTCTTGTTTTGATCTTGTTGTCTTGGACCTCTAGAGTCACAATTGTCACTCCTCTAATGGCTTACAAACACCAACTAGCAAGGAGGATGATTTGAGAGAGAGGAGAGGGAAGAAATTCGGCCAGGGTTTTATTTCTTTAGAAGAGATGCCGATTTCACATGCCCTAAGGGTCTATATATACTTGTAGGCTCCTAGGGTTTCACCCTTAAACCCTAGTTGGATAATCTTTCCTTAAAGCAATCCAAATCCTTTCCATAGATAAGCCTTGGACGAATTTGAGGCTATCCCAAGCCCTAGAATTCGTCCATCCTCTATCCAATAAGGATTTATAGCCCAAAGTGAAAACTATCAAACAATTGACAGTTTATACCCTCTTATTTAATTAATCTCTTTCAGTCACCAAATTAATACTAATTAATCTATGACTTATATTAATTAAATAACAATATTATTATTCCTTATATTACTCTCATAATATATTAATAATATTTATTCTCTCATAATAAATCATCCTATTAAGTTGCTATGGTGAAGGCAACCCAAAAGGACCATGCACAATCGGGTCAAATACTTGCCTAATATAGTTGCAGCCTTATACACTATTCCAACAAGTTTATCAACTTTTTCTTAGTAATGATGTTAGATTAGATTTGTTGAATTGTTGCTATTCGTTAGAAATGATACGAAACATTATTTCATTTCATGCATTGTTCAAACAAGGTTTTAAGTATTCTTTTAATGATTTAAATGGTTCCATTTATGTTTATAAGACTGGCAAATTTGTGTTTGAAGCTTTACCTTGTGACGGTGTGAATGTAACAGTGACTTGTGTTGATAGCTTAGGTAATAGTGTGTTTAATATTGACTTGTCTAATATTGTAGGCAAGGCATGCTTATGGCATTGTCGTCTTGGACACATTAACAAGAAACGCATAGCCCAACTCCAAAAGGATGGAATGTTGGAATCATTAAACCTAAAATCAGATGATATGTGTGAATCTTGTCTTTTGGGAAAGATGACAAAATCACCTTTCACAGGATCGTGTTTAAGAGGTGAAGGTTTGTTGGACCTCATACATATTGACGTGTGTGGACCCTTCAGATCAACCATAAGGGATGCTAATCGATTGTATGTGACTTTCACTGATGATTATAGCAGATATGGGTATATCTACTTAACCAAGCATAAGTCAGAAACCTTTGAAAAGTTCAAGGAGTTCAAGTCGAGAATCAATTGGGCAGGAAGATAAAGATACTTAGATCCGATAGAGGCGTTTAAGTCAAACTTTGATCTAATCAATTGAAAAGTTCAAGGAGTTTAAGTCAAACTCTGATCTAATCAATCTTGTCCTTTAGATAAGGGATCATACAGTCCTCTGTTAGATATCATGCTGACAATTCTATAGAATGATTAGTCAAGCATTTAGGTTTCTCTATCTCTGATTTATTTGACATAGAACTTAATCGAACACATCAATTTAATTCTGACCGGGCCCGGCACATAAGTCAAATCAAATCATCGAGCGGCCGAGATATCGCTTTTACCTTCTTAGGATAAAAGTTACAGATAAACTTCGACTTATATGCATTTACTTATTCATTAATCAACTATACACAACAATGCGTTTTATAACATCGAGTTACTGATGCGTTTTCACATTATCAATGTACAACCAATTAACAAATAACAAACCATATATCTAGGTTTTAAGACTATATGATATTATCGTCTTACGATCATCCTTTTATATATCATATTCCATAAGGTGATTCCAGCAAGCGCGGGTTTGTTCCAATGCTCAAAACCAGTTCATAAGCACTCATGAACGTCGCATCAATCTTTTGTCATGTCTAATACCATTTAGACAATCTACGCACCAATTCAGGACAATCTTCATTCATATCTACTTCCAACATATGAACGATTGTGGACAATTTGAATAATTCGATTATTCTTAATAAATTCAATTATTCTGGAAGTCAAAACATGCAAAATGAAACAATAGTTAAACAATTAACATAAGACAGTAACATTACTTATAAATAAAACTCCTTTATTTAATCATCAAATGTTAATTATATTTATCTATTACACGTTTCTACTACTATCTAATCTATGCTAATATCATCCTTCAGCCCAATACTCCTAGCATGCTGCAAGTGCTTAACCCTACTCAGTCCCTTCGTAAGCGGATCTGCTGGGTTATCTTCTGATGATATCCTCTTCACTACGAGTTGTCCTTCTTCTACACGATGTCTAATAAAGTGGTATTTTTTGTTGATGTGTCATGATCTACCATGATCTCTCGGTTCCTTGGTCAAGGCAACCGCTCCTTCATTATCACAGAAAATATCTATGGGCTCCTTTATGGCGGGTACAACTCCAAGATCACCGATGAAGTTCTTCAACCATACTGCCTCCTTCGACGCTTCGCTCGCTGCAATGTACTCTGATTCGCACGTTGAATCAGCTACGGTTTCCTGCTTGGAACTTTTCCAAGTCACTGCTCCTCCATTCAGGGTAAAGACCCAGCCCGACTGCGAACGGTAGTTGTCCCTGTCGGTCTGAAAGCTGGCGTCACTATACCCTCGCACCTTCAAGTCATCACTCCCTCCGAGGACTAAGAACCATTCCTTCGTCCTCCGAAGGTACTTAAGGATATTCATAACCGCAATCCAATGGGCTCTGCCAGGGTTCCCTTGATATCTACTAACCATGCTCAAATCAAAGGCTACATCAGGGCGAGTACAATTCATAGCGTACATGATTGAGCCAACTGCGGAAGCGTATGGTAGCTCATTTATGCTATCTCAGCTTCGGTACTCGGACTTTGAGTCTTACTCAACTTGGCATTACTTTGTATCGGTAATTCTCCCTTCTTCGAGTTTTCCATACTAAAACGTTTTAGTACTTTCTCTAAGTAAGTGTTCTGACTAAGTCCTATTAGTCTCTTACTTCTTTCTCTTACTATCCTTATTCCCAAAATGTAAGAAGCCTCTCCGACGTCCTTCATAGCGAAGCACTTCCCGAGCCAGGACTTAACCTCCTGCAGAGTCGGGGATGTCGTTTCCTATGAGTAATATGTCATCGACATATAGAATGAGGAAGCTTACTATACTCCCACTGGCTTTGACATATACACACGATTCATCTTCGCTTCGTACAAATCCAAACTCTTTGACTTTCTCATCGAAGCAAAGATTCCATCTGCGAGACGCTTGCTTCAGTCCATAAATGGACTTCTCAAGCTTACACACTCTATTCGGATGCTTCGGATCCACAAACCCCTCTGGCTGAGCCATGTAAACATCGTCAGCCAACTTTCCGTTAAGGAAAGGGGTCTTGACATCCATTTGCCAAATCTCATAATCATGAAATGCGGCAATCGCTAGCATCACTCTAATAGATTTTATCTTCGCAACTGGTGAGAAGGTCTCATCATAGTCAACTCCGGGAGTTTGAGTAAAGCCCTTCGCGACCAATCACGCCTTATATGTGTGTACGTTTCCATCCACATCGGTCTTCTTCTTGAAGATCCATTTGCACCCAACGGTCTTACGTCCGGGTACATTATCAACCAAATTTCAAACTTGGTTATCATACATGGATTGGATCTCACTATCCATTGCCTCTTTCCATTTCGCAGACTCTGAGCCTGCCATGGCTTCCTTATAGCTATTAGGTTCATCAAGGTTTATTAGTGTACCATCACTAATATACGTGTCCCCTTCGGTAGTAATATGAAAACCATAAAACTGGGGTTGAACTCTAACTCTTTCGGAACGTCTAAGAGGTAAGGATTCGTCAATCGGTTAAACCGGAGTTTCCTCTTCGAGTTGAGTGCCAGCGGTGGAGGTTCCTTCATCTATCGACTCTTGAATCTCTTCAAGCTCGATTTGCCTCCCACTGTCTTCTTGGCCTATGAGTTCTCGCTCTCGGAAAACTCCTATCCTCGCAACGAAGACAACATTGTCCTTCGGTCTATAGAAGAGATATCCAAAGGATTTTTGCGGGTAGCCGATGAAAATACAGCACTCACTACGAGGTTCGAGCTTGTCGTGAGTATCTCATCTTACGAAAGCCTCGCAACCCCAAACCTTGATATGTGCCAACGAGGGAGCTTTCCCTGTCCACATCTCGTGAGGTGTTTTGGCAACCTTCTTAGTAGGGACTCGGTTAAGGATATGGGCGGCAGTTTCTAAGGCATACCCCCAAAAAGAGATAGGTAGTGAAGCACGACTCATCATAGAGCGAACCATATCCATTAAGGTTCGATTACGCCTTTCTTCCACACCATTCAACTGCGGTGTCCTAGGAGGCGTAAATTGTGAAACTATTCCACACTCCTTGAGATAATCGTGGAATTCAAGACTTAGGTACTCTCCTCCTCGATCGGATCGAAGCATCTTGATTTTCCTGCCCAATTGATTCTCCACTTCATTCTTGAACTCTTTGAACTTTTCAAAAGTTTCTGACTTTTTCTTGATTAAATAGATATACCCATATCTACTATAGTCATCGGTAAAAGTCACGTAGAAGCGGTTCCCATCCTTCGTGGTTGATCTAAACGGTCCACATACATCGGTATGTATTAGGTCCAATAGACCCTCACCCCTTTCACATGTACTTGTGAAGGGTGACTTGGTCATCTTTCCAAGTAAACAAGACTCGCATGTGTCATCTTCCCTAAGGTCGAATGACTCCAACACTCCATCCTTTTGGAGTTGGGCTATGCGTTTCTTGTTGACATGTCCAAGACAACAATGCCACAAGGATGCTCTATCCATACTTTTGGAAGAATCTGTGTTCAAAACATCATTTCCTAAGTTATCAACAATCATAACAGTTTCATAAATTCCATTACATGTTATAGCTTCAAAATAAAAGACACCATTTAGATAAGCCAAAATAGAACCGTTCTCATTATTAAAAGAAAATCTAAAACCTTGTCTAAACAAACCATGAAATGAAATGATGTTTCTAGCCATTTCTGGCGAATAGCAACAATTTTTCAAATCTAAACTTAAACCATTCCTAAGCACTAAAGAATATACTCTAATCTTGGTCACAGGCGACGATCTTCTGTTCCCCATGATTAGATTAATTCTTCCAGCCTCCACATCCCTATTTCTTCTTAGTCCCTGCACATTAGAACAAATATGGTAACCACAACCGGTATCAAGAACCCAAGAAATAGCATGAGATGAATCGTTAGATTTAATTGTGTATATACCTGCGAAAGACGACTTGATCTTTCCTTCCTTGATGGCTTGCAGGTACTCTGGGCAGCTTCTCTTCCAATGTCCTATCTTGTGGCAGTGGTGGCACTCTGCCTCCTTTGGGTTAGGGCAGGGCTTAGCAGGATCAACTTTGGTCCCACTAGAAGAGGCACCATCTCGGGCTTTAACCTTGCGATAGTTATTAGACGAAGCCTTCTTCTTCTTTCCCTTTCCTTGTCCAATAGCCAAGATAGGAGCAACGGGTTGATTGGGAGTTGGTGCAACAGACTTGTCCTTGAAGTTGCTCTTAGCAACCCTCAAGAGACCTTGGAGTTTGCTTAGGGTGACCTCTTCTTTGTTCATGTGGTAGGTCATCCTAAATTGATTGTAGCTTGGAGGCAAAGAGTGAAGCACCATGTCGATCGCCAAGTCTTCCCCAAACTCAACATTCAACTTGCGAAGACGGTTGACATACCTTTGCATCTTTTGCAGGTGCACGGTAAGAGACTCTCCATGACCCATCTTGGCGGAAATCATGTTAGTGAAAATCTCATAATGCTCTTGTCTCGTGTTTTGGTGGTATCTCTCCAATAAGTCTTGATGCATCTCGTACGGGTACATGTCCTCATAGGACTTTTGGAATTCGGAGTTCATAGTGGCTATCATGATGCAATGTACCTTCGTTGCATCTCGCTCGTGAGTTTCAAAAGCGGTCATTTCAGCCGGAGTAGCGATTTCAGGGTTGATCTTCTCGAGCTTCTCATCGAGGACAGACTCCTTATCCTCATAGCGAGCAATAGTGCAAATGTATCTTATCCATTCGCTAAATTTCGTTCCATCGAAGGTCACCTTTTGACAAAGGCTCATCAATGTGAATGAACTAGCAGCAGCGTTGTTTGCGTTCGACATCTACAAATAGAAAGGACAAAGATAGATTAGAATATGAATCCCTAATTATCACCCAATAAGAAAAAGTAGGGCTAGGATCCAACAACAATATTTACATATTAGAAAAGGGATGCCGTAATCTAACATGCAAACAATTTGAAGGTAAGTGAATGACGATTCACTAATTCTCCACCATGTAAACATAACTTTAAGTTCTAAATGTATTGAGAATTCCTAGGTTTGGATGAGATTCATTGAAACTCTTCAATGGCATGTTTAAATCTCGATATGCCCCTCTTGTTTGTGACTTGGATACCGAGGATCACAAAGCGGGTGTGAATTACCATGCAAATTCACATGGTGCCTTCATTGTAACGATCACCTATTCGATGTGCCGGTAAACCACACACGCTCCATCGAGCTATGATAAACAATAAATCACCCTTTGCCACCTTTGCTTAGAACCAATTAGTGTGCCGGTAAACCACACACGCTCCACTAACTTCTTAGCAAGGGTGCAAAGTGTAATTTCATGGGATTGCATCAATTCACTTTTCCTAAAGTAACTAAGATTGAGAAATTTTTAAAAAAAATGTAGTTACTTTGTATTTCATATTATACTTTTAATGAGAGGATGAGGTTACCCTATCCTACCTGTTCGGCTAACGACCCTCCACCGATCAAGCAAGCGGTGGGTGTGAATGTACACCCATTAAGCTCCATTTTATAGGCCGCAACCTTATACCCACCTTATAGATTGGCTTCGTGAATGAGGCCTATTAACGGTAAGACTAGCATTTTAGTTATACATACATATATATATATATATATATATATATATATATATATATATATATATATATATTAATCTTGTAATATTATATTAGTATCGGGCTGTATTTTAAACTTGTAAAATTCTAGGGTTTGAAATTTAAATTTTCTAAATTAAAACTTTTAATCACAAAACATAAATTTCAAAACTTGAGAACAAGTTTTAAACATTTAAAACATGGAGGATCAAATAACAAATAATCTCAATTAACAATTAATTCCATAATTATCTATATTTGATTTATTTAAGATTTCTTGCATAATAATTTACCAATTTAATCAAAATAATTAACTAATTATCACATAAGGAAATTAAATATTTTATTAATTGATAAATCTCTTTAATTAGATCAAGATTATAGTCATATATATCAAAAAATCGGATTAGGGTTGATCTAATATGATAAAGGCAAGTTTCCATAAGATAAATATCAAAAAAAATCCCGAATCTGGTCCTTCCTGACGCTTGGACTCGCCGAGTGCACCATGGGACTCGCCGAGTCAGGCCAACTCGCCGAGTCCACAATGGGACTCGCCGAGTCCATGACTCAGAAACATAAAAATTGAATTTTTCCAGCAAGATTCAAACAAACAAGCAACAATTTAATAGAAACCAATCTAGGCTCTGATACCACTGAAGGGTTTTGGCCATATGAACATTCCTATGTGCACATGCAAACCCTAATGCTTGGATCTAAGTTTCTCTAATTAAACATGCTTTGAATCCAAGACTTCTAATGACTAATTAGGTATAAGAACAATACAAAATCAGATCTAGAAGTTTACCTTTGAATCTCTTGTTTTGATCTTGTTGTCTTGGAGCTCTAGAGTCACAATTGTCACTCCTCTAATATCTTGCAAACACCAACTAGCAAGGAGGATGATTTGAGAGAGAGGAGAGGAAAGAAATTCAGCCAGGGTTTTCTTTCTTTAGAAGAGATGCCGATTTCACATGCCCTAAGGGTCTATATATACTTGTAGGCTCCTAGGGTTTCACCCTTAAACCCTATTTGGATAATCTTTCCTTAAAGCAATCCAAATCCTTTCCATAGATAAGCCTTGGACAAATTTGAGGCTATCCCAAGCCCTAGAATTCGTCCATCCTCTATCCAATAAGGATTTACAGCCCAAAGTGAAAACTATCAAACAATTGACAGTTTATACCCTCTTATTTAATTAATCTCTTTCAGTCACCAAATTAATACTAATTAATCTATGACTTATATTAATTAAATAACAATATTATTATTCCTTATATTACTCTCATAATATATTAATAATATTTATTCTCTCATAATAAATCATCCTATCAAGTTGCTATGGTGAAGGCAACCCAAAAGGACCATGCACAATCGGGTCAAATACTTGCCTAATATAGTTGCAGCCTTAGACACTATTCCAACAAGTTTATCAACTTTTTCTTAGTAATGATGTTATATTAGATTTGTTGAATTGTTGCTATTCGTTAGAAATGATACGAAACATTATTTCATTTCATGCATTGTTCAAACAAGGTTTTAAGTATTCTTTTAATGATTTAAATGGTTCCATTTATGTTTATAAGACTGGCAAATTTGTGTTTGAAGCTTTACCTTGTGACGGTGTGAATGAAACAGTGACTTGTGTTGATAGCTTAGGTAATAGTGTGTTTAATATTGAATTGTCTAATATTGTAGGCAAGGCATGCTTGTGGCATTGTCGTCTTGGACACATTAACAAGAAACGCATAGCCCAACTCCAAAAGGATGGAGTGTTGGACTCATTTAACCTAAAATCAGATGATATGTGAATCTTGTCTTTTGGGAAAGATGATAAAATCACCTTTCATAGGATCGTGTTTAAGAGGTGAAGGTTTGTTGGACCTCATACATATTGACGTGTGTGGACCCTTCAGATCAACCATAAGGGATGCTAATCGATTGTATGTGACTTTCACTGATGATTATAGCAGATATGGGTATATCTACTTAACCAAGCATAAGTCAGAAACCTTTGAAAAGTTCAAGGAGTTTAAGTCGAGAATCAATTGGGCAGGAAGATAAAGATACTTAGATCCGATAGAGGTGGGGAGTATCTTAATATCAAGTTCAACGACCATCTGAAGGAATGTGGAATAGTTTCACAATTAACTCCTCCTACGATGACACAGTTAAATAGTGTGGCTGAGAGGCGTAATCGAACCTTGCTAGACATGGTTCATTCTATGATGAGTCATGCTTCACTTCCTATTCATTTATGGGGGTATACCTTAGAGACAGTCACCCACATCCTCAATCTTGTCCCTACAAAGAAGGTTGCCAAAACACCTCACGAGATGTGGACGGGGAAAGTTCCCTCGTTGGCACATATCAAAGTCTGGGGTTGTGAAGCTTTTGTAAGATGAGAAACTCATGACAAGCTAGCAGCTAGAGGTGAGAAATGTGTTTTCATTGGTTACCCAAAACAATATTTTGGATATTTGTTCTACAAACCTAGTGAAAAGTAGTCTTTGTAGCACTAAGAGGAGTCTTTCTAGAAAGAGAGCTCATATTCAAAGAGGACAGTGGGAGTACCATTGAACTTGAAGAAATTCAAGAGTTAGCCAATGAAGGAACCTTAGATGACACTAGCACTCAACTATAGGAAACAGTTCCTGTTGAGTAAGTTGATAACACATTACCTCTTCGAAGATCCACTAGGGCTAGTGTGCCACCTGAGTTATATGGTTTCCATATTACGTCAGATGGTGACACATTTATAAATGATAGGACACTGGTAAATCTGGATGAACCAACTAATTACAAGGAAGCAATAGTAGGCCCCGAGGCTTCCAAGTGGAAAGATGTGATGGACAGCGAGATAAAGTCTATGTATGACAACCAGGTTTGAAATTTGGTTGATAATGCACCAGGTCGAAAGACAGTTGGGTGCAAATGGATCTTCAAAAAGAAGACCGACATGGATGGAAATGTACATACATTCAAGGCTCGACTGGTTGCAAAAGGTTTCACTCAAACCCCGGGGGTTGACTATAATGAGACCTTCTCACCAGTAGCTAAGATTAAATCTATTAGGATATTGCTATACCATAGCTTCCTTTCATGATTATGAAACCTGACAGATGGATGTCAAGACTGCTTTCCTTAACAAGAAGTTGGTTGAGGATTTTTACATGAATCAACCAGAGGGTTTCATTGATGCAAAGTTTTCCAATAGAGTGTGAAAGCTTGAGAAATCCATTTATGGATTGAAACAAGCATCTCATAGCTGGAATCTTTGCTTCCATGAGAAAGTCAAAGAGTTTGGTTTCTCTAGGAGTGAAGATGAATCCTGCATGTATATCAAGGTTAGTGGGAGTATAGTAACTTTTCTGGTGTCATATGTCGATGACATATTACTCATTGGTAACGACATTCCGACCTTGAAATATGTTAAATCTTCGCTTGCAAAGTTTTTTGCCATGAAAAGACCTTGGAGTAGCTACCTATATTCTTGAGGTTAGAATATTGAGAGATAGAAAGAAGAGACTAATTGGACTTAGTCAGAACACATACTTGGACAAGGTACTAAAGAGGTTTAGTACGGAAAACTACAAGAAGGGAGAGCTACCTATCCATAGCAATACAAAATTGAGTAAGACTCAATGCCCGAGTACATAGGAGGAAATAGCTTACATGAGTCATGTACCTTATGCTTCTGTTGTTGGATCGATCATGTATGTTATGACATGTACTCGCCATGATGTGACCTTTTCTTTAAGCATGGTCAGCCGTTATCAGGGAAATCTGGGTAGAGCTCATTGGATAGTAGTTAAGAATATACACAAGTATTTGCGAAGGACAAAGGACTGGGTCCTTGTACTTGGTGGCAATGATACTTTGAGAGTAGATGGTTATAGTGATGCCAACTTTCAAACGAACAAGGACAACTTCCATTCTCAATCTGGCTGGGTATTTCTACTGAACGGAGGAGCAGTTACTTGGAAAAGTTCCAAGCAAGATACGGTGGCTGATTCTACTTGTGAGTCAGAATACATAGCAGCGAGTGAAGCGTCGAAAGAAGCAGCTTTGTTGAGGAACGTCATTGGAGATCTCAGAGTTGTTCCAACCATTCAGGAGCCTATGGAACTGTTCTACAATAATGAAGGAATGGTTGCCTTAACAAAGGAACCTAAAGATCATGGTAAAACCAGACATATCGATAGAAAGTACCATTTCATCAGACATAGAGTAGAAGAATGCCATCTTGTCGTAAAGAGGGTATCATCGAAGGATAACCCAACAGACCCCCTCACAAAGAGTCTGAGTAGGGTTAAGCACATTCAACATGCTCGGAGCATTGGGCTGAGAGATGATATTAGTTTTATTTCTGAAACTTGTAACAAGTAAATGTAACCGATTATTGGTGATTAAATAAGAAGAAAGAGCTCATTCATAGATTCCATCTTTCTAGCATTTCATGTCTTTCTTCCTTCAACTCTAATTCATGCCATGAATTGTTAAGTCCTTCTATAATAGCTATTGGCTCTCTAAAGTATTATTTATGAGTTTGTTTACTGCCTTTTGTCAATTGTTTATTATTGTGTTTCATATTTTGCATGTTTTATACCGAATGATATGGTTATTCAAATTCCATAGTCTCTCATACTTTTGGGAGTAAGTAGTGAATTAAGATTGTCATGAATTGGATTTCAGATTGTCTAAGGGAGTTAGACATAGCAATAGAATTGTTGCAATGTTCATGAGTACTTAGAAATGGAGATTTGAGTATTGGATAAACCCTTGCTCAGAGTATTACTTCATGAAATTCATCACGCATAATACTGAGACGATAATATCTTATAATCTTGAAACGGAGAAATACGAGTTGTAATTTACAAGGCGGTTATGCATTGGTGATATGAAAACGCATCAGTAACTTGGTGTTATAAAAAGTATTGTCATGTATGGTTTGCCGAGTAAATAATACAAGTATATGAGTCAAAGTTTATTCGTTCCTTTTACCTAACGGGAAAAGCGATATTTGTGGGCCGCTTGAAGATTTGGTGTTGACTTATATGTTGGGCCCAACCATGGCAAAATTGATGTGTTCAATTAGAAGTCCTATATCATCACGAATCAGAAATCGAGAAACATAGATTATGGACTAGGAGATTGATTGCATTCCACGTCTTATATCCGGGAATATCTTGCAGAACGAAGGATTATATGATCACTTATCTTAGGAAACGTAACTGACTGGGTCTGAGTTCGGCAGCAGCTTTTGGAAGCTATATACTAGCAATTATAGTTACAGACTTATCCAAGTTGGAGACTGTTGGATTAGGTGTCTAAGCCCATAACTATAATTGGTAGATACTTGAATTGATAGTAGCACAATCATTTTAGGTTGCCCTCAAACCTAGCAACTAGACAAGGAAATTATGAAAGGAGAGAAATTAATTTATTATAAGATTAATAAATTAATATAAATGATTTATTAATGTGTTTTGAAAATAATATATTAATTAGAAATCATAATATTTTATTAATAGTTAACCAAAAATTAATTGGAATTAGTTTTGGGTTTAATTGTATTAATTATAAAGTACAAGGACTAGTTTTCAATTGTTAAATAGTTGGAAGGAACATTCCAGAACCTCCTTGGAGGAGGTGGATGAAATTCTTAGGAGAAACCCTAATGATTTCGTCCAAGGGCCTTGGATAAGGCTTCTGGATTAGCTTGGTCCTTAAGCAAAGGAACATTGGGGTTATCCCTTAAAGCCTAGCTACCTCAACTATTTAAGGAGCTTCTTAGCTCCAAATTTCGGCCACCACTACTCTTGAAGAAACCCTAGGCCGAAATTGCATACTCCTCATCCTCTCTCTCTCTCTCTCTCTCTCTATATATATATATATATATATATATATATATATATATATAT
>NC_136413.1:148892500-149040064 GCF_051521515.1 Lactuca serriola
AAAGTTTATTTTTTATGTGGAAATTTTACAGAATATTTCAATAACATCTGGCCCGACCACGACCAGTGTTGTAAAAATTGGTCTAGGAAACCGATTAATCGACGTCTAGATGCTAGGCAGTCTCTAACTATTTTAAGATTTATGCTAATCGGTTGTATTAACCGGCCTTGATCCTAGTTGGTCCTAATTGGCTATAATCGCTCCGGTCAATAAAATTAAAAGGTCAAAATTAATAAAAAAGTAAAAAATAAAATAAAAAAAGGACAAGACAAAAATGAAGTCAACGATTAGCCCGACCCGATCATATATTTGACAACTAGAGCCCCCATGGAAATTCCTCGATCTGTCACTGGCTACACTAGTACACCACGCCTTGAAGGAACGCCTTTTAGAACCATGGTAATAGGGTATACACGAGGGTAGGATCAATATTATACTAATACCATGTAAGGTTTGATAAAATCACCACATAACTTATAGCCTTAAGGAAATTAAGAGACGATAATTACACAACAAATTTCCTAATCTATAGAATAAATAACATCTCTAAGAACTGGTGTGAGATATATCGTTACGATATACAAAATGTCTGAGTTCTATGTATTTAAAAGTTCCTCATCACAAACATAGTCAACGACATTAATATTATACATAGAGAAAGAGAGAATTGGACCAATCTATGATAATTCTCCATACAAGGATCTACAATACCATAAACTAAAGCATGCTTGAACAACAAACGAGAGCCAACAAGAAGATAGAGAGGAACCTTTTTTTTTTATCTCATTACTAAATGGAAGCTGAAAAACAAAATCATAAGAGTAACAATAAGATACAAATTCAGTGTGAGAAGTGCCAATTTTTTTTCACGGTCAAACTTGGAGTATGAAGGAAGCTTGATTTGTCTTTGTGATATCAACCAGATTCAGATGTTGGATCTTGGTTTTGTTTATCTTTCTCAAAGAACTTATCATGAAAACGATTTGGGAATTGTAAACCTGGAGTTCGTACAATCTCTCCTCTTTCCATTGGTTGCCACCTGATTAAGTTTATTAATTAGTCTATATCTCTCTTTTTTTGTCCTTCTTGCTTGCTTATGTATTTGTTATTTATCTTTACCGATATTTGGTTAATTACTAGACAATGAAGAAATATAGACATATGAGGATGGGTGGTCGGCCGATGGATTGAGACGTCGTTCTCAATGACGGGGTAACGTTCTTCTAGCCTCCTGTGGTTGAGAGAGGGAGGGTGTTCTCCAAATCAGTTTCTGCCGCAAGGGGGTATCGTTCGATTCACAGTGAATCGTTTCCGTCTTTCAACAAGGGAATGTTTGAGACTCGACCGTTCTTTTGGTTTGGTGGTCTAGGTGAAGACCATGTTGCGAGTCAGTTATGTGACACGATTTTGAGAAGATTGAGCATATTCGAGGAGGACTGAGATGTTTCTGATTCAGAAGGGAGAGTTCTATTGATATGCTGAGTTGACGGAGCGATTATTTGAATACATGTATGAGATTCTTGAACTTTAGAGGAGGATAAGGTTTTGGATAAATTATTTTTATGCAAGTTTTCATCGCACAAAGTTTAGTTTGTAAGGTGCCTCGTCGATCTAATGGTATAATGACCGACTTTGCTAAGATTGAGGTGACAATATTGGAAAAGTTTTCGATGTCTCCATCTAAAGATCAGAGTTTCTTTATGATTGTTTGGTGATTATTCGAAGGATCATCATATGCCATACTGCATACCGATAGTTATAGTTGGCGTGTACCTGACTTAGCTGGTCTGAGGCTTTGGGATCGCATATGTCATTCGAAGATAGTTTGAACCCTAAGCAGGATAGGAATGAGTACTTGATTAAAGATTATCAAATGGTTTGATTATGGTCTCAGAATAGTGAATAAGAGGAAATATGTGGTGCAAAAATGCAAGATTTTGGTTCGGGTACGCTACCATCAAAGTGCTCAGAGTTAGGAAGTTCTCGTCACGTTCTCAAGGCTTCATCAAAATCCTTCATGGTTACAAATAATTGAGGTTTGGTCAGACCGTGAGTGCAGAGTTAGTTTCCATCAGGGATGTACGTGTTATCATTACATCGGAGGCTATTAGACGAAGATCCCTTCGTGAACCGTAGTACCTTTCGGGGACTTCGAAGATTAGGTTAAGAGGCGCTTGAGCTGATCGGGTTGAATATCAGTTGTTGAGGGATTGGTTAGCTCGCTGTATCAACCACTATCTATAGTAAGGAAGAGCGGTTGTTGATATATCAACCAACTTCAAAGTTTGGTATGTGTATTTTGTAACGCCCGCAAATCCGGGCTACTCAATTAGAGGCAACAGGGGTCGAAAACGAATTTTCGACAAAAGATTATTTAGAATAAATAATCTTAACCAAGTTGTAGAATATGTCACAAGGTTTCCGAACATATAAAGAACGCCGAAATCCGAGTTATAACGAAGAAGTTATGACCCGTCGAAGTTTCGCGTCGGAACCGACACGGCACCGGGAAGCATAAATAGTAAATTTACGATGGAGCGAGATTTAACCTTAGCGCTCTAAACGAAAGTCGTAGAATATGTTAAACTAAGAACATCGATAAAAAGAGCGCCCAAATCTGACTTCGTATGAAGAAGTTATGATTTTTCGAAGTTTCGGATTAGCAGTGTACAACCTGAAATTCGAATGCTAGATCGAGTGATTTTTAGCCGACACGACCTAAACGAGAATCGAAGATCTCGATAAGAGTAGCATAACGTGAAAAAGATGGGCGAAAACGGACATCGAATGAAGAAGTTATGAGAATTTAACGGACCAATCCTGTCCCGGCCTGTTAATAATATAAAATTTAAAATCGAGTCAAAATTAGCCGACAGAGTCTAAACGAAAGTTGTAGAGTACGTTCCCAACTTCGCGTGGATATAAAGAACGTCGAAAACAGAGCACGTATACGAAAGTTACGATTTTTAGAAGTTGAGGGTGAGATTTGCGAAACTGATGTAAGGATTGATGACGTGGCCTAGCTCCCAGCCGTCCGATGAACTCGCTTCGGATGAGTGACACGCCACCCTCGCATTACGCCCAGAGTCCAAGCTCGGGTACGTGCCGTGTACGCCTTGCACTCCTCGGTCCAGCTTGAGCCACGTCGCTCCGTCCGAAGCTTGCCACCTGTCTGCCTTATCCGAAGCTACGCCCCGCGTAGAGCTTCTGAACGCCCAGCGTAGCGAGGTCCTCGCGGCTATAAAAGGAGGCCGAGGCTGCTCGCATTTTTCACACCAAAATCCTTTCTCTCTCTAATTTCTTTCTCTCTCTAGCTTCGCAAACCACCCCTAAGCCCTAGGAAAAATACCTAGCACCCTTAGGAAGCCTCGAGGCTCCCGGAGTCCCGAGAAAAAGTGTCTTTCGGTTTCGAAACGCTGCTCCAATTAAGTTTCGGTTTTCGATAAAATTCGCTGTAAGTGTGCTACAGTTACGCAAATTTTAATATAGCTTACAAATAATTATAGGAATGTTATTAGGTCCTTAAAATAGTTATTTGGGCTATTATTATGAGTTATATTGAGCGTTATTAACACTTATATAATAATAATAATAGCCAGACTAATTAATTTGTCGCGGTTATCGTTAGACTAAACCCTAGTGGTATTGGTACTAGGTTTTACTGAAGGAAATTGTTCTGAGAGTATCGAAGCGCTGTCCGAGTGCTGAGTCATCACCTTTCAGGTGAGTGCATGGTCCCCTTCAACTTACACATAGATATGAAGTATTTACTACGTGCTATGTGTGCTTATTGTCTGTTTACTTGCTGTCTATGCTCGGTGAACGATTTTATACATGTTTTAAATGATTTAAACTGTATATGTATTTTATATCTACGAAAATGTTGGGGTAAGACATGGGTAGATGTAATAGATGAAATATGAGTTGAATGATGAGTTGAGAGATGAAATAGACCGTAAGGTGAGGGTGAGAGGTGGACGATGTGAGAAGCCTTTTTCCCAAATGATGGCCCCGTAATTCAGCAGAGTATGGATGACAACCACAGACTATTCTAGACAGTCCAATGGAACACTAGCAGGCTCGCAACCAGTAGGTGTTGTGAACGACGTGTTCACTGGTGCACTCTAAAAACCCATTAATATGTATTGCGAGTGGACTCTCGAAAATGATACTGTCAATAAAACCCGGCAGAAGCACCTAAATGACTCTACCGGCAGAAGCACCTAATAGAGAGCCTAATAATCCCGACAGATGCGCCTTAAGGACTATTCCGGCAGATGCGCCTTAAGGACTATTCCGGCAGATGCGCCCCATAGAGAATGTCACAATTTTGGCAACTGCGCCCTAGTGACAGAACTAGTAGTTGTGTTTGACAGATGGGTCATTTACAACGATGAAATTCGTACCTATTCCTTAGGATACTCTTTAGGAATAAATGAACGAGAAATAGCTGATTCTTAGGGTAGATCCTAAGGATAAAGAAGATAATGGGGATGGGTAATTGGGTTGATTATTTGATTGTTTAAACATAATAATTATATTATTATGGGTTGAAAACCTTATGTACTCACCAGGTTTCCCAACCTGACCCACTCCAGCTTATTTATATCACAGGTGACGATATGAAGTGACATTACACTGAGAGATTTAAAGAGATGTAGATCACTAGTGTAAATAATTGTAAGTTCTGTTTATGCTTATGTTTCTATATTAACGATGACATCCCAAATGTTTTAAAATGAAATAAATATGTTTCTTCGAAAATGTTTTAATAACGTATTTATCATGTTTTTTTTTCCGGGAACAAATTCCGCAACATTTTTATTAAAAGAAGTACTCTGATTTTTATAAAGCATAAACAAAATCGGTCTTTTATGGCCGTGAAAATGGGGATGTCACAGTTGGTATCAGAGCATTAGTTTAAGCGAACTAGGAATACGGATTTATTTCTAGACTTAAACTTAGAATGCTAAGCGATACTTGTGAGGTGTGAGCACTAGATTATTTTAGGAATTGTGCCTAAAATGTTTTTATGTGCTAAATGCTTGTGCCTGATATGCTGTTATTTGTTCGGATCTATGGTCTGTTGCCGACCGGATTTGGAAACCTTATGTGTTTAGGATTCTAAGCGTTTAACTATGATATTAGAACTAGCATATAAACGTTTCAGAGTGATAAGGATGATTTAAACGTCAATCCTAAGTAAAGGTCTAGATTCACCTTATTTGGTGTATAGATCAAGATGGCAAGAACCCGTAGCGGAAACATGAATGAAAATGGGAACCGAAACCAACCCCCAGTGATTGAGCAAATACCGGTTGTGGAAGCCGCTGCTGAGCCAATAACGATGGCCGGAGTGCAAGCGATGATCCAGGCGATGTTGGATCGTCAAATGGAGGAAACCAGACGTTTGCTCCAACAAAATTGAGAGGAAGCGACCATTCAGATCGAACAGCCCGAGTTAAACGAAGGGCAGACTGAGGAAGGAAACTATAGTGGGGCTGTTGGTCAAGTCAACCCACCAATAGTTCGACAAAACAACCAAGATGACGAAGTTGAGAGGAATGGATGCAAGTACAAGGATTTTCTGACTTGCAAGCCATCGAATTTCACTGGAAAGGAGGATCCGATCGGGGTCATGGATTGAATCTCGGAGATGGAATTAGCTTTCATAACGTGCGATTGCAAGGGAAAACAACAAACCACGTTTGCGGTACGCCAGTTCAGTGGAGGCGCGGTTCGTTGGTGGAATACCTTGAAGAAGACTCAGAGCCCCAATGAGCCCCTGCAACTGACATGGGCTGAAATTCTGGTGCAATTCAAACGTAGGTACTGCTCAGCCCAAAATCTGCTCGAGCTAGAAAACCAATTCCTTACCTTGAAGAAAGGAAGCATGTCTGTTGATGAATACACCAACAAGTTCACAGAGAAGATGGAGTTCGCCTTACGTCTTGTTCCGGATGAGCCGACGAAAGTTGACAAGTATGCAAAAGGACTTCCATGGGAATACGCGGTGCCAGTGCGTCAGGCACCTACTTTGGAGGCAGCTATCTGGGCTGCCAAGTCGGTTGAGGAGATGATCAAGGGAAGAGCCGCCAACAAGACCGAGGTTGGCGAAAAGAGGAAGTTTGAAGGGTCTGCAAAGCCCGATGAGAGAAGCAAGTCCAGTACAAGGAAGTTTAGAGGAGGAGGGAGTGAAGAAAGATGGTGCGAGAAGTGCAAAAAGAAACACTCTGGAAAATGCGGTGAGGAGGTGACTTGTTTCAAGTGTGGGAAGCATGGGCATTATGCCAACGAGTGTAAATTCAAAAAAAGGGTGTGTTACGAATGTAACGAGGAAGGGCACTTCAAGCAAGATTGCCCAAAGAGAGAAGGGGCTACAAAGCCAAATGTGCCGCCAAAGCCAAAGGCAAGAGCATTTCAAATGATCCTTGACGAAGCAGCTGACGATGCAAGGAATCAGGAGTAAGAGATCGAGTTATGAAGAAGCCATATAGATAGTGTCATATGATGTAGCCTATTAGAGGCATAATTTAGGGTGAACTTGAACATGTAATAGTTTCAAGGAATAATAAAAAAACCTTCGTTTTGATATTTGATGTGTTAAGTTGTTATGTGATTTTCTTGTTTGGTGACTTGGAAAGACTGCGGGACAATACTTGGGACGAGTATGAGTAGGTGTGAATGGTAGTAGAGGCCTATACTACCGGAAGCACAGGGCTCACACTTGGATCAGGGAAAGTCACAAGGTTACCAAGAAACTAGTAATTGATTTCGTTTTATTCAAGTGTGTTGTTACCATCGTTTCGATAATGACTAAGAAGATTGTTGATATTCCGACCCTAGTGGTCATATCGAATTGAGTCCGACTACGCTAAGTATGCTATGTGGTTTAGAAAATCAAGATCGATGTAGCGTCCGACTTAAGCCAAACGATTGAAATCAAAGCGATTAATAGAAATATCGCGCTCTTTGTTAAAGAAGTTGGTAGCTAGAAATGCCTAATGTTAAAGTGTGATTATATCACATTAGAACATGAAGGAAGGCATAGTCTGTTTTAGAATTTAACTCTAAAAGACCTGAGTCTAAGCGTTGCAACATACGATGATAGGTCATTAGAATATGACACATCGATCCGTAGTAGTAATTAAAGAACTCATCTCAAGTTCGTATCCAGTAAGGATCGAGATTGTGACTTGAAGGTCATAATTGGGAGTCTAGCCTGAGGTAGAGAGCAGGTGCACGATCGAGTACTCTTACAGTCAATGAGTTTAAGAGATAGACTTGAAGGAATGTAGAAGTTATAATTATTACCTAGGATGAAGAGATGACGTATGGAGTCATTATACGACCCTTTTTCGTTGATGATTCCGGGACGTAATCATCCTAAGGGGGAGATAATTGTAACGCCCGCAAATCCGGGCTAGTCAATTAGAGGCAATAGGGGTCGAAAACGACTTTTCGACAAAAGATTATTTAGAATAAATAATCTTAACCAAGTTGTAGAATATGTCACAAGGTTTCCGTACATATAAAGAACGCCGAAATCCGAGTTATAACGAAGAAGTTATGACCCGTCGAAGTTTCGCGTCGGAATCAACATGACACCGGGAAGCGTAAATAGTGAATTTACGATGGAGCGAGATTTAGCACTAGCGCTCTAAACGAAAGTCGTAGAATATGTTAAACTAAGAACATCGATAAAATGAGCGCCCAAATCTGACTTCGTATGAAGAAGTTATGATTTTTCGAAGTTTCGGATTAGCAGTGTACAACCCGAAATTCGAATGCTAGATCGAGTGATTTTTAGCCGACACGACCTAAAAGAGAATCAAAGATCTCGATAAGAGTAGCGTAACGAGAAAAAGATGGGCGAAAACGGACATCGGATGAAGATGTTATGAGAATTTAACGGACCAATCCTGTCCCGGCCTGTTAATAATATAAAATTTAAAATCGAGTCAAAATTAGACGACAGAGTCTAAACGAAAGTTGTGGAGTACGTTCCCAACTTCGCGCGGATATAAAGAACGTCGAAAACGGAGCACGTATGCGAAAGTTATGGATTTTAGAAGTTGAGGGTGAGATTTGCGAAACTGATGCAAGGATTAATGACGTGGCCTAGCTCCCAGCCATCCGATGAACTCGCTTCGGATGAGTGACACGCAACCCTCGTATTACACCCAGCGTCCGAGCTCGGGTACGCGCCGCGTACGCCTTGCACTCCTCGGTCCAGCTTGATCCACGTCGCCCCGTCCGAAGCTTGCCACCTGTCTGCCTTATCCGAAGCTACGCCCCGCGTAGAGCTTCTGAACGCCCAACGTAGCGAGGTCCTCGCGGCTATAAAACGAGGCCGAGGCTGCCCGCATTTTTCACACCAAAATCCTTTCTCTCTCTAATTTCTTTCTCTCTCTAGCTTCCCAAACCACCCCTAAGCCCTAGGAAAAATACCTAGCACCCTTAGGAAGCCCCGAGGATCCCGGAGTCCCGAGAAAAAGTGTCTTTCGGTTTCGAAACGCTGCTCCAATTAAGTTTCGGTTTTCGATAAAATTCGCTGTAAGTGTGCTACGGTTACGCAAATTTTAATATAGCTTACAAATAATTATAGGAATGTTATTAGGTCCTTAAAATAGTTATTTGGGCTATTATTATGAGTTATATTGAGCGTTATTAACACTTATATAATAATAATAATAGCCAGACTAATTAATTTGTCGCGGTTATCGTTAGACTAAACGCTAGTGGTATTGGTACTAGGTTTTACTGAAGGAAATTGTTCTGAGAGTATCGAAGCGCTGTCCGAGTGCTGAGTCATCACCTTTCAGGTGAGTGCATGGTCCCCTTCAACTTACACATAGATATGAAGTATTTACTACGTGCTATGTGTGCATATTGTCTGTTTACTTGCTGTCTATGCTCGGTGAACGATTTTATACATGTTTTAAATGATTTAAACTGTATATGTATTTTATATCTACGAAAATGTTGGGGTAAGACATGGGTAGATGTAATAGATGAAATATGAGTTGAATGATGAGTTGAGAGATGAAATAGACCGTAAGGTGAGGGTGAGAGGTGGACGATGTGAGAAGCCTTTTTCCCAAATGATGGCCCCGTAATTCAGCAGAGTATGGATGACAACCACAGACTATTCTAGACAATCCAGTGGAACACTAGCAGGCTCGCAACCATATGGGTCATTTACAACGATGAAATTCCTACCTATTCCTTAGGATACTCCTTAGGAATAAATGAATGAGAAATAGCTGATTCTTAGGGTAGATCCTAAGGATAAAGAAGATAATGGGGATGGGTAATTGGGTTGATTATTTGATTGTTTCAACATAATAATTATATTATTGTAGGTTGAAAACCTTATGTACTCACCAGGTTTCCCAACCTGACCCACTCCAGCTTATTTATATCACAGGTGACGATATGAAGTGACATTACACTGAGAGATTTAAAGAGATGTAGATCACTAGTGTAAATAATTGTAAGTTCTTTTTATGCTTATGTTTCTGTATTAGCGATGACATCCCAAACGTTTTAAAATGAAATAGATACGTTTCTTCGAAAATGTTTTAATAACGTATTTATCATGTTTTTTTCTAGGAACAAATTCCGCAACATTTTTATTAAAAGAAGTACTCTGATTTTTATAAAGCATAAACAAAATTGGTCTTTTCTGGCCGTGAAAATGAGGATGTCACATATTTTCACATTGGGCTTTGTTCAGAAGTAAGTTGATCCATTGGGTTGGTTATCTATCCATGTTTGATAGTTGGTTAACTCGTTTATTGTCTTCAGTTGAAATTGTTCGAAGGTTTTGAGTTGTATCGGTTGAAGGTTTGTGCGGTGCGTATCGCGTGTGTACTGTAGGTTGTTTAGTCATGGGATTTTTGTTTCCCGCAAGCTCGGGTTGGTGGTTGTCTTGGATAGTGAAAATGTGATACTGCAGCGTCATTGATCAAGGGTGACATTGGGACTACACAAAGTTTAATTCGTGATGTCATATCTAAGGGTTTTGTTGTAACACCCACCCAATCAGGTATTTCCCTTTCTGGACCCAAAGTATCATTTATTGCAAAATAGGTCGTTAGGCCCTGCGTACTTAGGGCGTACGCTGGGCATAAGCCTTTAAAAAGGTGACATAGATGCATGCGAGTACACAGGGTGTGCTCATGGGTACATAGGGCGTACTCGTCAGATGAACAACCCAAATTTTTAGGGTTTGAGCCCTATATAAGGTCATTATCTGCCTTGAGACCCTCCCACCTTCAGCCTCCATTCTCCCATTCGACTCCTTGCAAACCCTAACGATCATTTGTGAAGTATTGAGCTCATTTTGGTGTTTGGTGTTCATCTTTGAAGGAGGGAAGTGATTGGAAAGCTAGTGAGAAGTTTCAAGCCTTGTGTATATGAGTTTTTCACCTTTCAAAGAACCTCTAGAAGGTATAAAGTTTTGAACTTGATGAATGTTTCACAAGATCTTGCTAGATCATGAGTTATTGTACATTTTGGTCCCTTAATCTTGGTATATATGAGTATGGCCTAATCTAGACCAAATGAGTTGTCCTTTTAGATGTTTTTGAGTGTTTGTAGTCATAAAAATGTGATCTTGGTCCCTTTCTCCCATCCATGCAAGAGTTATGAAGCTTGGGTCTTGGGTAGTAAGTTAGGGTTTGGATTTTGGAGCACTTCTAGTAAGGCAAAGTCAGAAAGTTGGAAACTCTATGATTTGGGAGATTATTTGGGACGAAATATGAGTTCGGACGTGAGGTGTTAATGGAATAAGCACTTTTTGAGGAGAGTGAAAGTTGGTCGAGTACACAGGGCGTACCCAGTGGTTTGAAACGTGTACTAGGTGAAGGCCCCATAACCAGGAGAGGACTGCACTACACCATTCGTAATGATTGAGTACACAAGGCGTACTCAGCCCGTGTTGACTCTTTGACTTTTGACTTTGACCCTTGACCATGGATTTGACCAAGTTTGACTTAAGGGCACTTTGGGTAATTTGAATAGTAGTTTGAGATTTGGTCCCTGTTTATTGTATAGGTGACCGGTAGAGACAACATTTGGAGCGGTGATATGTTCAACTATTTTTCAGACTGTGAGGTGAGTTTCCTCACTGTACTTATGGGTCGAAGGCACCAATGTCGACCTACTAGGTTTTGTATCCTTATTTAGGATGTTGCTATGCTATAGTGATTTGTTATGATCTGTATGAAAACCTGTTTTCTATTATATGTTTTATCTATTGCATATGACATATTGCAGTTGAGTTGAAGAAATACTGCTCTGTACAGAAGCTAACGAACCCAGGAGCAAACCACCATGAGCTGTGGGCTAGATTGGCAAGCCATACTTATGCTATGGGCTCAGGAGCAAGCCAAACATAAGCTAAGGGTCGGAAAGGAAAGCCAGACTTATGCCGTGGGATTGGAAGCAATCCACACATGAGTTGTGGTTCGGGAGGGCAATCCAGACTGATGCTGTGGGCTCTGGGGTAATCCAGTCCGATGGATGTGGGCCTAATATGCATGGCATTATATGATGTGTGGGGGTATTTTAGGGGAAACTCACTAAGATTTGGCTTACAATTTGATTTTATGGTTTCAGGTACTTTAGAGGGAAGGGACAAGGAGAAGGCTTGATCGTGCACACCATCTTGGACTTTTATATGATTAATGATTTTGGGATACTCTAATACGTGGTTGTAACTTTTGGAAACTTTATTGTAAAACTTATGGATTTGAAATGGTTTTGAAATATAAAATTTTTTTCCTCAAATTTGGGATGTTACAAGTTGGTATCAGAGCCCTGGTTTGAGTGAATTGGATGAACATTCATGTGAATCCAGACTCAAACTAAGGATCTCAAATTATTCTCAACTTATTTTCAAAAAGTAACCAAGGAAGGATGCGATGTGTACGATCAGCCGGAGCAAGAAAGTATTCCCCAAGATACCAACATTTTTATTTGTTTATGATGATTATGATAGAATTATGCTAGTTGTAGGGTAGGGATCTTCAGGAATTGCATGATAGAATTTCCTGAGTTATGATGCCTGATAGCTTAGGAAAATTTCTTGTATGCTAGATGAAATTGACATCGTTACCGTCATTGCTTAGTGTATGTATCATAGTTGTATATAACTAAGATTTTATAGCCTAAGAATGTTTGATTTAGCCTTATTTCCTGTTCCTTGTCTGGTTGTGGGCTTAAGGTAGAATCAAGTATTCGACTGTCTATAGAATCCAACGTTATGTATGATTAGCATGCATGAGTGGCTGTAGAGTTGGTTGAAGTTTCATGAGTGAGTGTGGTTGTAGTAGGCCAACTTGAATGTAACATCCCAAATATCAAGGTGAAATTTTCATTTTTCAAAAACAACAAAAAACATAATTTTGTTACAAAACATAGTTTCCAAAGTGTGAAAAATCACAAATTAGAGTATCCCAAGAACAAATTTCATAAAAACTGAAGGATGTGCACAATCAAGCCTTGCCTTTCCCCAATCATCTAATGTACCTGAAACCATAATATCAAACTGTAAGCACAAATCTTAGTGAGTTTCCCCAAATACCACACAACATAACATATACAAATAATACATATTAGGCCCACAACCTCCCAGTTGGATTACCCCTGGCCCACAACCTTTCGGTTCGATTGCCTTAGCTCACAACCTCACAGTTGGATTGCCCTGGACCACAACCTCACAATTGGATTGCCCCTTATCGCCCATAACCTCACGGTTGGATTGCCACCAACGCAAAACCTTTAAATTGGATATCCCAAGTTTGTTGACTGGCAGCACAAAGTAGTACAGTCTCAACTTAATCACACTATGTCGACATGTACAACAGATAAAACACATAACAACAACCAGATAATCATGTAGATCTTAACAGATCACTACAAAATAACAACATTCTAAAAGAATACACAATTTACTGGGACAAAATTGGTGCTTCTACCCACAAGTACAGTGATGAAAACTCACCTCTCAATCCGAAATGTAGCTTAACAGATCACAACTCCAACTGTTGACTCTACCAGTCATCTATACAACAAACAATGACCTGGTCTCAAAGTACTGCTCAAAATACCCAAAATGCCCCTAAGCCAAAAAATTTGGTCAAACTCTTGGTCAAAGGTTAAATTCAGCAAGACAGAAAGTCAAAGAATGTCAAACTGTCTGAGTACGCCCAACTTACTCAACCTCTACGCTGAGCATAGTCGATACTTAGCCAAAAACACTAGAATCTAACCTAGTACGCGCAACGTACCCTTTGGTATGCCCAACATACTTTGTATGAATTGTACTCTCCTCATTAAGTGCTTAATTCTCAAGGACTTTTCATCCAAACTCAGATATAGCCCCAAAACATTGTCTTAAGTTGTAAAGTTTCCACCTTTATGATGTTTCATGGCTAGAAAAGGTCAAAAAGCTAAAACCCTAACTTAATAATCCATTAAGACATTCCTAACTCTTGCATGGAGGGGATAGAAGGAACAAAATCACATTTTATGGTGCCTAATAGCTCCATAATGGATACATTTTCCAACTTTATACATTAGGATGGTCCAAACAACAAAGATTTAGTCTGTAAGTCTCAAAGGGACCAAAAATGCATCTTTCTCAACTTAATCCACTAAGTCCAAGTGTCCAACCTTTAGATGTGAATCAATATGATTTTTACTCACAAAGGTCCATAAATGATGTAATCTTGTTGGATTTATGCTTGAATCCTTCTTCCATACACTTTGCCATCACCTTGTTCTTCAAGATTCCACCTTCTAATGGAGAAATAACCTCATAAATGATGTTAAGGCTCAAAATAAGTGTGAGGAGGCTAGGGTGTAACGACGTGAATTTTCAATAAAATATTCATTTTCCAACACAATAAAACTCATTTCATAATTCTCAAAATCACGTATGTCTCAAATGTCAACAAGTAAAACACAATTCTAGAATCATAAAAACAATCTCTCGCCAGTGTGTACAATCATGCTGGTGCCTTGCTGCGATCCTCGGAACTACCTGAAACACATAACACATAACACGGTAAGCATAAAGCTTAGTGAATTCCCCAAAATACCACACACACCATATTAGCCACTTGAGGCTATAACTCAATAAGACCCTCCGGTCAATGTGTCTCAGTGGGACCCTCCGGTCCCACAACTCAGATGGACCCTCTGGTCCTTCAGCTTAGCAGCTCAATATAATACACAGTAAACATATCACATAACAAATGGCAGGATAACTCAATATACAGCTCATTCACATAAGACCCTCTGGTCACACATCAAATTACCACTCAAGGTAAGTATAGTGAGAAGACTCACCTCGTAAGCTAGCAAAAGAAAACCTCGAACTCGGAATCTCGAACTCTGCCCACCAGTCCAGCCTCTGCCTAGCATATAATAATTATCCCTAATCAATATTGGCTCTCAAGAACTAGACTAACCCTTTTACACTCACAAAAGGGTGAAAAGACCATTTTACCCCTCCATAGGCTTAATAGTCCACACTTTTGACCAAACCCTAAAAGTCAACAAATATCAACGGCCGGGAGTACACTACGCGTACTCGATCTCTACGCTGTGTGTACTCAGCTGCCATGCAGGCATCGGGGATGCTCGAACCCTACACCGAGCATACAGGGTTTACGCCCAACGTACGCCCCAGTTCCACTCTTCTCACATTTTTGGTCTGAACCAGTTAAGACATAGGCTCATATCTTAGATCTGGACTCTCTAATGTCTCTTAATCCATGACGTCCGTGACATTAAGCCTTTGCATGGCTGATTGGGTGTCTAACACTCAAAACATCCATCATCTTTTCTCATGAAGCTCATATCTCATGCATGGCTTACTCCTAACGTCCAAGATTGGATTTTTATCACTCAAGTCCACAACATACACTGAAAAGGGGTAGATCAAGGTCTTTGGAGTTCATTATCACATAAAGTCTCCATCTTTTAGGACAAAACCCTAAAATACTCCATGAAAATGCACAAAACAAAATAATGAGAAAGCTTGGAGCTTTATACCTCTATGTGAAGCTTTCCTCACTGCTAAGCTCAGATCCAAAAGCATGCACTCTCACTCTTCTTCTCCAAAGCTCCTTCTCCTCTTCAAGATCACAATAATATGCTCACAAGCTCTCCAATGCACTCTCCACCTAAGAAGACGAATATTTAGGGTTAGGAAGGTTTGGAGTCTGGGAATGGTGGCCAGGAATGAGGCCATCACTTCCTTTATATAGGGCCACACCTCAAATTAGGGTTTCCATTCTGGGCCTAATACACCCAGTGTACCCTCCGGTACGCCCAACGTACTAGGTGGCCTCCGCGTCAAAAGCACGCACATGAGTACGCTGAGCATACACTCTAGTATGCCCCACATACCCATTAATCACTTTTTCTCTACCAAGGGCCAAATGAATCAAATGTTCAATAGACTAAGGTTCACAAGGAATACCTGGACTTGGGGTGTTACATAGGGTTTCGAGTTAGAGGCTCAAAAGGGTGGAGGCTCATGCTAGGAAGGACCCCAAGGGGTTAGAGACCTTAAATAGTGCTCAAAACAAGAGGTAGCAATGGGTCGACCTGGGTGGGGTTCGGGTTCAACCCATTTAATAATTGGGTTGAAAATTTCAACCCAACCCAACCTGTTAATTTAAATGGGTTGATATTTCCAATCCAACCCAACCTTTAGATAAATGGGTTGTCACCGGGTTGACCTGTTTTAGTAGTTCCCGACCCAACCTATTAAATAAATGGGTTAAACTTGAGTTAACCCATTTAAAATCAATTAAATAAATGATATAATTAAATACTATACCACTTAAATTATAAAACGTAAATAAAACTTCATAATTATGACCAAAGCACAATACTAATCCGCGTCCAAAGCACGCACATGAGTACGCTGAGCATACACTCTAGTATGCCCTGCGTACCTATTAATCACTTTTTCTCTACCAAGGGCCAAATGAATCAAATGTTCAATAGACTAAGGTTCACAAGGAATACCTGGACTTGGGGTGTTACACAGGGTTTCGAGTTAGAGGCTCAAAAGGGTGGAGGCTCATGATAGGAAGGACCCCCAAGGGGTTAGAGACCTTAAATAGTGCTCAAAACAAGAGGTAGCAATGGGTCGACCTGGGTGGGGTTCGGGTTCAACCCATTTAATAATTGGGTTGAAAATTTCAACCCAAACCAACCTTTTAATTTAAATGGGTTGATATTTCCAACCCAACCCAACCTTTAGATAAATGGGTTGCCACCGGGTTGACCTGTTTTAGTAGTTCCCGACCCAACCTATTAAATAAATGGGTTAAACTTGATTTAACCCATTTAAAATCAATTAAATAAATTATATAATTAAATACTGTACCACTTAAATTATAAAACGTAAATAAAACTTCATAATTATGACAAAAGCACAATACTAATTCATATATACAAATAAATTGTTCAAATAACATTAAAAATGTTTAGTTTCATAGTGTTTTTGGAGAGTATATATATATATATATATATATATATATATATATATATATATATATATATATATATATATATATATATATGTATATATTAAAGTAAAATGGGTTGACGGGTTGAAAACGAGTTCATAATTTTTACCCAACCCAACCTATTTAATTAAATGGGTTAGACAGGTTGACCCATTTACGTTAAATGCGTTGAAAATCTCAACCCAACCCGCTAATTTTGGGTTGGGTCGATTTTTGTCAGCTCTACTAAAAACCAAGAAATTAGGGTTTTAAATTTGCGGCAGTACGCCCAGCGTACCATAAATTATGCCCAACATAACACCCTAAAAACACGTTCCTTTAGCCTAGTACGCCCAACGTGCTACCTAGTGTATGTCCAACGTATTGCAAGACTCCCCTTTATAGCTTAACTTAAAACAACCATAACTTCTTTGTTTCTACTCCGTGTTCAGTGTTCTTTATATGCACAGAAATGTAATGAAGAGCCCTAAAACCCTATCTAATTAATTTTAACTCAAAACATACTGAAATAAAATCCTTATTCCAAGAAATAATTCTGAAACACCACTTTTCCCGTTTTACCCTTTGACTCCAAAACACAAACTAAGGGCTTGGATTGCATAAACAATATTATCAACATCCAATATGGTCTAAAACCTATTACCTTGAATCCCAAATCCTTTACTTGATCCATTTATTGTCTATAATACCTAAATAAGAAACTTCTCGAAACAGGATGTTACAATTCTCCCCCACTTAAACTGGATTTCGTCCTCAAAATCTGTCTTGGTTAGGATCTCTGAAATAACGTCAACATATTACATAAGCTCCCTCTAACCACCTTGACACGAAGCCATCTTATAAAGAAACTTGAGAGACCACTTGGGAACCCACAACTATTAACGAACAACCCAATAACTTGAAAACGCTCAACCCCCAAATTTCCCTTCTCTCCCTAACTGCATGACCCCACTTCTAGAGAAAACCACTTAAACAAGAACTCTCAGTACTACAATTACTAACCAAATCTAATAATACATTCCCCGAAACCAGGAACCCGCCAGTCTAAACTTCCAAAACCATACCCTAGGGTTGATGATCATCCAACTGTCGCACCTGCCCCCAGTTCCTTGACTAGGAAAACCACCCAACCATGCAGAAAGAATACTCAAAACATCTTGATCATGAATTTCACCAAATTCCAAATTCCGGAAATTATGCCCGAAAACCTTATATACACACTTGACTTCCTGACAAGTTATCACCGAACTGCTACTCCCACGAGTATAAAGATGGTCAATCCAAGAATATCACGTTGTATCCAAATCCCTCATCAGATCGAGTGTATCCCCACCTGTAAAAACACTCGAGACATTTACGACGAACTTCATGATTTGAGATTTCAGAACTAATACTAGACATTGGTAACCAAAATCCTAATAATCACCCCGCAAGAAAATGAGGTTCATAATGCAATCACTCTACTCTAGACTTCTGATGCATAACTATTATGCCCATTAACCTTTTTCTACCTACATGATCCTAACCAGCTGGTCATTGAGTCTCCTGACTCCCAACAATGCACGAACACCCAAACATGCCAAGAAGACTAACGATATGAGACCTAAGAGCCTCAATCAAATAACTACCAGGTCCCACCAATAGGAATCATACAACCACTGATTCGCGATACATCGTGACATGTTCTAAACACTAAATGATAAGTTTAGGGTACTATTCCGATCTTGCCGTCATCCTATAAATGGCCCGAAGACTCACAACCAGCACCACATGGTCCTAAAGATACCTAACTATCAATCCACCAACTTGCTGGAACCCAATCAACATCCCTCTCAATGCTAACCGAACACAAATATGGGTCATACCCTTCTATCATGCATAATTCCTTTCATAGTACAGGATTCTACCAATGCAAAATCAGACAAATACATGGTCGCACACAACCAGAGAATGAGATAGGCAGTTGCACTCTTGTTTCAATTCAAGGCTACAACCAATTAAGATCTACCATTCCAATAGCTCGAGCCTAGTGTTCTCATGATATCTTACTTAACCTACATATATCCCCAAGGGAAACACATAACTAACCCTATATTTACTGCACTCCTCCTTCCTCAAAACCTTACCTATAGGGTGTCGTACCAGTAGATCCAACCGAAATGACGAACCTCAACCACTAACAGAAACATCCTCATGAATAACCTAAAATAAGATCCCACACCTTGATTGAAACCGAACAGATCATATAAATATACAAGTAGCTCGATAAAACTTCCAAAATTATCAGAAATGCTGCCAAAACCCTGGTTGGGTCAATCCAGATACCAAACCCGGCGACGTGATATGCCAAAATTGGATTCTGTGCACATCCAAAGCACACCTGAAAAGTAAACAACACTGCCCCAATATCCGATCTCCCAATAACCAAGGACATCTACCAAACTCGAGCCTACTATGAATAATAATTCCACCACTAAACATTGAGGGTACCCATACCTAGAAACCAAAATGTAAAATGTATAAATTTTGACAATAAGTTGATGCATCCATTAAACTCGAACTGATATAACTCGAAACTTACGAAGAACCTTTGCTATTGACGATGGAGGGAAAGACCAACGACTGAGAGTGCATTGAAAACTAATACACTGATCCAATACACTACTGGAGAAAGCCCATTAGGAACTAAACATACCAAACTTTGAATTGACTGACCGATCAACAACTGCCCATCTTAAACTATAGATATCAATCTATACAACAACCTGACAAATCCTTCAACAATCGATACTCAACCCGAGCGACCCAAATACCTCTTGAATCGATCCTATATCTGAAGCATATGGGACACGATTCATGATGTCTCACATAAATACATGATACTAGACCAGTCTTTTTTACTATAATATTTCTATTTCTATTTTCCATGTTCTCATAATTCAGATTATGAAAAGGGATGCCGTAATCATAATCGAATTTTAGAATGCAAATAATGTAATCATGGCTAAATTCGATCAAAATCTCACAATCTAAGCTATTTAGAATTTGAAATGAAGTATAATTTCCTCTCCCTTAATTATAGCAAAACATCCTTTTCAACCCCTGCAACTTCACGAATTGAAACTCTTGTTTTCTATAATTAACATTTCTAACTTGCAACACTTATCATAATTATCATGCTCCCACTAATATGATGATTATTAGCATAACACTCATGCTCCAACTAGCTTTGACATGTGTCCAGAAATCAGTTGGACGTCTAGAAATCAATACTTTATTGACTTTCTTACGAAAGTTCAGACTTCTGATACAAAATACTTTGATAAAACTTTATCAAAATCATACACCTTTCCTTAGATAGCACACATGTGCGTCTAAAAAATTTCAGAACTATGAAAAGGGATGTCGTAATCATAGTCTCAATTATTTAGACCTTTTCCATTTCCCACAAGTCCAGGTTAGTGTGTTGGTTAACCACACACGCTCCACTAACGAATTTGAGAATGTAAATATCACAATTTCTATCTACTTAAAATCTACTTAGTGAAAGCATTTCCTTACCATCATTTTCATGAATCGGAGAGAAACCTTATGACACTTAGATTTTATGGTGTATGTGTTCCTATCCATGTGAATTTCTCAAACCATAATCAGAAGACAAGGTTAGTGACAAATCCAAACTCATATGGACCAAACTTGTGCAATCTTAACTTCTTGCCACTTGGCAGCACAAGGGCCTACCACATCTTCCAAGTTGTTATGCAACCAATGCAAAACCAACTTTAACTGGAATGGGAACAAAAATAGGAATATGTGAACACGATAGGTTATAAATCTAAAGTCGTGTGCTAGTGATAAACTACAAGTTTTATTCTTGATTAGATCTTGAAACTCTTTCAGGATCTTTTAGACCCCCACTGTCCTCTTGACATATAAGACTCTCTTGCCAAGAACCATTCCTTGACAAACAAATGTTCATGGGATAGTGCAAATTCTTATCAAGACAAACACTTCACAAAATTGGCCTTAGTTGGTCTTTGTTTTATCCAAAACATCACAACTTACCAATTTTAAATGTACAAGAGTAGGACACCTTTTACTCTTACATTTGACTAGTGTTAATAAACCTTTTTTAAGATGTTTCACTCAAGTTACAATGTTGGAGTATGACTCTAAGACTTGTTTAGGAACGAAGTATGACTCATCTTCTTTATTTAACCATTTCAACAATTGATGATTCCTCTCCTTATCCATGGGAATGCACTAAGATGTCCTTACAGGACCAATTGTGATATGGTTTCTTAATCATTAAGATGATCACAAAACATGATACTAAAGTACTCTCCCATCTTTTTAGATTGAGAAACTTTTATTTTTCTGCCTAATTTGATTCTTCTCATTCGTTCTTCCATACATTGAAGCTTTTGCAATGTTTAAGAATTATACTTAAACTTGTAAGTATAACCATATTTACTAAACCTTAGTAAATCATGACAAATAGTCTTATCGATCTTTGTGGTGGACTTGACCAGTGCACAAGAATGTGTACTTGATCCCTTAGTCCTTCACTTGACTCACATATACATGTAAACAAGGAATTAGCCTTAATTTTCCAAAGATGAAAATTCTCATTCATCATACAACTTGCATGATTCCAAGTTTCTACCCAAACATGGGTGATGAGAATCTTTCCTTATTTAGTAAATTATGACACTACCACAGACGAAAGAATCAAATCCATTTTCCAATATTGCTATCAATGGAAACATATAAACAACAATTTCTCACAAATGCCACTGTAAGGATATTTTAAAATAAATAAAATCAAAAACTTTTCTTTTATTTTAAAACTTTGCGGAAAAACTTATCCTTACATTGAAAATGCATGTGAAAAACTATGTTGTTATGTATTCCTAAGCAATCTATCACAACTCTTTAAGTAACAACTCAAAATTCTGATCACCGAACCATGCGACCGAAATCCATCTTTACGATCAGAATCATCATATTCTTCCTTTAAGCTTCCTCTTCACTGTGATTCTTAAAACATCAAAATGTGATCTACTCACATCATGTAATAAGAATCTCCAAATAGGAACTTAATAGAGTTAGATAGTGGACTTTACCTGAAGTAGAGTCAAACCTTTTGACTTTATCAACCTTCTGATCTTTCTGGAAGCTTCACAACCAATGCCCCTTCCTTTGGCAACAGAAACATATGGATTCTTTGGGAATGGTACACGGGACTATCTCAGACTTAGCCTTTCTCTTTACCATTTGGTCAACCGAGTTGACTATGGCCGATCCTTTTCCATTGGGAAGAGAAAGCTTTTTTGGATTTCCAATGTTACCATTATCAATGTCCTTGGAAGTTTGGGAAGTCGATCTTCCAATCAAATTTGCTTTACCAGTGCTCCAAATTATCGTTGATTCAGCAGCACCAAGCAAATAGGTAAGATCATTAAGGGTCATGTCATGTCTGTCATATAGTAGCTCTAAATGAACTCACTGTGTGACTTAGAGAGTGATTAAAAACCGAGTCAACAATCAACTACCTCAAGACCTTGACACCCAACTCTCCCGGCTTGTCAATATGTGACTTCATCTACAAGATGTGAGCACACATAGACTTTTCTTTCCAATAGGGCTTGAGTGACCTTGAACTTGTGGGTTAGGGAGAATAATTGGAGGATGTGGAGGAAACAGATTTGGGAAGATCATAGTTGTCTGAACCAGACATCTAAAATGGAAGATATTCAAGTTAGTTGATTTAAGTCCTTAATATAACACCCAATATGAAATATGAAGGCTAGGACCCAACACAATATTTTTACAACTTGGAAGAGGGATGCCGTAATCCAAGCTATAAAATATTTGAAGTTAGGTGAATGACGATTCACCAATTTCCACCATGACAAACGAAATAATTTATTAGGTTTTATTTGGTTTTGAAACTCCTAGATCTTTTGAGATTCATTGAACTTTTCAATGGCATGTTTCAACCTCGATTGTGCCCTCTCAAATTTTGTGAATGGGATGCTAAGGATTACAAAACAAGGTGTGAATAACCATGGAAATTCACTTGGTACCCATAATATTATCACATAATCGATGTGTCGGTTAACCACACACGCTCCACCGATCTATGATAAAACATTAAGTTAACCTTCGCCACTCTTACTAGTCCATGTTAGTGTGCCGGTTAACCACACACGCTCCACTAACGACTTGGTAAGGTACAAAGTGTAAATTTCATGGGTTAGCACAAAATTCACATTTTCCTAAGTAACTAAGATTGGGAATTTATAAGTGTTTAGTTACTTAGTATGTATCATTAATACTTTTAATGAAGGGAGAATTATAGTCTTGTCAAACCCACTAAACTGCCGTTTTATAGGTAGTACCCTTATACCCCCTTATAGACCGGCTTCATGAATGAGCCCTACTAACGGTAAGACTGACTTTGTTCTTATACATACATATAACTATTAACTACTATTAGTACTATAATAGTATAAGGGTTGAATTTTAACTTTTAAAAATCTAAGGGCTTAACTTGGAATTAAAGTATTCATGGGGGGAAACTTTACATATTACAAAACTTGAGGGCAAGTTTAGAACAATTCAAAAACCTTTTCAATTCCATAACTTATGAATTTAAACTAGTTTTAATGAAAACTCTTCAAGTTCCATAACTTGAGGACAAGTTATGGAAGACTTTAAAATCATTTAAGAAAATAAGACTCTTCATTTTTCCTAAGTTATGGAAATCTTATGAGTTTTAAAAATAATAAATGACCTTTCATATAACTTGAGGACAAGTTACAAAAACACATTTTATGAACAACTTTAAGATTAATTTGGATTAAAAACAAATTATCACATAACTTTTCTATTAATCTAAACTAACTCATAAGAACAACATAATTCAAGTCAAACAATTTTCATGTAATTAGCCTAACTACTAAACTGATACAAAACATGAATCTATTGAAAATTATCTTTTGAATTGGATTACCATGAACATTACCACATAAAAAACAGGTTTACCAGTTCAAAAACAGATTAGGTTAATGTTTCTAGTCCAATTCCAGCCTTAAAAGTCGAATATGTGCTGTCAGGGGGTCCAACTCGTTGAGTGCATGAACCAACTCGACGAGTTGGATGAATTTCTTCATGGACTCGGCGAGTCCAGTGCCCAGACGGCCAAATTTTTTGATTTTTCAGCCATTTCAGCAAGTATAACATGAAAACAAGCCTTGGCTCTGATACCACTGTTGGGTTTTGGTATAATACAAATCCTATGGTGCACATACAACCCTAAATACCTTGGATCTATATTTTCACTACTTATACATGAAAATGGTTTCCAAGGTATTGAACCTATAACTAGCATGCAATTGTCATACAAACTATATAAAATACTAGATAGAGTAAACATACCTTTTGTGTGGCTGAAAGTCTTGATGTATTTGGCCTTAAGAACTTAGCCCCAATAGTGTGGAGGCCTCAAATGAAGTCACAACACATCAAGGACAAAGGTAGGACTTGAGAGAGAATCTCCATGCACTCTAAAACCTTCATGAACTCCAAGAACATGCACATACACTAGTGGTTCGGTTTTTAGGTCATAACATATGTATTTATATGTGTTGAATTCTAAGAGTCACGGGGTATAACCCAAACCCATACCCATGGGTTTTATGATCCATGGTTCATGTGGTCCATCTCTTTATGTATCCATACATAAACTTGGTCCAACATGGATCGTAAGCCCAACTCATAAAAATATAACTAATTACCATAATTAGTCCCCATAGTTTTAATTAGTCTCTTTTGATCACTAAATTAATTCCAAATTAATTCTTGATCAATACTAATTAAAACATATGATTTCATATTAATATATTAGAACTTATAATATATTAATAAATCATATAAATACTCTTCTGTCAAAATTCCATCCTAACAAATTGTCCTAATGATATGTAATCCAAATGTACCATGCTACTCTCGGGCCGAATACATACCAATAATAGTTATGGGCTTAGACACCTAATCCAACAGTATCCTACCAAATATAGTTATCGACCATCGGCCAGGATAGGCCAGCGCTGACAGAGGATCGTGTCAGGGAGATCATCCGCGAGGAGGTGGTCGAGATTGTCCAAGATTAGATTCCGGAGATGTGTGGGTCTATTAAGACCGCCATGATGGAGTATTTTTATTTCAGATATGCAGCCCTAGCTGAGACAACTGCCGTATGAGCTACAGTGGCTGTAACAGTGACATGGGGAGGAGCCAGTCGGGCTTTTCAGTATCAGGACTTCGATAACACGAAGCCTCCGAATTTTGATGGGAACCAGGACCCGATTGTAGCCATGAGGTGACTGTCAGATATGGAGGGATGTTTCTGTTGGATTAGTGTCTAAGCCCGTAACTATATTTGGTAAGTACTTGACCCAGTTGTGCATGGTCCTTTTGGGTTGCCTTCACAAAAAACAACTTGACAGGGTAATTTATGAATAGAGAGGTTAATATGGTTTATTAATATATTATATGAATAATATATTAAAAGAGAAATCATATAATTAAATTAATATTAGACAAGAATTAATTAATAAATTAATTATGTGGCTAAAAGGCATTAATTTAATATCAGGGACTAAAACGGTCAAATGTGTGATACTGGAGTATTGGGCTGAGGATCCTCTTGGACTAGGCATGGACGAAATTAGGATGTGTCCATCCATAATTTCGGCCATAAGGCCCTATTCCAGAAGCTTCCTTGGATAACTTAATGCCTAAGCTATCCATTAGGGTTTAGGCTAAAACCCTAGCAGCTCTAGTATAAATAAGACCCTAAGGCTTCCAAATTTCGGTAACTGATACCCTAGAAAGATCATAGCCGAAGTTGTGCCTCTCCATTCTCTCCATAATCATCCTCTAGCTTCTTTGGTGTTTGTAAGCCATTATAGGAGTGACACTTGTGGCTCTAAGCTCCAAGACAAGAAGATTCAAGCTATTGTTCAAGAGGTAATTATCTAGATCCATTTTCTTATATCACTTTCGAATCACGTATGTGTAACGCCCGTAGATCCGGGTTAGTCATTTTAGAGGTAATAGGGGTTGAAAACGATTTTTTGACAAAAGCGTATTTATAATAAATAATCTTAACCAAGTTGTAGAATATGTCACAAGGGTTCCGTACATATAAAGAACACCGGAATCCGAGTTATAACGAAGAAGTTATGGCCTGTCGAAGTTTCGCGGCAAAACCGGCATAGCACCGAGAAACGTAAAAAGTGAATTTACGATAGATGACTTTTTGGACTTAGTAATCTAAATGAAAGTCGTAGAATCTGTTAAACCGAGAGCGTCCATAAAAAGATCGCCCAAACTTGACTTCGTATGAGGAAGTTATAAATTTTCTAAGATTTGGCATAGCAGTGCACGACCCGAAACTCGAATTTTAGTTTAAGCGGTTTTTGGCCTACGCGACCTAAATGAGAGTTGAAGATCTCATTAACAGGAACTCAACGGTAAAATGACTGACGAAAACGGAGTCCATATGAAGGAGTTACGAATTCTTCACGGTCATTTAACATCCTAATCTCCTCCTACTGTTAAATTTAAGATCGGTCTAGATCTAGCCAACATAGTCAAAATAAAAGTTGTAGATCTTATTTTTACCTACGCGTGGATATAAAGAATGTCGAAAACAAAGCTCGTATGAGAAAGTTATGAATTTTTGAAAATCGGCTGATTTCCACCCTGTGTGCGATGCCACGTGTCAGCACCAGGCTGTGTCTGGCTGTAGCCAGCTGGCTCAGGACGTGAATATCAAGAAATTCAGGACGTGAATCTTCCTTCAGCCCCCTATAAATAGAGGTTTTGGTTTCCATTCATTCTCACACCTTCCCAACTTCTCCTTCTCTCTCTCTCTCCAAAGTCTCTCTCTAAGCCCCCTAACCCCTCCCTAAGCCTAGGTAAACCCCCTAGCACCCGAAGGAAGCCCCGAGGCTCCCGGAGTCCTGAGAAAAAGGGCCTTTCAGCTCGGGAACGCTGCTCCAACAAAGCTCGGTTTTCGAGAAAACCTGCTGTTTCATCGGAGGAAAATAGAATAGTTAGAAGCGAGCGCTGCTCGAGTTTGGAATCATGACTTTGTCAAGTGAGTGCATAGTCCCTTTCATCTTACACATAGATATGAAATATTTAATATAGATTACGTGCTATGTGCGCATATTGTCTATATACTTGCTGTCTGTGCTGGGAGAAAGATATTTATACATGGTTTAAATGATTTAAACTGTATATGTATTTTATATCTACAAAATGTATTGGGTAAATGTAATGGCCGTGTTTCTACGATAGGCATTAATGATGATGTAATATTCTAGGTCAACCTTTGTAACTCATTTTGAAGAAATAAAGAGGAATTATGTGATTATTATGTGAATTATGTGTTTTATGCTTAATTATTAGGATTTAATTAATTAAGAATAAAAATAAGCGTCGAAAATAAATATTAGATAAATCCGATATCTATTAAGAAAGTTGTATTGGTTGAAATAAGGATTCCGGAGATATAAAGAATACCGAAATCCGAGTTATAAGGAAGAAGTTATGACCTGTCGAAGTTTCGTGATAAAACCGGCACGACGCCGAATGACGTAAAAAGTGATTTTTTGCTAAACTACTTTTTAGCCTTGGTCATCTAAATGAAATCTTTAGTGTTCGTTAAACCGAGAGCGTGCATTAAAAAAACGCCCAAATCTGACTTTGTATGAGGAAGTTATGATTTTTCTAAGTTTCAGCTTAGCAGTAGCCAACTAAAAACTCGAATTTTAGATCGAGTGATATTTATCTGACACAACCTAAACGAGAATTGAAGGTTTCGTCAATAGTAGTACAACGGTAATAAGACAAACGATAATGGACATCGGATGAAGAAGTTATGAATTTTTAATATGATTTTCCTTTCCCGGTCTGTTAAAAATAATAATATTACAAATAAAGTAAAAATTAGTTGACGAAGTCTTATCGAAAGTTGTAGAATATATTCTCGCCTATGCACGCATCTAAAGAACGTTAAAAACGGAGCCTGTATGCGAAAGTTATGGATTTTAGAAGTTCGGGGCATAATTTCCGAGAAATCTCGCATGGATAAGGTCTGATCTCGGTGAGTCACCCGCTGTGTCCGACGCGTGTCGCATGCTGATTTGACCGAAGATGTGGTCCAATGGCCTTCCGACGCACCTCACAGCTGACTCCGCCCCGTGTCCGAAGCGCTGGACCAATACGGTTCCGACTCGTTCCAGATCCGAGCCTCGCTGTTCTCCTTCCCTTCGCGTGTCCGAGCCTCGCACGAGCCACCTGCCCTTCCTTACATGCGCGCCATCTGGTGCCCCTCGCTGCTGCCACATGTCCACCTTGAGTCGAAGCCTCCACTATAAATAGAAGATCCGCAAATAAACAAACAACATATGTACACATATCACGTATTTTATATAAAATACTTCATATCTATGTGTAAGGTGAATGTGACTATACACTCACTTGATAAGACGATAATCGGGCAGCACTTCGTTTCTTAAAATGATCGTTTCCAATAAAATCGGGGGCTTTAATGAAAAACCGGGTCCTGCGAGGGTGGAGCTTCAAAACCGAAAAGATAAATTTTTTTCGAGTCTTCGGGCACTTTGGAACATATTTCGGGTGTTGGAAATGATCTCGGGGCTTCGGGGGAAGTCGAAATAGTGAAAATATGAGTTTGAGGGTGAAAAAGAGCAAAATCCCAAAATTACTCGACAAGGCTCGCAACTCTTCTATTTATAGGGTAGGCTTCGGCCGAAGGTGGACACACGGCAGCAGCGAGGGGGGCTAGATGGTGCGCATGCGAGGAAGGGCAGGTGGCTCGTGCGAGGCTCAGACACGCGAAGGGAAGGAGGACAGGGAGGCTCGGATTCGACATGCGTCGGAATCGAATTGGTCCAACGCTTCAGACACGGGGCAGAGTCAGATGCGAGGCGTGTCAGAAGGCCATTGGACCACATCTTCGGTCAAATCAGCAGGCGACACGCATCAGACAAAGCAGGTGACTCACCAAGATCGGACCTTATCCATGCGAGATTTCTCGAAATTGTGCCCCGAACTTCAAAAATCCATAACTTTCGCATACGGGCTCTGTTTTTGACGTTATTTATATGCACGCGTAGACGAAAATATATCCTACAACTTTCATTAAGACTTCATCGGCTAATTTTGAATTTATTTTTATATTATTATTTTTAACAGACCGGGACAGGAAAATTCGTTAAAATTCATAAATTCTTCATCCGATGTCCGTTTTCGTCTGTATTTTTACCGTTGTACTACTATTGACAAGACCATCAAATCTCGTTTAGGTTTTGTCGGCTAAAAATCACTCGATCTAAAATTCGAGTTTTTAGCTGTCTACTACTAAGTTGAAACTTAGAAATATCATAACTTCCTCATACGAAGTCAGATTTAGGCGTTCCTTTTATGCACGCTCTCGGTTTAACGAACACAACAACTTTCATTTAGATCACCAAGGCTAAAAAGTAGTTTATCAAAAACTCACTTTTTACGTCATTCAGCGTTGTGCCGGTTTTGTCGCGAAACTTCGATAGGTCATAACTTCTTCGTTATAACTCGGATTTCGGTATTCTTTATATCTCCAGAATCCTTATTTCAACCACTACAACTTTCTTAATAGATATCGGCTTTATCTAATATTTATTTTCGACGCTTATTTTTATTTTTAATTAATTAACTCCTAATAATTAAGCATAAAACACATAATTCACATCATAATCACATAATTCCTCTTTATTTCTTCAAAATGAGTTACAAAGGTTGACCTAGAATATTACATCATCATTAATGCCTATCGTAGAAACACAGGTGTTACAATTCTCTCCCCCTTAGGATGATTTTGTCCCCGGAATCACACATTAGCAAACAAATGCGGATAGCGACTCATCATGTCACTCTCCGTTTTCCAGGTAAGATTTGGCCCATTCTAATGTTTCTATCGCACAAGCACTAAATCGTCAATCTTGTGTCGCAACTTCTTAGTCTTACGGTCAACAATTGCCTCTGATTCTTCAATTAATCTCTTACTTTCGTCCAATCTTAATTCGGAAATTGGAATTATGTCGGGAACTTCTCCCGTGAACTTCCTCAAATAACACATATGGAAAGTGTTATGAATACCATCTAGTTCTTCTGTTAGTACTAGCTTGTAAGCTTGGTTCCCAATCATCTGTAGAACTTTAAACGGTCTAATAAACCTTGGACTCAAATTTCCCCGAACCACGTAATAGACTAATCTTAGTCGGGCTCGATTCGATATGACCACTAGGGTTGGAATATCAATCATCTTCTTAGTCATTACCGAAACGATGGTAACCACATACTTGAACAAAAACGAAATCAATTACTAGCTTCTTGGTAACCTTGTGACTTTCCCTGATCCAAGTGTGACTCCTGTGTTTCCAGTAGTATAGGCCTCTACTACTATTCACACCTACTCATACTCGTCCGAATTATTGCCTCGCAGTTTCCAAGTCACCATAGAATTTCACATAGTCATTCAATACATCAGATAACAAAACCATGGTTTATATTATTTCTTGAAACGATTACACAGAGGATCAACTTTACCCTCTACTATGCCCCTAATAGGTTACACCACATGTTATTATTCGCATTGCTACTTCATAACTTGATCTTCGGGTATGAAGTCCTCATCCTTGATTCCTCACGTTCTTATCTGCTTCGTCGAGGATCATGTGGAATGACCTTGGCTTTGGTGGTGCATTTGGCATTGCTGCTTTGTTTTTATTTGGGCAGTCTTTAGAAATATGCCCCTCTTTGTTACATCTGAAACACACCATCTTGTTGAATGCACACTCATTGGCATAATGCCCATACTTCCCACACTTGAAACATATCCCCTCTTCGCCACATTTTCCCAAGTGTTTCTTCTGCACTTATCCCACCACCTTGTTTCACTTCCTCCTCCTCCTCCAAACTTTGAAAATTTGCTTTCCTTATTGGAACCTAAAGTTCCTTCAAACTTTCTTTTCTCACCAACCTCTATCCTCTCCAGACCCTTGAGCATTGAATCAGCCAGTAGCTTCCACCTGCTCAGTACTCCCGATTCTAACAGAGGGATCGCGAGAGCAATCTTCTGTCTGTTGCTGCATTCACAACTCTTAAACATTGTCTCCATTTTGGAGATCCAATTCATAACTTCTACCAGTGTCGGGCTTCCAGAAAGACACGGTGGCTTGGATGCCATGAAATCTTTGTATTTGCATCCACGTCCATCACCTCCTCCATCCTGGTTGTTTCGTCTAAGTAGGATACTGTTGGATTAGTGTCTAAGCCCGTAACTATATTTGGTAAGTACTTGACCTGGTTGTGTATGGTCCTTTTGGGTTGCGCTCACTCAAAGCAACTTGACAGGGTAATTTAGGAATAGAGAGGTTAATATGGTTTATTAATATATTATATGAATAATATATTAAAAGAGAAAGAATATAATTAAATTAATATTAGACAAGAATTAATTAAGAAATTAATTATGTGGCTAAGAGGCATTAATTTAATATCATGGACTTAAACTGTCAAATATGTGATAGTGGAGTATTGGGCTGAGGAGCCTCTTGGACTAGGCATGGACGAAAGTAGGATGTGTCCATCCATAATTTCGGCCATAAGTCCATATTCCAGAAGCTTCCTTGGATAGCTTAAAACCTAAGCTATCCATTAGGGTTTAGCCTGAAACCCTAGCAGCTCCAGTACAAATGAGACCCTAAGGCTTCCAAATTTCGGTAACTTGATACCCTAGAAATATCATAGCCGAAATTGTCCCTCTACGTGTTGGATTAGTGTCTAAGCCTGTAACCATATTTGGTAAGTAGTTGACCCGATTGTGCATGGTCCTTTTGGGTTGTATTCACCAAAGCAACTTGACTGGAGAAATAATGGAGAAAGATGTTATTATGGTTTATTAATATATTATATGAATAATATATTAAAAGAGAAATAATATTTATTTAGTTAACATTGGTCGAGAATTAACTAAAAATTAATTTTGTGATCAAAAGAAGTTAATTGAACTAGGGGGACTAAACTGTAATTATGTGATAGTTGTAAAGTAGGGCAAAGGATTCCCTATATGATAGGGTGGACAAATTCATGGGGATAACGCCTCAGAATTCGTCCATGATAAGGTTTCTAGGGTTATCCTTTGGGCTGCGTAGTGGCCAAGCAACCAAATAAGGATAAGGACTGAAACCCTAACTCCTACACCTATATAAAGACCCCTTGGCGTAAGAAATTCCACGACTTGATACCTAGGGTTCCTAGAGTTGAATTTCATACCTCTCATCTCTCTCTCTCTCTCTATCTTGCCTCTCCATTTGCTCTTGGTGTTTGTGAGCCATTAGAGGTACTACACTTGTGGTACTTGCTTTCAAAGACAAGAAGATTCAAGATACAAGTTGTTATTACAACATAACAACAAGAGGTATGTATTCCATTCTCCTTTATGATTTTCGAAATTACCTAGGAGCATGTTAGGTTTCTTTTGTGTTCATAATGTTGTATAACTAATAGTGAGAACATAGATCCGTATCTAGGGTTGCATGCACACATAGGATTGTTTGTATAAAACCTATTAGTGGTATCAGAGCTTTTTGGTTTTGTTTTCAATTTGATTTTATAAAAAAGTATGATTATGACATATTAGGGTTTATAGCGAATAAACCCTAAGGGCTTGATTTTCGAAATTAAGGTTCCTAAACCCTAGATTTTGAAATTTTGATAGGGTTTCCCAGACCCTTTCCTTAGCTTCCAAGATTTTGAATTTTAGGGTTATCCAACCCTAGGGTTTTCGAAATTGCCTCCTCCCCAAGATAAGATTCCTAAATTTTAGGGATTTGGATAATGCCATATCTTGTAATTATCCCTTAATTGTATAAATTTGGTAATTAAATATTTTGTATTATCCCATCCCAATTTTCGAATTTTAGGGGATTTAAGGGGTTAGGTTAAATTAATTGTTAATTTAATAGATAATCCTTCAAGATTTGATAATTCAAATTAATTGTTTAATTTTGGGATAATTATTAAATCAAAGTTTTAAATCTTTAAAATTTTAAATTAGAAGTTTTAATTTTCAGAAATTTTAAATTTGATTAAAACCCTAATGATTTGAAAATTTTCAAAACTTGCCCTCAAGTTTTGGAATTTAAATTTTAATTAAAAGTTTAATTTTAAAATGTTAAATTCTAAAACCCTAATTTTTAAAAAGTTAAAATTGCACCCTTATGGTTATATTAAATTAATTAAGTATATAATTAAAAGAGAGTTAATAAATCCATAATGATATGGTTTACATTTAATTAAATTAAAAGAGTAATTTGTTAAATTAGACCACATAGTATTTTAAAAGTGTAAAATACACCCTTATACTATATATAAAATTAAAAGTCTAATATTATATATGTATAACTTAAATGTCAGTCTTACCGTTAGTAGGCCTCATTCACGAAGCTGGTCTATAAGGGGTGTTTAAGAAAACGGCCTGTAAAATGACCGCCATTGGGTATCCATTCTTACCCACCGCACTCTTGACTAGTGGAGGGTCGTTAGCCGAACGGGTAGGATAGGGAAAACTCTTTCCATTAAAAGTATAATGAATTATAAAGTAACTAAATGTTTTATAAAATTCCCAAATCTTAGTTACTTTAGGCAAAAGTGAATTTGATGCAATTCCAAGAAATTACACTTTGTACCCTTGCTAAGAAGTTAGTGGAGCATGTGTGGTTAACCGACATACTAAATGGGTTCTAAGCAAAGGTAGCGAAGGGTGACTCGATGTTTGTCATAGTTCGGTGGAGCGTGTGTGGTTAACCGACACATCGAATAGGTGACTGTAACATTGGGGTCACCATGTATATTTGCATGCTTATTCACACCCTGTTTTGTGATCCTCGGCATCATAGTCACAAATTGAGGGGAATATCGAGATTTAAACATGCCATTGAAAAGTTCAATGAATTTCAAAGGATCTAGGAGTTTTTACTACATTTAAAACTTAATATCTTTTTCATTTTTCATGGTGGAAAATTAGTGAATCGTCATTCACTTACCTTTAAATGTTCTGCAATTTGGGTTATGACATCCCTCTCCCAAGTTGTAGAGTATTGTGTTGGGTCCTACCCTTAATATCTCATTTGAGTGTTTTATTAAGGAATCAATCAATCAACTGACTTGAATTTTCTCCCGTTTTGTAGATGTCTGATTCTAACTATGGTCTTCCCAAATCCCTTGGAACAAGCTTTCCACATGAAGATGATATTCCACGATTCGATCAAGGAACAAGAGATCATGATTCACTTCCTCCACCTCCTCCTATTATTCTCTCTAACCCACAAGTTCAAAGGCTTGAAAAGTTCAAGCTCACTTAAGCCCTTTTATCAAGTAAACATGAAGAAGGAAAGTAAGTATGTGCACACGTCTTAGAGATGAAGTCACACATTGATATGTTAAGAATGTTGGGAGTTGTTGTCTGTGAGAAGCTAGCTGTTGACTGGGTTCTTCAATCGCTTCCTGACTCATATAGTGAGTTCGTAAGAGAGTACTATATGATGGACCACGACGTGACCCACATTGATCTCACCTATTTGATTGTTGCTGCTGAATCAGCAATGATTTGGCGCACTGGAGAAGCAAAGTTGATTGGTGGATCTGTCTTCTAAACCTCCATGGACATAGGCAATGGCAACGAAAGGTATGCCATGGTCGAAATTAAAAGTTTGATCATAAGAGAAAGGCAAAGTCTGAGGTAGTTCCGTGTGCTGTTCCAAAAGAGTCAATTTGCTTTTATTGCCAAGAGAAGGGGCATTAGAGACGTAGTTGCCCTGTCTACCTGAGAGATCTAAGAGATGGTAGAGTCAAGACGTATGGCTCTACTTCAGGTAAAATCCATTAACTAACTCTATAAATTCGTATTTTTGATTCTTGATACATTGTGTGATAAGATTACATTTTTGATGTTTTGTAGAATCGAAGAAAAGAAAGGAAGCTTAAAGGAAGAAGTGAGCTGACTCTGATCGCGAAGAAATGGATTTCGATTGCATGGATTCGAAGATCAGATTTTTTAGCTGCTACTTTTAGAGTTATGATAGATTGCATATGAATATGTAATAGTGTAGTTTTCATTTGAATTCCGTTGTAAGGACAAGTTTTTCCACACCTTTTATAAATAAAATAAATTTTGGTTTTGTCTTATTTATATATTTCCTTACAATGGCATGTATGAAAAATTGACGCTTGTATATTTCTAGTTTTAGCAATGTTGAAATGGATATGATTCTTAGTTATATTATTTTTGGTAATGTGGAGAATTTACCAAATAAGGAAAGATTCTTGTCATCTGAGTTTCAATTGGACAGAAAGTTGGAATCGTATAACCTGTATTGTATGATGAATGAGAACCTTCATATTTGGAAAATTAAGACTAATTCCTTGACAAAGAGTCAAGTGAAGGACTAGGAGAACTAGTACACAATGTTGTGAACTTTATTCGTCATGATTTACTAAAAGTCTAGTAAAGGTGATTATACTTACAAGATTAAGTGTAATTCTGAATCATTGAAAAATTTTAATGTATGGCAGAACGAATAAGAAGAATCAATTAGGCAGAAAGATAAAAAGTTTCTCCAATATAAAAAGAAGGGAGAGAACTTTTGTATCGTGTTTTATGATCGTCTTGGTAATCATAGGAACCATATTACAATTCATCGTATAAGGACACCTTAGTGCACTAGGTTGACTAAGAAGAGGAATTGAGAATGGTTGTAGTGGTTAAGTCAGTAAGATGTATCATACTTCGTTCCAAAATCAAGTCTTAGAGTTATACTCCAAGATTGTTACTTGAGTGACATAATCATAAGTAGGAATGTTCTTACACTTGCACATTTTGGTACGTTGTGATGTCTTGAATAAGACAAAGGCCAACTAGTACCAAATTGCGTGTAGGTTTTGTTTTGATATAGACACACACTAACTCTTGAATATTTCTTTTGTCAAGAAATGTTTCTTGACAAGAGAATCTAATATGTCAAGAGGTCAGTGGGAGTCTAAAGATCTTGAAAAGTTTCAAGAACTAATCAAAGGTAAACCTATTTTTAAACACTAGCACATGACTCGAGGTTTCTAACCTATCGTGTTGACATATTCTTGTTTATGTGCCATTCCAGTTTGGTCAACTATGCATATGAGTTCTACGAGTTCTCAATAGACTGCATAAAGGCAAGCACCCTGGTCAATGAAAAGTACATTGATAGGTAGGGGTGAGCTGATAAATAACTTGGAAGCAATGGTGGGACCCTTGATGGCAAGAAATTAAGAATGAACAAGTTATGTCCATAAGAGTTTGAATTTGTCACAAACATTATCTTATAATTATGGTTATGACAAATTTACATGGATAGGAACACATACACCATAAAATCTAAGTGTCATAAGGTTTCTCTCCTTCATGAAAATGATTGTGAGGAAACGCTTTTACTAAGAGAGATTTTAAGGAGATAGCGATTGTGTAAATTACATTCTCAAATTCGATTATGATTACGACATCCCTCTTCATAGTTTGAATTGTGAGATTTGGCGATTAGTCTGAACATTTGGGACTTAGTAATATAAGTTCTGAATTAGTTTAGACACACATGTGAGCTATCTAAGGAAAGGTGCATGAGTTTGAGAAGCTTAGATAAAGGCTTATCGAAGCATATCGTATTAGAAAAGATGAACTTTGGAAGTCAATAAGTATTGTTTTCTAAATGTTTAACTGATTTCTGAATACGTGTCAAAGCTAGTGAGAGCATAAATGTTATGCTGGAATGGATAAAATCATCATGTTAGTGGGAGCATGATTATTATTTTAAGTGTTGCAGGTTGGCAATATTAATTATAGAAAACAAAAATTTCACTTTGCAAAGTTGCAGGGGTTGAAAAGTTGTTTTGCTATAATTAAGGGAGAGAATGTTATATTTCGTTTCAAATCTAAAAGCTTAGATCGAGAAATTTTAATCAAAATTAGTCAAGGATATATTAACTGCATTCTCAAAATTCGATTATGATTACGGCATCCCTCTTCATAGTTTGAATTGTGAGAACGTGGCAAATAGAAATATTATGGCAAATGGTTGATAAAGTATCATGCTTTTATATAAGACATTATGAATCGTGTCCCATATGCTTCTCGTATAGGATTGATTTCATATGCTGTAATATTTGACCGTTCCAAAATTTTCCAAATGTCTAGGGCATTAAGAGGGAAAAAGGGACTAGAACCATATTTGACTAAAAATAATTAAAAAACTGTCAAAGACAATCTAAGGTCCGCCAAGGATTAGTCGCTTGCGGACAATTGGAAGTATAGTCATAGATAGACCATGTTTGCATTATTATGAATAGATAAGATTCTATTTAGAATGAGTTGTCATATGACAAATATGGAAATGTTTCCTTATTGGGAGTTGGACGTTTATAATCTTTGTCTAGATTAGAAACTTCTATACAAGAAGGATGTTCAAAGGAATGTACTTAGAATGTGAGACTTCATGACTATGGAATTGTATTGTACCAATCTCCAATAGAGCACTTTGTAATTTCATTGGCAAGGTCTTGGTGACTTTGGCGCTGTGATATTACGAAAGGACCATTGCATAAAATGTTAGAATCTAGCATATTCTAGTAGTGACGAGAATTTGTATTCTTACACTAATTGATTAGGATTAGGAGTTGTGAAACGAGTATCATTGGAAATGTGTTCAAATGATCTAATTCACAAAGTATGGACCATAGGCAAACATAGTGTGCATGCTTGGAGCATGGGACAACTGTTGTTATAATTCAAGTAATAAGTTGATTACCCGAAACATTATACAATGAATAATGTGTAATCAATATGGTGACTAGATAAAAAGAGTTTTATTTATACTCAAAAGTTTGGACCATATTGGATTCGATTATACTTGTGTTTCAGTTTGCATGTTTTGACTTCCCGAATAATAAGATTATTCAAACCATCCACAGTCGATTATACTTTGGAAGTAGGTATGAAAGAAGACTATCATGAATCCGTTTGTAGATTGACTAAAGCATTTAGACATAGCACAAGTTTGCTGCAGAGTTCATGTGTGCTGCTATAAGATTAGAGTATTCGATTAAACCCACGCGCACTTGGATCGCTTCATGGATTTTATCACGAGTGATTGGTGAGAAGTTTCTTTCTTATATTATTGAAACCGAGACGTGTGAGTTGTATTCTGCAAGCCGGTTGCACATTGATAATATGTAAACGCACCAGTAACTTGGTGTTATAAAACTTATTGTTGTGTGTGATTCGGTGAGTGATTACAAGCGAGCATTGAGTCGAAGTTTATCCGTTCCTTTTGCCCAAAATGGGATAAAAGCAATATATGTGGGCCCCTTGATGATTTAGTGATTACACCCTAAGCGCTTGGCCAAGACGGGACTAAGTTGATGTGTTCAACTGTAGTCTATTGTCAGTTGTCATAAATCAGAAATCGGAAAACAACACATGAACATAGTGTATGATTAAAATCCATTTCTCAGTTCATACGATATCTAAAATGGAGGAATATATGATCCCTTATCTAAAGGGCAGGTTACTGATAAGATCAGAGTTCGACAACGTCTTTGAGAGCTACGATTGCTCATCGGATTATACTTGCATTTATAGTTACTAGACTTATCCAAGTGGGAGACCGTTGGATTAGTGTCTAAGCCCGTAACCATATTTGGTAAGTACTTGACCCGGGTGTGCATTATCCTTTTGGGTTGCCTTCACCAAAGCAACTTGACTGGAGAAATAATAGAGAAAGATGTTATTATGGTTTATTAATATATTATATGAATATTATATTAAAAGAGAAATAATATTTATTTAGTTAACATTGGTCGAGAATTAACTAAAAATTAATTTTGTGATCAAAATAAGTTAATTGAACTAGGGGGACTGAACTGTAATTATGTGATAGTTGCAAAGTAGGGCAAAGGATGCTTAATATGATAGGGTGGATGAATTCAAGGGGATAACGCCTTAGAATTCGTCCATGATAAGGTTTATAGGGTTATCCTTTGAGCTGCTTGGTGGCTAAGCAACCAGATAATGATAAGGACTGAAACCCTAATTCCTACACCTATATAAAGACCCCTTGGCATAAGAAATTTGGTGACTTGATACCTAGGGTTCCTAGAGCTGAATTTCATACCTCCCATCTCTCTCTCTTACCTCTCCATTTGCTCTTGGTGTTTGTGAGCCATTAGAGGTACTACACTTGTGGTACTTGCTTTCAAAGACAAGAAGATTCAAGATACAAGTTGTTATTACAACATAACAACAAGAGGTATGTATTCCATTCTCCTTAATGATTTTCGAAATTACGTAGGAGCATGTTAGGTTTCTTTTGTGTTCATAATGTTGTATAACTAATAGTGAAAACATAGATCTGTATCTAGGGTTGCATGCACACATAGGATTTTCTGTATAAAACCCATCACTACATTCTCTCCATAATCATCCTCTTGCTTCTTTGGTGTTTGTAAGCCGTTAGAGGAGTACACTTGTTAATCTAAGCTCTAAGACAAGAAGATTCAAGATATTGTTCAAGAGGTAATTATCTAGATCTGTTTTCTTATGTCAATTTTGAATTATGTATGTTAGATCTAGGGTTAGAAAGTCTTGGATGAATTGCATGTACAATAGAGAAACCTAGATCCAAGCTTTAGGGTTTGCATGAGCACATAGGATGTTCTTTTAGCTAATATCCATCACTTTCTTCACATGTTCATGTCCTACTAACCAGAAGGTTTGATGTGCCCTGAACCTGCTGAGGTCTGGGGCAAAAGACTGGTGGAGGTTGATGACGGGGTCGTATTCAGATGATTAGAGAGTTGCGGTTACTTGGGAGCAGTTCAGGGATATGTTCCGTGCCCGCTACATTCCACGGGTCGATCGGGAACGGTTGGCTCAGGAGTTCTTGGAGTTGAGATAGGATGGTGAGACGGTGACATAGATCACCCGTATGTTCACGGAGAGGTCGATGTTCTGCCCGAAGTTTGCTTCTGAGTAGGCTCAGATGACACGTTATCTGATCATGCTCAAGACCGACATGCGCCAGTTTGTTGCTGCCCAGCGATGTGATACTTTGCTAGATTTACAGGAGTCCGCTAGGCGGCATGAGCTAGAGATTGAGCTGCAGTTGAGGAAGCAGCGACATGCCCCGACACAGTCACAACCGACACCATATCGGTCTAAGACCACTGATTCCAGGTCAGGAGGCCGGCATGGCCGCACTTGTTGTAAGTGCGGGAAGGCTCATTCATGGGTTTGCAGATCTGGTAGTGGGTGCTACATGTGTGGCAAGCAGGGCCACATTGCTAGGGATTGTAGGCAGTAGACTCAAGCTTGTAGGGTCACACTATGTTACCATTGTGAGCAGGTGGGCCATATGAAGGCCCAGTGTCCCCTACTACCCGCCAAGCCGGCACTGGCTCCCACGCCGGCTGCAATGGGGATTATGGGAGTCAGGGTAGACCAGCGCCCCCGAGGGCTCAGGGACGCGCCTTCCAACTTACAGCAGAGGAGGCCAGGGTAGCACTGTAACGACCCGAAAAACCTTCCAGTAACGATGTTAGCTTTCTATTACCCGAAAAGTAATTGTTGTAAAGATATTTCGATTATAAGGGTATAGAATGAAATAATCTAAACAAAAAGGGTGACAATAAATACCTAAATTAATTAATTGACATAATTAACGTGTATATAATTTAATTAATTGATTTTTGTAGAAAATAAGGTATATATATAATTCATTAAAACGTATAAATGACATAGAGGGGTTAAAATGTCACTTGATTTATTAAAGAAATTGTTAAAAGGGTTAAAAAAATTATTTTGAAATAAATTGAAGGACTTAAAATGTAACATCTCGTTTGTGAATTCAATTTAACCGACGGTTAGGTATGAGCTTATTTTCTTCCGTTGTCTTCGACTATAGTAATTTCGTATAACCCCAAGGGAAGCTTGATTGTTTTCTAGTGAGCCCGTAAGAGTAGAAAAGGAGATTGGGCGTCCTTGGTTTTCTCGCCGCAACAGAAAACAAGAGAGATAGAGTGGTTTCGATTCTTTATGGTGGCAACATATAGATCGTATATCTCCTTTGGGTTAGAGAGTTGCCGACTGTTGTTGTATTATGCTGCAAGAAAGGAAACAAGGGAGGGACTCAAATATGGCAGGTCACGATGGGGAGAGGAACGGGGCCTCCTTGTGCGAAGGTGATAGGCATGGCTGAGGCTTCAACTGGTTGCACCCAGTTTCCGACAAGGTTCAGATTTGGGTTTCAGTATGAGGGTTTGATATGCATGCTGAAGACATGACCAAATATTTTGATGTAATGAAGTATGTATTTTTGTGGTCGTGCAAGGATTCTAAGACTGCATAGGGGGTTATGCATAGCATCTTGGCAGGACTTGTTTACAGTGAAGGTACACCTCTTTTTATTGTTAGCCTTCAGTAGGTGTATTTTACTGTCATGGTTTAGTTTCCATCTGTTAGTCCTTTTAGGTTTAAAATTTTGATGACAATGTATTACATGCTTGAACTAATCACAAAAGGCATAAAACTTATGCTAATTTTAACCTATGGTACACGTATTAATTATGAGAATTGGCTTTTGCATTTAATTAATCATTGAAATCACTATATATCAAGTCGCAATCTTAATGGAGATTTAGGCTTTATGTAAATATTATGAGATCATATAAACAAAGATATAACCGTGATAATGTTTTCTTTACGTGACAAAATATTAGGAAGTTTTAATATAATTTATTTTGCTCGGTTAATATATTATTGGAAGCTACATGATTTTATATTAACTAATGTAAAATTATATCCTTTCAACTCGATATGTTTTTGGAAAGCATAATATTATATGGTAATAATTACTAGGAATTATCTAGTTTGATTTTGTGAATGAACTACGTGATGGGATTAATGGATTCAATTATTAGTGATTTCGATAATTGATCAAAGGGTAGAAATGACATCATTCGAGACATCATATTTATATGTGTTTGGTCTCGTAGGATGTTTTAACGAACAAGGATGAGGTCTTGAACGCTACATTTTTATGACATAACGACTTTATGAGGGCTTCGTGTTGAGGGTTCTATCGACATCAAGGTGAGTCAACTTTGTGGTTTTAAAAGTACCTTGTTAGGAGTATCACATATCTTAGATGGATTGGGATGAACTTAGTTATTTAGGATGCATGTGCCATTTTGATGATTGATTGTTATGCCATTATCGTTGAAATGTTTTTCATATATAGGGTGTTGCATGCTAGACTCTTCTTTGTTTGATGTAAGATGTGAGTTAGGAATCATGCTAGAATTAAAAATACTTCTGGTAATTGTTCCCAAAATATGTTGTTTGCATCTTGTGTATGGTTATGCCTTAGCATCGGTTGATATATGCATGTTATGTGTTAGTTGTAATTGAGTGAGGTTATAGTGTTTAATGAATTGGTAGTCATATGATATAGTATGGTGATAATAAAATGAATTTTTATTAAATGTTTATGGTACGTTGAAGTTGTATGAGTAATGTAACACCCCGATTATCAGGTATTGATTTATACAAGAATTTCTTTGATTTCTAGGCCTACACGACGAGTTGGTTGCCCTACTCGTCGAGTAGCAGCGGGTTGGTCCACGTGTTTTAGTGACCTACTCGCCGAGTCCAAGAAGGGACTCGACGAGTAGGAGCTGGCAGATGAAACCCTAAATCCCGGGGTATTGCATCCTATTTAAAGGATCATTGGCCTTCCCCATCCTCCCCTTTACAGTTACTTGACACCCTTAAACCCTAATTCGTGTGAGTGTACTTCATTCTTAAGCTTGGGAAGAGGATTTTTGGTGGGAAGAAGCTTGGAGATCAAGTGACTAGGAGCAAGGAACGTGTGGAACCAGAAATCTACCTCAGTTGGAATCCTTTTTGGAAAGTATTAAGCCGTTATCCTAACCCCCTCTTCATTCTAGATCTATTTTGGGTGGATTTTAGGGTTTTTCTAGCTTATTAGGAAGCCTTTCTTGTGTTTGAGCTAAGATCTGAGGTTGTAACCTTAGATCCGAACTCTCTTGGGTCTCTTAGTCCATAAAGTTTCCAGGTCTTGCAAGAATGAGACTCTCCTAAGGTGTAAAGCTCCATTAGAAGCTTAGATTGGTCATTTAGAGTCTCTAGGGCCTTGCATGCATGTAAAGTTTGCAACTTTACGTGATAAACATGCCTTAGAAGCGTGGATCTGCAATATGGAGCCGTTGCATGGCTTAAAAAGTAGCTATATGGATGAAGGTCTGAAGGGACAATGCGAGTTGCATAGTCAACTCGGCGAGCAACATGAATATGGTCCTGTACTCGACGAGTTGGATGAGCAACTCGGCGAGTCCGATGAAGATTGCCTTGGGCTCGACGAGTCAACCAAGGATTTAACGACTTCTCGAGTTCAGGAAGGACTCGACGAGTCGGTGAACTACACTCGACGAGTCGGGTCAACATGGACAGTTGACTTTGACTTTGATCATGGGTTGACCAGTTGCCCTCTGGGGGCATTTTGGGAATTTGGAAATTTATGGAAAAAGGGTTTTATGGTAACTATAGGTGGTGGAGTTCGTGTTGGTGATTCGAGAGTTGAGCCTATCATTTGCAGTGCGACATTGTGAGGTGAGTTTTCCTCATTATACTCAAGGGTCTAAGGCACCAAGGCCGGCCATTTGGATTATTATCTGGTTATGCTATGCTAGCATGATCTGTTAGATCGGTATCCTAGAGGGTAGGATAATATTATATGATATGTGGGATGATCTGTTATATCGGAATCCTGGTAGATAGGATGGTATTATTGTTGGATTAGTGTCTAAGTCCATAACTATTTTGGTATGTACTTGACCCGATGGTGCATGGTCCTTTTGGGTTGCCTTCACCAAAGCAACTTGATAGGATGAATTATGGAGAGAAAGGATTAAATATGATTTATTAATATATTATGAGAATAATATATTAAAGGAGAAATCATATTGTTTAATTAATATTAGTCAATAATTAATTGGTAATTAGTTTTGTGACTAAAAGAGATTAATTAAACTTAAGGGACTGGAATTGTAATTATAAGATAATTGCAATTTGGGCCATGGATTGTCTTGAATCAAGGGGTGGACGAATTCTAATGGGAAACCCATAAGGAAATCGTCCAAGGGCTTGATTAAATGAGTCCATGGGTTGCTTAGGGTTTAAGCAACCAAATTAGGGTTTCCTTGTTAGATAACCCTAATTGCCTCACTATATATAGATCCCTTAAGGACCAAAAACGTGGCTAAGCTTCTTGCTAGGGTTTCACACATTTTTGGGCAGCCTCTAACCTCTCTCCTCTTCATCCTCTTGCTTATGGTGTTTGTGAGCCATTAGAGGAGTGACACCTGTGACTCTAAGCCTTCCAATGTCAATTCAAGGAGGAATTGGGATTGTTATTGCTACATAACAATCAAGGTACTATCTTAAACCTAATTATATGTTAATATTGATTTCCATATGCTAGAATTAGGGTTTATAGTCTTGGATTCAAAGCATGTACAATAGAGAAACCTAGATCCTAGCATTAGGGTTTGTATGAGCACATAGGATGTCTTATGACCAAAACCCATCAGTGGTATCAGAGCCTTGATTGGTTTCAATTGTATTGATGCATTGTATAACTGGAAAATTCGTTTTTTGGGTTTCTGGAGGCTGGACTCGCTGAGTCCATGGCTGAACTCGCCGAGTCCATGAAGACTCGACGAGTCAACTCGTCAGATGGAGGGTATTTCGCGATTTCTTGCTGTTTTTGCTTATGGATAGTTACCTTATCATGTTAGATCAATATTAATCCGATTATATGATATATTTGACTATAATTTTGATCTAATTGAAGATATTTATCAATTAATAAGATAATTGTTTCCTTATAAGATAATTGATTAATTATTTTGACTAAATTGATAAATTGTTTTGCAAGAAATCATTAAATAAATCAAATATGGATAATTATGTGATTAATTGTTAATTTAGATTATTTGTTATTTGATCCTTGTTGTTATGAAAAGTTTCATATTTTGCCCTTTAGGTTTTATAGTTTAAATTTGAACCCAAAAGTTTTGTTGTTTTTGAAATTTAAATAGTTAAAACCCTAATGTTTTGAAAAAAGTTTCAAAACTTGCCCTCAAGTTTTGGAATTTAAATTTTGATTAAATTGTTTAATTTTGATGTATATTTAAATTCTAAACCCTAATGTGTTGAAATGTTTCAAAACTTGCCCTCAAGTTTTGGAATTTAAAAGTTGATTACAAGTTTAATTAGGAATGTTAAATTCTAAAACTCTAGTATTGTTTTGAAATAGTTCAAATCACACCCTTATGGTTTTATTAATTAATTAAGGTGTATAATTAAAAGAGGTTTAATAAATCCATAAAAGTTTTGGTTTACAATTTAATTGAATTAAATGTATAATTGTTAAATTTGACCACCTAATATTTTAAAAGTATAAAATACACCCTATACTATATATAACATTAAAAGTCTAACATTATATATATGTATGAGTAAAAGTCAGTCTTACCGTTAGTAGGCCTCATTCACGAAGCTGGTCTATGAGGGGTGTTTAAGGAAATTGCCTATAAAATGGCGATTGAATGGGTATCCACTCTTACCCACCGCACTCTTGACTAGTGGAGGGTCGTTAGCCGAACGAGTAGGATAGGACGAAACCTTCCATTATAAGTATAATGAAGTATAAAAGTAACTAAATGTTTTCATAAAATTCCCAATCTTAGTTACTTAGGCAAAAGTGAATTGATGCAATTCCATGAAATTACACTTTGTGCCCTTGCAAAGACGTTAGTGGAGCGTGTGTGGTTTACCGGCACACTAAATGGTTATAAGCAAAGGTAGCAAAGGGTGACTCAATGTTTGTCATAGTTCAGTGGAGCGTGTGTGATTTACCGGCACATCGAATAGGTGACTGTAACATGTGAGGGCACCATGTAAGTTTGCATGGTTATTCACACCCGCTTTGTGATCCTTGGCATCCCAGTCGCAAACAAGAGGGGCATATCGAGATTTAAACATGCCATTGAAAGTTCAATGAATCTCAAAGGATCTAGGAGTTTTCATAGATTTAAAACTTAAAATTCTTTTTCATTTTTCATGGTGGAAATTAGTGAATCGTCATTCACTTACCTTCAAATGTTCTGCAATTTGGGTTACGGAATCCCTCTCCCGAGTTGTAGAATATTATGTTGGGTCCTAGCCTTAGTATCTCATTTGGGTGATTTGCTAAGGACTCAATCAATCAACTAACTTGAATTCATTTTCTCCCGTTTTGTAGATGTCAAAGTTTGACAACTATGGTCTTCTCAAATCCCGTGGAACAAGCATTCCACATGAAGATGATATTCCACGATTCGATCGAGGAACAAGAGATCATGCTTCACTTCCTCTTCCTCCTCCTCCAATTATTCTCCCTAACCCACAAGTTCAAAGGCTTGAAAAGTTCAAGATCACTCAAGCCCTTTTGGCAAGTAAAAATAAAGAAGGAAAGTCGGTGTGTGCACACGTCCTAGGGATGATGTCACACATTGATAGGTCAAGAATGTTGGGATCCGTTGTCTGTGAGGAAATGGCTGTTGATTGGGTTCTTCAGTCACTTCCTAACTCGTATAGTGAGTTCGTAAGAGAGTACTATACGATGAACCGCGACGTGACCCTTATAGATCTCACCTATATGCTTATTGCTGCTGAATCAGAAATGGTTTGGCGGAATAGAAAAGCAATGTTGATTGGTGAATCTGCCTTCGAGAGCTCTATGGATGTAGACAATGGCAATGAAAGACATGCAATGATTGAAAAGTTTGATCATAAGAGAAAGGCGATGTCTGAAGTAGTTCCATGTCTTGTTCCGATAGAGTCAATTTGCTTTTATTGCCAATAGAAGGGGCATTAGAGACGAAGTTGCCCTATTTACCTAAGAGATCTAAGAGATGGGAGAGTCGAAATGTATGGCTTTAATATAGGTAAAATCCATTAACTAACTCTTTTAAGCTTCTGTTCTAGATTCTTAATACAAAATGTGATAAGATTACAATTGATGTTTTGTAGGATCGAAGAAAAGAAAGGAAGCTTAAGGGAAGAAGTGAGCAAAATCTAACCGTGAAGGAAAGGATTTTGATCGCATTTCTCGAAGATTAGATTCTTGAGCTACTACTTAGAGTTAGAATTAAATTGCTAAGAAAGATGTATTAGCATAGTTTTTCAATGAATTGCATTGTAAGGACAAAATTTTTCCGCAATAAAATAAATTTTGATTTTATATTATTTATTTATCCTTGCAATGACGTATATGAAAAATTGATGTTTGGATGTTTCTATTATTAGCAATAATGGATTTGGTTCTTATTATGTTATTTATGGAAAGTCGAGAATTTACCAAATAGGGAGAGTTTCTCATCGCCCAAGTTTCAATTGGACAAAAACTTGGAATCATGCAACTTGGATGCACGATGAATGAGAAATTTCGTATTTGGAAATTAGACTAATTCATTGACAAAGTATCAAGTGAAGGACTAGGAGATCGAGCACACAAAAGTTGCGTGTTGATCAAGTCCACCATAAGAGTAACAATGATATTCGTCATGATTCACTAAAGGTTTAGTAAATATGATTATACTTACAAGATTAAGTGTAATTCTGAATTGATTGAAAAAGTTTAAATCAATAGCAGAACGAATAAGAAGAATCAAGTAGGCAGAAAGATAAAAGTTTCTCCATTCTAAGAAGAAGGGAGAGTAGCTTTTATGCCTTATGATAAGTCTTAATGATTAACAAACATATCTCAATTGATCCTCTAAGTGAGTCTTAGTACAATTGTATGTCTAAGAAGAGGAATCAAGAATTGAAGAAATGGTTAAATCAAGAAGTCAATCATACTTCGTTTCAAGACAAGTCTTAAAGTTAAGATTGTGACATTGAGTGAAAAATATCAAGAAGGTTTGTAACATTCATCAAATGTGGAAAGTTGTGATGTCTTGGATAAGAAGAAGACCAACTAGACCAATTTATGAAGTGTTTGATAAAAGCTACACTAACTCTTGAATATTTGTTTGTCAAGAAATGGTTGTTGACAAGAGAATCTTATATGTCAAGGAGTCAGTGGGAGTCTTATTGGTCTTGAAAGGTTTCAAGAACAAATCAAATAGACCTTATCGATCATCACTAGCACACGAGTTGAGGTTTACAACCTATCGTGTTGACATTATTTTGTTTCTGTGCCGTTCCACTTGAGTTAATTATGCATATGAGTCCTATGAGTTCTCATTTGAATGCATAAAAGGCAAGGACCTTGATCAATGGAATGTACATTGATAAGAAAAGGTGATCTGCTTAACTACTTGGAAGACATGGTGGGCAGCTGTGCTACCATAAGGCAAGAAATCAAGATTAAGAAAGTTCGATCCATATGAGTTTGAATTTGTCGTAAACTTTAGTTTTGACAAATTCACATGGATAGGAACACATGCACCGTTTAAATCTAAGTGTCATAAGATTTCCTCCTTCATGAAAATGATTGTGAGGAAATGCTTTCACTAAGAGAGATTTTAAGAAGATAGTGATTGTAAAATTGCATTCTCGAATTCGATTATGGTTACGGTATCCCTTTCCAAAATTTGAATTGTGAGGTTTGGCAATTGTTTACACACACATATGAACTATCTAAGACAAAGGTGTATAAGTTCAAGAAGCCTTGATAAAAGATTATCAAAGCATTAAGTATTAGAAACATGGACTTAAGAAATTCAATAAGCATTGTTTTTCTGAAAGTTAAGATGTTTATGAATACATGTCGAAGCTAATGGGAGCATAAATGTTATGTTTTATAATAATCATCATGATAGTGGGAGCATAAAAGTTATAATTGTATGATTATTAAGGAAAGTATTGCAAGGTTAGCAATATTAATTATAGAAAAACAAGAGTCACACTTTTCAAAGTCGCAATAGTTGAAGAGTTGTTTTGCTATAATTAAGGGAGAGAATATTATGCTTCATTTCAAATCTAAAGGTTTAGGTTGAGAAATGTTAATAAATTTAGTCAAGGGTACATAGTGTGTTCTTAAAATTTCGATTATGATTACGGCATTCCTCTTCACAATTCGAATTTTAAGAACATAGCAAATAAAACATTGTGCGTCGTGTCCCATACGCTTCGGGTATAGGATCGATTGCAAATGCTTTAATGTTTGACCATTCTTAAATTTTCCAAATGTCTAGCGCATTTAGAGGGAAAAGGGACTAGAATCGGTTTTGACTAAAATAATTAAACAACTATCAAAGGACAATCCAAAGTTCGACGAGGATTGGTCGCTTGTGAGTAGTTGGAAGCATGGTATTGGATGGACCATAACGACATTATTATGAATAGAAAAGATTCTATTAAGAATAAGTTGTCATATGGAAAATATGGAAATGTTTCCATATTGGATGGACCATATCGACTCTATTATGAATAGAAAAGATTCTATTAAGAATGAGTTGTCATATGGAAAATATGGAAATGTGTCCATATGGGGAATTGAATATTGAAAATCTATGTCTAGATTAGAAACTTTTATCCAAAAGGATGTTCAAAGGAATGTACTTTGAGTGAGAGACATCATATCTAAGGAATTGTCTTGTAACAATCTCCGATAGAGGACTTTGTAATTTCATTGACAATAGTCTTTGTGACTTTGGTGCAGTGATATTACAAATGGATCGTTGCATAAAATGTTAGAATCTAGCATATTCTATAAGTGGCAAGAATTTGATATTCTTACACTTATGAAAAGGATTTGGAGTTGTGAAATGAGAATGATTGGAAATGTGCTCAATGTGATCTATTTCACAAAGTAAGAACCATAGGTAAACATTGTGTGCATGCTAGGAGCATGGGACAAGTGTAATAATTCAAGTAAGAAGTTGATTAACCGAAACGACAAATAATGAGTAATCAATATGGTGATAAATAAAAGGTGTTTTATTTATGCTCAAGGGGTTGAGGCCATATGGGATTAGTATTATTCTTGTGTTTCACATTTGCATGTTTTGACTTCCAGAATAATTGAGTTTATTAAGAATAATCGAATTATTCAAACAGGCCACAGTCGTTCATATGTTGGAAGTAGATATGAATGAAGACTGTCGTGAATTAGTGTGTGGATTGTCTAAAAGAGTATTAGACATAAGCAAATGTTTGCTGCAATGTTCATGAGTGCTTATGAATGTGATTTGAGCATTGGATTAAACCAATGCTCCCTTGGATCACTCCATGAATTGTATCACGAGTGATTGGTGAGACGATAACATCTTATATTCTTGAAACCGAGATGTGTGAGTTGTATCTTGCAAATCGGTTGCACATTGATAATATGTAAACGCACTAGTAACTTGGTGTTATAAAACATATTGTTGTGTGTGATTTGGTTAGTAAGTGCAAGCAAGCATTGTATCAAAGTTTATCCGTTCCTTTTATCCAAAGTAGGATAAAAGCGATATCTTTGGTCCCCTCGATGGTTTAGTGATGACAAACGTAAATGCTCGGCCGGGATAGGGCTAATTTGATTTGTTCAATTAGTCAGTCGTCATAAATCGGGAATCAAGATATAGTACAAAGAGAATGATTTGAAATCATATCTCATATGATATCTAGAATGGAGGAATATATGATCCCTTATCTAAAGGACACGCGTATCTGATATGATCAGAGTTGACAACGGCTTTGGAAAGCTACGATTGCAGATCAGGATCTGAAGTCATACGCATAATAGTTATTAGACTTATCCAAGTGGGAGACTGTTGGATTAGTGTCTAAGTCCATAACTATTTTGGTATGTACTTGACCCGATGGTGCATGGTCCTTTTCGGTTGCCTTCACCAAAGCAACTTAATAGGATGAATTATGGAGAGAAAGGATTAAATATGATTTATTAATATATTATGAGAATAATATATTAAAGGAGAAATCATATTGTTTAATTAATATTAGTCAATAATTAATTGGTAATTAGTTTTGTGACTAAAAGAGATTAATTAAACTTAAGGGACTGGAATTGTAATTATAAGATAATTGCAATTTGGGCCATGGATTGTCTTGAATCAAGGGGTGGACGAATTCTAATGGGAAACCCATAAGGAAATCGTCCAAGGGCTTGATTAAATGAGTCCATGGGTTGCTTAGGGCTTAAGCAACCAAATTAGGGTTTCCTTGTTAGATAACCCTAATTGCCTCACTATATATAGATCCCTTAAGGACCAAAAACGTGGCTAAGCTTCTTGCTAGGGTTTCACACGTTTTTGGGCAGCCTCTAACCTCTCTCCTCTTCATCCTCTTGCTTATGGTGTTTGTGAGCCATTAGAGGAGTGACACTTGTGACTCTAAGCCTTCCAATGTCAATTCAAGGAGGAATTGGGATTGTTATTGCTACATAACAATCAAGGTACTATCTTAAACCTAATTATATGTTAATATTGATTTCCATATGCTAGAATTAGGGTTTATAGTCTTGGATTCAAAGCATGTATAATAGAGAAACCTAGATCCAAGCATTAGGGTTTGTATGAGCACATAGGATGTCTTATGACCAAAACCCATCAATTATGTGCTATGTAGCATGATCCGTTAGATCAAGTATTGTCTATAGACTGTTATGTGATTATCTGTTATATGTGCACATGTTTGTTTGGCTGTTGAGTCTTATCTGCTTTGTGCGAAAGCCAATAGACCTCAACATTCCAACCTATTGGTTTTGGACCGTGAGTATTCCATCCTGAGGATGACTGGACTCATAATATGTGGGAATTCCAACCTGTCGGTTATGGGCCTGGGGTATTCCATCCCGAGGATGATTGGACCCATAGTATGTTGGCATTCCAACCGGATGGTTGAGGGCCCGGGGTATTCCAACCCGATGGTTGACCAGACCTATAGTATGCTGTTTATGATTATATGTGTATAGTTGCGGGTATGGGTATTTTGGGAGAAACTCACTAAGCTTTCGGGTTTACGGTTTTAGTTTATTGTTTCAGGTACATCCGGGGATCGCGGCAAGGCGAAGGCATGATCGTACAACTCCTCATGATTTGTTTATGTTTCTGGAAAACTCTGATATTATTCATTTTGAAAACAAAGTTGTAATGATTTTTATTGGTTAGAAATGCTTTTAAAAATTTAAATTCGGCATGATTTTTATGGGTGTTACAAGTTGGTATCAGAGCCTTCGTTTGAGTGAATTGAAGGAATACTCATGTGACTCTAGTCTCAAATCAAGGAAAAGATTTTCAAAAGGTTTTCAAAATAAGTAAAGGAGGATGCAGGGTGTACTATCATCCAGAGCCAGTAAGTGACCCCAAAATACAATACAGTTATTGATTATGTGATATGTTAGAACAACATGCTAGTGCTAGGCTAGGGATCTTCAGGAATTGCATGGTAGAACTGCTTCATTACATGATGCCTACTAGCCTAGGGTTTCATTTATATGATATTGACATCATTATTGTAGTTGCTTAGTGTATGCATCACGGTTATACATAATTAAGATCTTACAGCTTGAGAATGTTTAATTTGGCCTTATGTTCTGTTCTTGTCTGATTGGGAGCTTAGGGTAGGATTGGATATCCGAAAGTCTATAGGGTCCAGCGTTATGTATGACTAGCTTAAACTAGTGCTACAGGGTTGATGGAAGTTTCATGGATGGATGGGTTATGCGAGACCAGTAGGTCAGTTATGAGACAGTAGCATATCCTCTAAGAGGGAGGTTGAGCGACCACCAGATGCATGTATAGTGTTAGGGTGTTGTTATGATACTTGAGACAAATATGGGTAGGTATGGAAGGTAGTAGGGGTCCATACTACTGAAAGCACATGACCCATATGCGTAGCAAGGAAGTCACAACCCCTAGGGTTTTGTCGGGAGTTGGTTCCTGGTCATTTATGCGGATTTGCTATATCTTCTTGTAATATTTTTAGTATGGTGGTTCCGAGGCGTTTCGTGACAGGATTTGGAACGGGATCAGGACAGGGTGATCATGAGGCCCCAACAGTACCTGAGATTATCGGCCAGGAGGGGCCAGTGGTGACAGAGGATCGGGTCATGGAGATCATCCACGAGGAGGTGGTTGAGATTGTCCGGGGTCAGATTCCGGAGTTGTTTGGGACTATCAAGTCCGGTATGATGGAGTACTTTGATGACAAATATGCATCCCTCACTGAGACAGCTGCCGCTGCAGCCACCGCGGCTGTAACAGTGACAGGAGGGGGAGCGGGGCGAGTTTTCTAGTACCGGGACTTCGATAACATGAAGCCCCTGACTTTTGAAGGTACTCACGATCGCATTGTAGCCATGAGGTGGTTGTCCGATACGGAGGGGTGTTTCTTTACATGTTCATGTCCTACTGACTAGAAGGTCAGATGTCCCTTGAACCTGCTGAGGTCCGGGGCAAAGGGTTGGTGGAGATTGATGACGGGGTCTTATATGGATCACTAGAGAGCCGCTGTTACTTGGGAGCAGTTGAGGTACATGTTCTGTGCTCACTACATTCTGAGGGTCGAGCGTGAGCAGTTATCGCATGAGTTTTTGGAGCTGAGATAGGGAACTGATACGGTGATGGAAATAACCCACATGTTTACTGAGAGGTCAATGTTTTACCCGAAGTTTGTCTCGGAGCAGGCTCAGATGATACGCTATCTAAGCATGCTCAAGACTAACATCCGTCAGTTTGTTGCCACTCAGAGATGCGATACTCTAATGGAGTTATAGGAGGCCGCCAGGCAGCATGAGTTAGAGCTTGAGTTGCAGTTGAGGGAGTAGCAGCAGGCCCCGACACAGTCACAGCCGGCGCCGAAGCGGTCCAAGATCGCTGATACTAGGATTGGGGGATAGCCAGGCCGCACTTGTGGGAAGTGCGGGAAGGCTCATTCAGGGACGTGCCGAGCAGGGAGTGGGTGCCACCGATGTGGCAAGCAAGGCCATCTGGTCAGGGATTATAGGCAGCCGAATCCGACTTCCGGAGTTAGGCTTTGCTATCATTGTAAGTAGGTGGGCCATATGAAGGCCCAATGTCCTCTACTAGCCGCCAAGCCGACGCAAGCTCCAGCACCGACTACTTTGAGGATCACAGATGGGAGATCAGTGAGGGCAGAGCCTCCGAAGGCTCAGGTTCGTGCCTACTAGCTTACAGCCGAGGAGGCCAGGGCAACACCAGATGTGGTTGGTAGTATGTTTCTATCCTTACTACCGTTTCTTATATATGTTGTATGCTTATCTGTTATACCTATGATTAGGTACGTTTTTAGTAAACTCCTTAGCCACATTGGTGTTATTTGACTCGAGGGCGAGTCGGTCGTTTGTATCTCAGATGTTTAGTAGGGAGTTTGGTGTGCCAGTGGGCGAGCTAGAGTGTCTGTTGCGAGTCTCTATCGCCAACGAACATAGAGTCTCTGCTTCTTCGATCTACCGAGGATGCGAGTTGGAGATCTTCGGAGTGTCCTTTCCGATAGATTTGATACCGATTCCTATGGGGGAGGTATGCGTGATTGTAGGAATGGATTGGCTGATCCGTTTCAGTGCCATGATAGATTGCGAGGGTCAGCAGGTTGTAGTTCGAACCCCAAGTGGGGGAGAACTTATTGTTTATGGCGAGGGCACCAGGTTGGATTATGGGTTCTGCTCAGCTGCCAGGGCTCGACAGTACATTTAGGACATATATGTGGGTAATCTAGAGTATGTGGTAGATACGCGGAACAGAGAACATGTTGCAGTTTCAGAGGTTCCGGTGGTCAGGGAGTTTGCTGATGTGTTCCCGGAGGAGTTACCCGGAGTACCTCTGGAGAGGTAGGTCGAGTTCAAGATTGACCTAGTGCCAGGCGCGACCCCTATCGCCAAGGCGTCGTACCAATTGGCACCACCAGAGATGCAGGAGCTGTCATAATAGCTGCAGGAACTGTTGGGTAAGCAGTTCATTCGACCTAGCAGTTCCCCATGGAGAGCACTGATACTCTTCGTCAGGAAGAAGGATAGTTTGGACCGAAAGTGCATTGATTACCAGGAGTTGAACAAGTTAACGGTGAAAAACCGTTATCCACTTTTGAGGATAGATGATCTTTTCGATCAACTGCAAGGCACATATTGGTTTTCCAAGATAGACTTGAGGTATGGGTATCATCAGGTCAGGGTCAGAGAGGAGGAAGTGGAGAAGACCGTGTCCCAAACTCATTACGGACATTACGAGTTCTTGGTGATGCCGTTTGGGCTCACCAACGCACCAGCAGTATTCATGGACCTGATGAATCGGGCCTGCAGACCGATGCACGATCGCTTGGTTATAGTGTTTTATCGACGATATCATGGAGTATTCCAAGACACGAGAGTAGCATGAGGAGAAAATGCGGGAGTTATTGGGAGTTCGTCGGCCGAGAAGTTGGCCGACATATATATCCGCGAGATCGTTGCTCTCCATGGGGTTCCGGTCTCCGTTGTCTACGACCGGGATGTTAGATTTACCTCCCATTTCTGGCAGAAGTTCCACAAGGAACTGGGCACGTGGTTGCACTTTATCATAGCATTTCACCCCCATACAGACGGTCAGAGCCAGCGGACTATTCAGACCTTCGAGGACATGTTGAGGGCGTGTGTCATTGACTATGGTGGGAGCTAGGATTCCCACCTACATCTTGAGGAGTTCACCTAAAACAACAACAACTATCATTCCAGCATTGGCGCCCCACCTTTCGAGCTATTGTATGGAAGGTGTCGCACCCCAGTCTGTTGGGGTGAGGTCGGACACAGGGTGATGGGACGCACAGAGGTAGTCTTTTCAGACTATCGACAAGGTTCAGCAGATTAGGCATAGATTGTAGACAACTCAGAGTCGGCATAAGAGTTACGCCGACAGATGCCGATCTGAGCTAGAATTTCAGGTGGGTGATATGGTTCTCCTGAAGGTCTCGCCTTGGAAGGGTGTGATCTGCTTTAGGAAAAGGGCGAAATTGGGTCCCCGTCACATTGGGCCATTCAGGATCATTGCTAGGGTTGGCAAGGTGGATTACAGGCTAGAGCTACCGGAGGAGCTTAGTCGGATCCACAACATTTTTCACATTTCGCAATTGCGAAAATGCATCATGGATCAGGAGCCGGTAGTATCATTGGATGATATTCAGGTCGATGAGCGCCTGAATTATGTAGAGAGGCATGTGGTCATTCTGGAAAGGAAGTGGAATGTTCTGAGGAACAAGGAGATACCTTTCGTAAAGGTACAGTGGGAGCATCAGAGAGGATCCGAGTGGACTTGGGAGCCAGAGGCAGAGATGCGGGAGCACTACCCGGAGCTGTTCGCCGCGACAGACTTTGAGGACGAAGTCTAGTTCAAGTGGGTGAGAATTGTAACACCTCGATTCTCAGGTATTCATTTATATAAGAATTTCTTTGATTTCTAGGTATACTCGACGAGTTGGTTGCCCTACTCGTTGAGTAGCAGAGGGTTGGTCCATGTGTTTTAGTGACCTACTCACCAAGTCCAAGAAGGGACTCGACGAGTAGGAGTTGGCAGAAGAAACCCTAAATCCCGGGGTATTGCACCCTATTTAAAGGATCATTGGCCTTCCCTAGCCTCCCCTTTACAGTTACTTGACACCCTTAAACCCTAATTTGTGTGAGTGTACTCCGTTCTTAAGCTTGGGAAGAGGATTTTTGATGAGAAGAAGCTTGGAGATCAAGTGACTAGGAGCAAGGAACACGTGGAACCAGAAATCTACCTCAGTTGGCATCCTTTTTGGAAGGTATTAAGCCGTTATCCTAACCCCCTCTTCATTCTAGATCTATTTTGGGTGGATTTTAGGGCTTTTCTAGCTTATTAGGAAGCCTTTCTTGTGTTTGAGCTCAGATCTGAGGTTGCAACCTCAGATCGGAAATCTCTTGGGTCTCTTAGTCCATAAAGTTTCCAGCTCTTGCAAGAATGAGACTCTCCTAAGGTGTAAAGCTCCATTGGAAGCTTAGATTGGTCATTTAGAGTCTTTAGGGCCTTGCATGCACGTAAATTTTGCAACTTTACGTGATAAACATGCCTTAGAAGCTTGGATCTGCAATATGGAGCCGTTGCATGGCTGAAAACGTACCTGCATAGATGAAGGTCTGAAGGGACTTGGCGAGTTTCATAGTCAGCTCGACGAGCTACATGAAGATGGTCCTATACTCGACGCGTTGGATGAACAACTCGGCGAGTCCGATGAAGATTGACTTGGGCTCGACGAGTCGGCTAGGGTTTCTCCCAACCTTTGGACATGTATGAACTCGGCGAGTTAAAGGGGAACTCGATGAGTCAACCAAGGATTTCACGACTTCTCGAGTTCAGGAAGGACTCGACAAGTCGGTGAACTACACTCAACGAGTCGGGTCAACGTGGATTGTTGACTTTGACTGTGGACTTTGACTTTGACCAAGGGTTGACCAGTTGCCCTCTAGGGCATTTTGGTAATTTGGAAATGTAAGGAAAAAGGGTTTTATGGTAACTATAGGTGGTGGAGTTTGTGAGGTGAGTTTTCCTCACTATACTCAAGGGTGTAAGGCACCAAGGATGGCCCTTTGGATTATTATCTGGTTATGCTATACTTGCCTGATCTGTTAGATCGGTATCCTAGAAGGTAGGATAATATTATATGATATGTGGGATGATCTAATAGATTGGCATCCTGGTAGATAGGATGGTATTATGTGCTATGTAGAATGATCCGCCAGATCAATTATTGTCTATAGACTGTTATGTGATTATCTGTTATATGTGCACATGTTTGTTTGACGGTTGAGGTGTATCTGCTTTGTACGAAAGCCAATAGACCTCAGCATTCCAACCTATTGGTTTTGGACCGTGAGTATTCCATCCTGAGGATGACTGGACTCATAATATGTGGGAATTCCAACCTGTCGGTTATGGGCCTGGGGTATTCCATCCTGAGGATGATTGGACCCATAATATGTTGGCATTCCAACCGGATGGTTGAGGGCCTGGGGTATTCCAACCCGATGGTTGACCGGACCCATAGTATGATGTTTATGATTATATGTGTATAGTTGCGGGTATGGGTATTTTGGGGGAAACTCACAAAGCTTTCGGGCTTACGGTTTCAGTTCATTGTTTCAGGTACATCAGGGGATCGCGGAAAGGCAAAGGCATAATCGTAAAGCTCCTCATGATTTGTTTATGTTTCTGGGAATCTTTGATATTATACATTTTGAAAACAAAGTTGTAATGATTTTTAATGGTTAAAAATGCTTTTAAAAGTTTCAATTCAGCATGATTTTTATGGGCGTTACAAGTAACATGACTATTTTGGTGTATGCTTGTTTTGGGGGGTATAATGGTGTTATGGGTAGAACCTTGCAAGTTTAATCGCTTGAAAGATCTTAAGCCATAATGGTTATTATTTACACGTTATTTCTAGACGACCGTGTGACACGTGGTTCGCGTGCTTAACAGGGTACAAGAACTGGAGTGGTGTTGGCTTTATGGTGTGGCCGGATCAAGCATCACATGGGTATCGGGAGGTGTATCGGTAGAATTGGCAGTGTTTGTACTGATCCTGAACGACAACGCGAAGTACTTGTACTTTGCAAAGTCGGAGTAGCGAAAGTGGAAGTCTAGGGGTTGGTGAACTATGGTGGAAGTCATGAGCGACTTAGAGCACTAAACTGGCTGAGCACACGAGTAGTGAACGGGGTGTTTCTCCTGGGTTTGGCAGCGCTAAAGGACACTTTTCTATCAATCAGTTGGATAGATATAATAAGATGTTGAATATATAACAAAGGTTGGTTGCATATTAAAATGTTGAATATATAACAAAGGTTGGTTGTATATTAAAAGGTTAAATATGTAACAAAAGGTTGGTTATTAATAAAAGGTTGCTTATATATGAATCGAGATTAATTATATGCTATGCGGTTGCTTATGTTTTATTTGGTTGATCATATATGTTATGTGGTAGAATTATGGTTAAACATGTATGCATGTATATAGTTGAATATGTGATTGAATAAAGTTGTTAGGTAGGCTATCACTAAGAAACCCCAAAGTAGATAATCGGTTGAAAGGTGATTATATATAATAAATGGTTGAATCGAACTTGTATTTGATAATCGGTTGAAAGAAATTATGTATAATACATGGTGAATTAAATTATATGTAATATTCGGTTGCATTAAGTTGATAACTATATTCGGTTGAATTGAAATTAAAATGATGTGGTGAAATGTTGTATTGTAAATGGTTGAAATGAAATATGATGCTAATGGTTTAATGTTGGCTGTTATTTGGTCCGTTATATAATGTTTTGTTTGACCCATTTAGGATATGTGTGTTATCTTAACATTGTACTATATTGACTCACTTAGCTTATCTTGAAACTTGAATCTTTTCTCTTTTGTGGCTTATGATCGGTGCAGGCAGGTTAGAAGATTAGCCTTGGTGAGAGGGGTTCTTATGGGTAGTAGATTTATATTAACGATACCACTCTTGGACACGTTTTTTTATTATTTATTTTAAAGTAATTTTCTTTACATTTTAAATGGTTTGGAATTATGTTTCAATTTTTGAAGTAACGTTGTGGTTTTGAAAATGTTTTGAACAAAAACTAAGTCTTCCGCTAACGTATTCTATTAAATAAATGTTTTAAAAAGAAAAAGAATTATGGTGAAAATCACGGCGTTACAAGCACCATACGTGGTTGCTGGTATGTTTTTATCCCTTATCTTACTAATTATATCTGTTTTATGCTTATATGTTTATTCCTGTGATTAGGTACGTTTTTAGTGAATTCCTTACCTACTTTGGTATTATTTGACTCGGGGGTGAGTCGGTCGTTTGTCTCTCAGACATTTCGTATGGAGTTCAGTTTTCCAGTAGGAGAGCTAGAGTGTCCCTTGTGAGTCTCTATCGCCTACGGACACAGGGATTTCGCATATTCGGTCTATCGGGGTTGCGTGTTGGAGATTTTTGGGGTATCTTTTGCGATAGACTTGATTGCGATTCCCATGGGGGATGTATGTGTGATTGCGGGTATGGACTGGCTTAGTTGCTTCGATGCCATGATCGACTGTGAGGGTCAGTGAGTGGTGGTTCGAACCCTAAGTGGGGGATAACTGATTGTCCATGTAGAGGGCACTGGAGTGGGACCAGGGTTTTGTTCAGCTGCCTGGGCTCGACAGTACATTCAACATGGGTGTGCGTGTTATCTAGCGTACGTGGTGGATACGCGGGTCAGGGATCAGATTTTAGTTTCAAGGGTTCCAATAGTCAGGGAGTTTGCTGACGTGTTCCTGGAGGAGTTACCCGGAGTGCCTACGGAGAGGCAGGTTGAGTTTAGGATTGACCTAGTGTTAGGTGTGGCCCCTATCGCCAAGGCGCCATACAGATTGGCACCTCCAGAGATGCAGGAGCTGTCATTACTGCTGCAGGAGCTGTTGGGCAAGCAGTTCATTTGTCCTTGCAGTTCTCCCTGGGGAGCATTGATCCTCTTCGTCAGGAAGAAGGATGGTTCACACCGGATGTGCATTGATTACCAGGAATTGAACAAGTTGACGGTGAAGAACGTTTATCCACTCCCGAGGATAGATGATCTTTTCGAATAGCTACAGGGAGAATCTTGGTTCTCCAAGATAGACCTGAGGTCCAGGTACCATCAGGTCAGGGTTATGGAGGAGGACGTGGAGAAGACCGCGTTCCAGACTCGTTAAGGACATTACGAGGTCGTGGTGATGCCGTTTGGGGTTACCAACATGCCATAAGTATTTATGGACCTGATGAATCGGGTCTGCAAACCGATGCTCGATCGCTCGGTCATAGTGTTCATAGACGATATCTTGGTATACTCCAAAACTCGAGAGCAGCGTGAGGAGCATCTTCGAGAGGGTACTACCGAAGTCTGCAGACCAGGAGGGGATTTTGGTCGATCCGGCCAAAATCGAGGCGGTTTTTCAGTGGGATGTTCCGAAATCTCCCTCGGATATCAGGAGCTTCTTGGGATTGGCAGGGCACCACCGAAGATTCATATAGGATTTCTCCAAGATTTCAGTACCCCTCACTCGTCCGACGAGGAAGGGGTGGATTTCCGGTGAAGCCCCGAGCAGCAGAGGTCGTTTGACATCCTCAAACAGCGACTATGCGAGGCTCCAGTGTTGACTCTCCCGAAAGGAGTTGAGGATTTTGTGGTATTCTGTGATGCAACTATCACAGGACTGGAAGCGGTTCTCATGCAGAGAGGAAGGGTGATAGCCTACGCATCGCGGCAGTTGAAGTCGCATGAGACGAGATACCCTACTCATGATTTGGATTTGGGAGCGGTGGTATTCGCTCTCAAGATTTGGAGATATTGCCTCTATGGGGTCCGTTGTACCATATACACGGACCATAAGAGCCCGAGACACATCATGGATTAGCCGAACCTGAACATGAGACAGCACAGGTGGCCGGATTTGGTAAGGACTATGACTGTGAGATCCTTTACCATCCAGGTAAAGCGAACTTGGTTGCGGATGCTCTGAGCCGCAAGTCAGCTGGATCTTCTACCCTAGTGACATGTATGAGGATATTAGTGGATTCTCCACTTATGAGCTTGAACAACTGGATCTTCTAACCTAGTGACATGTATGAGGATATAAGTGGATTCTCCACTTGTGAACTTGACCAGGGATGCTCAGGCAGAGGGTATGCGTCAGGAGAACTGGAAGATTGAAAGGATAAAGGGTGAGAACACCCAGTTTGTGCAGGATAGCCATGGATTATTGACCCGTTCTGGTCGGGTTTAGGTTCTGATGTCTGGTGGGGTCAGACAGACTATATTGGAGGAGGATCATAAGTCTCGCTTCTCTATTCACCCGGGGCCACCAAGATGTACCGGGATTTGCGATTGAGTTACTGGTGTCCGTTCATGAATCGGGAGATTGCTTGGTACGTTGAGAGGTGCTTGATCTGCAGGATGGTCAAGGTCGAGCACCAGAGGCCGCATGGCAAGCTGCAGCCTCTAGAGATTCCCATGTGGAAATGGGAGCAGATCACGATGGACTTCATCACTAAATTGTCGAGAACGACAAAGGGGTTCGACGCTATATGGGTCATCTTGGATCGATTGGACAAGAGTGCTCATTTTCTGCCCATTTGGGAAAGCTCATCGACCGAGAAGCTGGCCGATGTGTATATACACAAGATTGTCGCTCGCCATGGGGTTCCGGTCTCTGTCGTTTCGAACCGTGATGTTCGGTTTACCCCTCGTTTCTGGAAGAAGTTCCACGAGGAGCTGGTCACACGGATGCACTTCAGTACAACCTATCATCTGCAGACAGACGGCTAGAGTGAGCGGACCATACAGATTCTCGAGGATATGCTGAGAGCTTGCGTTATTGACTTCGGTGGGAGCTGGGACTCCTACCTACCCCTTGCAGAGTTCTCCTATACCTACAACTTTCATTACAGTATTGGAGCCCCACCTTATGAGTTGTTGTATGGAGGGAGATGTCGCACCCCAGTCTGTTGGGGTGAGGTTGGTGACAGGGTGATGGGTCGGACCGAGGTAGTCTTGCAGACTACCAAGATGATTCAACAGATCAGACAACGGTTTCAGACCGCACAGAGTTGGCAGAAGAGTTACGCGGACCAACACCGATCTGAGTTGGAGTTTTAGGTCGATGACATGGTACTCCTGAAGGTCTAACCCAAGAAGGGTGTGATTCGCTTCAGGAAGAGGGGGAAATTGGGTCCCTGATATATCAGGCCATTCAGGATAGTTGCCAGGGTTGGCAAGGTGGCGTATAGCTTAGATCTCCCTGAGGAGCTTAGTCATATCCATAACACTTTCCAGGTTTCACAGTTGCAGAAGTGCATTCTGGACGAGGAGGCAATAATGCCATTAGATGATATTCAGGTCGATATGCGCATGAATTACATGGAGATGCCAGTGGCTGTCCTTTAGAGGAAGGTAAAGGTTCTAAGGAACAAGGAAGTACCTTTGGTAAAGGTATAGTAGGAGCACAGGAGGGGATCTGAGTGGATGTGGGAGCCGAATGCAGAGATGCGGGAGCACTATACAGAATTGTTCGCCACAGCAGACTTCAAGGACGAAGTCTAGTTTAAGTGGGGGAGAATTGTAACACCCTAACTGTAACACCCGCATATTCAAGCTAGTCAATTAAGATATAATAAGCGTTAAAAATGATTTTTTATAGAATATTATCTAGGATAAATAATCTTAACCAAAGTAATAGTTATGGTTAACAATTGTAACCTATCCGACGTAATAAAGAATAATTATTTGAATATTATATGTTTCATGATTATTATAATATAATAAAATAGGAAAAATTAGTCAAATTGTCCGTAAATTGTAAAAATAAGTGCGCTAAAACACACACACACACACCCATATATATATATATATATATATATATATATATATATATATATATATATATATATATATATAAGAAGTATACGGCGTCCCGATCCCGAAAATATAAATTTCGTTAAAATCCGAATCCGTATGAATTAGATAAGATTTTTATAAGATACAAAAGTTAGTCGTGCACAATGAATGTATGACGTAAAAAGCTACGAAGAGAATGGTTGACTTTTAGCTAATGCGACCAAAATGAAAATCGTAGTACTCCTTAAAATAGGAATTTTGAGAAAAAGAATGCCAAAAATGGAGTTCGTATGAGAGAGTTAATAAAATTTGCCGACGGGGTCTAAACGAAAGTTGTAGATCTCGTTGATAGCTACACATGGATATAAAGAACGTCAAAAAATGGAGTTTGTATGAACGAGTTATAATTTTTAATAGCACATTTACGTATTAAAATAATGTGTAAATCATATATACGTATACATACATATACATATGTATATATCGTTAGAAAGGTAGTGACGTTGCAGTCGTTATAAGACTAGTGTTGAGTACTTTCGACATTAGCTTAGTAAAAATATCATTAAATCTATTTAAAATAGCATTATCAAGGGGTGTTTAGTCATTTATATAGCTATAAGGTCATTAAGTCACTATGGAGGGTAGTTTTTGAAAATTCAGTCACTATAAATAAAAGCCTCTAGCACTCATATTTCTTGCACCATTCTCTTGATTCAAAAGACTTTCTCTTCTTATTCCCCGAGCGTTTCGGTCCCTCGTCATTAGACTTCTCTTTCTGTACTTATTAGTATAGTAAGGTGAGCGCTGAAGCGCTGCAAGAATCTTTCTTAGAAAGATTCAGCGACTAAGTTCTGCCCCTGCAGAGCGCGACTCCTAGCTAAGTAAGTTATGCTACCCTGCTTTAAATATAGCCTATAATATCCTTATTATGAACCTAGGTTTCATCGAAGGAAATCTTATTGTTATGAAGTGAAGCGTTGCTCGAATTTCGAGTCATCACTTTAACAAATGAGTGCATAGTTACTTTCATCTTACACATAGATATGAAGTTGTAACGACTCGTCTCCGGCTTGAAGAAGGAGAAGAAGAAAGGGGCAAGGAAAAGGATTGTAGAGCAGAGGTTCAGGAGAAAGCAAGAGATCTTTGACGTATTCTTCAGTTTTCCTTCTCTTTTATGCCTTAAAACCCTTTTCTAGATCTTATTAATGCCTTCTTAAAGCCTTATGTTGATATGGAAGCTCTCTTATGCCGAGATAACCTTAGATCTGTTCATTTAGGAGTTGTAGAGCCCAGATCTATTGCCTTTATGGAGTTATTTTGCTTATTAACCCTAGATCTACCCCTTTTAAGCATCTTTTAGCCTTTATTCCCTTGTTCATGTGTTTGTACACGTAAAGTTGGAAACTTTACGTGGTAAATCAGCTTATTGGACTCAGATCTATCTTTTGTATGTATTGGATTCGAGCAGAATCGATTGTAGAATAGTTGCATGGCGGTGACTCGGCGAGTCGGAAGAACGACTCGGCGAGTCGAGTCGCGAGTCCCTGATTTCTTCCTTTTGAGCGGTGTCGAGTGGGACCAGTGAGTAGTGGAGTGGACTCAGCGAGTTTGAGGGTAGACTCAGTAATGGAGGGACTCGACGAGTTGTTCATACAACTCGACGAGTCCAAGGCAATCTTCTTAAGCTCAAGAACAACTCGTCAAGTTGTTCATATGACTCGGCGAGTCGGATGAAGATTGTCTGAGTTCTTGGATCGGGAGAGTACTCGTCGAGTCGATGCCATACTCGACGAGTAGCAGCGAGTAGGGTCGAGGAGTGAGAATAGGGACTCGGCGAGTTGGCGGCCCAACTCGGCGAGTCAGGTCAACCGAGAGTTGACTTTAACCGAGAGTTGACTTTGACCAAGGGTAAAAGAGTCATTTTACCCAGTGCAGTGTTTAGTATTTGATTGAGTGTGTTTATGGACTTGTAGCCGGGGAGATACCGGAGCAGCAGCAGTTAGCCCTCAGAGCTATTCACTCAGCAGCCAGTTCACGAGGTGAGTTTCCCTTCAGTAGGAACGGGTCTACGGCCACAATGCCGGCCCGTGTAATTATCAGTAGTTCCGGACTTTGGTCTGATGTAGTAGCTAGAGTGCTTGATGTCTTTGTGATTCAAGCATATTTGTGTTATGTGTTCCGGACTTCGGTCCGATGCAGTATACAGTATGTGTGATTATAATAGTTGTTATGTGTTATGCTATGTGATGATCAGTCAGTTCCGGACTTCGGTCCGATGCAGTTAGTTCCGGACTTCGGTCCGATGTAGTTAGTTCCGGACTCTGGTCCGATGCAGGGGACAAGGTCCCAGTCAGTTCCGGACTTCGGTCCGATGCAACTAGTTCCAGACTCCGGTCTGATGCAGTGGGCAAGGCCCAGTATGTGCTTTATTTGTATTGTATGGTATGTGGTAGTTTGGGGGAGCTCACTAAGCTTCGTGCTTACAGTTTTAGTTTTGGTTTCAGGTACTTCCGCTAGCAGAGGGAAGAGCTCGGGATGATGGCATCACACACACCACAGCTTCAGCTTTTATCCTGGGAGTTGATTTAGTTCTTGATTTTTATATGACATGGATATGATACAGTTTTTCCACACAGTGTTTTATTATTATTTTGAGATACATCATGTATGGTTTTACGATATGACACTCAGATTATGGTTTTTGGGTATGTTGAAAAACGAAATTTTTGGGTCGTATTTTTGGGTCGTTTCAGAAGTATTTTATATAAATTACGTGCTATGTGCGCATATTATCTGTATACTTGTTATCTATGTTGGATGAATGATTTTAGACATGTTTTAAATGATTTAAACTGTATATGTGTTTTATATCTACAAAATATGTTGGGTAAAATACGGGTACGTGAATGATGAGGGATGAAAACTGGTATAGAGGAACATTGGCAATATGGACATTGTGCCCTATAGGTGAACATTAGCAGCAATGGACCTAGTACCCTATAGATGAGCATTGGCAGCTGCGCCATAATCTGTAGATGTTTTTAATCTACTCTAAACATCCTAGCAGCTGCGCTCTAAGGATAGTATCGGCAGTTGCGCCTAATTGAGGACATCATAACCCTGGCAGCCGTGCCCAAATGACAATTTCGATAGTTGCGCCTAATAGAGAATGTCATAATTCTGGCAGCTGCGCCTAAATGATACTATTGGCAGCTGTGCTTAATAGATAATATTGACGGTTGTGTCATTGGCAACGATGGACTTCGTGGGTACTCCTTAGGACAATCCTGAGGATTGAATGAGTGAGCGATAAATGATTTGTTGGGATTAAAACCCTAATTGAGATTTGATGAACAAGATGCGGAAAATAAGAACAAACACAAATACGAAGATTATGTCGAATGATCACTCGATTTATTCAAATATGAGGAATAAATTACACTTTCAGCATAGAATAAAGAATCTAACACTACATAAGAAACCTCACGTGGTGGCTACATTTTGCCTCACTCTCTTAACCCTAATAATGAATAATACATGACTATTTATAGGGAAAAGACAAGTCTTGGGCTTTTAACCTAGAATTCATCAAAGGGGCCCATTGCCATCATCCATGGAGTGCTTTGAAACCCTACAATCTCCCCCTCAAAGTATGGAATGGATGACAATGCTTTAACTTCCAAAACAAGCATCTAGCAAATAAAAAGATCTGCAACGAGGAATATATGAAGCAATCCACGAATCTTGATTCTTCAATAGTCTTCAAACACGGGCTCTAGGATATATAAATCAAGCACTGAAGTAATGTCTTTAAACTTCATTTTTGAATGTAATCCCAAAGAATCTTCATGAAAACCAAACCCGCCATAAAACCCATTTCAGAACAAAGAAACTGAATCACTTCTTGTCTTTGAAGAGCTCCCCCTCCAAGTCACAATGATCTTCAAATAAGCTAATGATATAAGCCATCAAAAAATATCATGTAACAACCCAAACTTTAAGATTCGTAACGCCACTTGATAGAGAAAATACAAGAAGTCGGAGATATAACAAGTCCTTAGCAGAGCTTGATGAAAAACTTCCGCTGTAAAGGATACTTCTTTGTAAAAGCTTTAGTAGAGCTCGATGAAGAACTTCTGTTGTAAAAGCTACCTTCATAATTCTCCCACAAGCTTTATCAAAAATCTTCAACTTTGAAAAGTCACAAATCTAATTTCGAATGGCCATACCAAATTCTCCCCCGATTTATAATCAAAAACATGATTATAAAGCCTTCAAATGGTCATGAGAATGATCTTGAATGGATAAAAATTTACTATGCTCCTCCGCGACAAAAAGATATACACAATGAAGTATAAAATCCGAAAAAATCGTGAAAATTTGACGTTATCACAAAAAAAATGACTTTCCGAACCGCCAAGACTTGATGGAATCTTTATTTTTCTGTTCACGAAAAAATATGAGCGTTGAAAAATCCAAAACTGTTCACCAGCCCTTAAAATTGCAAATTTTTCGAAAAATGGGCTGAAATTGTCACTTGCTGAAAAATAGGGACTGAAATTGTAATTCTGCATTAATACTCCCCTTTATTTCTGACAAAATCTGGAAATCGTCCATAATCGCCAAGATGTGAAAACAATAGGGACCAGAAGTGTCATTTCGTTGAAGTTTCAGGGACCATTAATGTAACTTGATATCTTCTTCCCCAATTTAGACGCCTGATAAAAGGAATGCGCGACTGGAACAAATGCGAGACCCCAAAATTAATACCCGCAAATCATACTTTCGTTTTAAGTACAAGCAACCGAACCTAAGTTCGTTTCAAGATCACCATTTATTCACCTGAAGCGAACACAACCGAACGTTCGGTTCGTTTCTTATTTCCATATCAAGCTTCATCAGGCGAAACTCCTTTCGCTTTTGGTTCATCCTTCGTTCGCTCCAACCATTAACAACCGAACCCAATTTCGTTGTTCTATGTTCGGTCCTAATTCATCAGCATTAACCCAAGGCGAATCCACTCACAGGTTCGCTTATTGTTCCACTCTACATTCACTTCAAGCCCTTTCGTTCCAAGAGCTACCAACCGAACTCATGTTCGTTCCAGGTACATACCAAATCCCATGATACAAAAGCGAACTCAAGTTCCAATAGTTTAATTTTGACTTTCATTTGACTTAAGTTCTTCCCGATTGAGTTCCGATTTCATTCATAGGTTGTTGAAACGAATTTGAACACAAGTTCGCTGCGAGTCGCGAACAACAAACATTCGCAGGTAAGCTCACAATTTTAACCACGAAATCTGATTCCAATGACAGATGAAATATGCGCTTCCGATACCTGTACTTCAAATCCGATTACACCCTTCACAGATCAATAATTCCAATTTTGACCTTTTCAATTTTGACCATCAAGAACAACCTTAAATCAACTCAGTTAAATCCCAAACACGATTTCATACGTTCGCATCATACTTTCGATTTTGACTTAAACCATGATTGCAAGACCCATTTTATTATGAACCAAAAGAACGTGAAGCACACCACAATTTGATTTTATCAGTGATCATCAAACTGCGAATGTATTATTCCAATCAGCAAGACAACCAATTAAGATACCAGCGCTCCGATAGCCTATGTTCCGACTATCTACATAGCATCGCACCAACTACCCTCGATCATTTAACTCAATTTTGACTTTTCTGTTTGACAATTCAAATTGAGATTCAACGCAGTGTATCATATGACTTCAAAAATTGCATTCAACCAACACCAAGTCAATACACCACAAATCGATTTCATTTATGAATCATTAGTAATTTGAAGAAACAAATGAAATCAAGTCAATCAGTAAGAACTGAAAAAACGATGAATAAAGAATAAAGGAGTAACGAATTCAAGATGCATCCTTTACAGATGGGTCGATTAAGCCAATCGATATTCAAACGCTTACAAACGATAGCATCAGTCAATCATCGATTTGTTAATTTTGACAAGCAAGGGAGTATCGAATTGAACACTGAATGAAGATGCAATTGGAGACTCGGATGCAATATTAAAGCCAAAGAAAATTGGATCGACACTAAGCGTATGGATCATGAACAGTGAATCGGCCAAAGGATTGGGCCAGATCAAAATAAGACACGAATGGAATCAATTAGGTCAAAACAAATGATTAAAATCAACTGATTTTTGGATCAAGCAAATGACCAGATCCAAGATGAACAGAAGAACGAATTAGATAAAAAAAATACCAGATGAACAGTATAAATCTCCATGAACAGTAACTTGAACAAAAATCTTGATTCCATACCGCCAAAACACCAATAATCTTCAATATATGTGCAGAAAATCATCAAATCAAGAACCGATACTTCAAAAATCAATAGATCTTCAAAGACCCGCTCTGATACCACTTGTTGGGATTAAAACCCTAATTGAGATTTGATGAACAGGACGCGGAAAATAAGAAGAAACACAAATACGAAGATTATGTCGAATGATCACTCGATTTATTCAAATATGAGGAATAAATTACACTTTCAGCATATACTAAAGAATCTAACACTACATAAGAAACCTCACGTGGCGGCTACATTTTGCCTCACTCTCTTAACCCTAATAATGAATAATACATGACTATTTATAGGGAAAAGACAAGTCTTGGGCTTTTAACCTAGAATTCATCAAAGGGGCCCATTGCCATCATCCATGGAGTGCTTTGAAACCCTACATGATTCTTAGGAGAGACCCTTAAAAAATAAAGAAGATAATGGGGATGGGTAATTGGGTTGATTGTTTAATGATTAAACATAATTATATTATTGTGGGTTGAAAGCCCTATGTACTCACCAGGTTTCCAAACCTAACCCACTTAAGCTTATTTGTATCACAAGTATCGATATGAAGCTACTTTACACTGAGATATTTAAATGAGATGTAGATCAATAGTGTAAATGAATGTAAGCTCTATTTATGCTTATGTTTCTGTATTCACAAAGACATCCCAAATGTTTTAAATGAATAAAATACATTTCTTCGGAAATGCTTTGATAAAGTATTTATCATGTTTTTTCTCGGAACAAATTCCGCAACATTTTTATTAAAAGGGTACTTTGATTTTTATAAAGCATAAACAAAATCGGTCTTTGCTGGCCGTGAAAATGAGGATGTCACAGTTGGTATCAGAGCATTAGTTTAAGCGAACTAGGAATAAGGATTAATTTTAGACTTAAACTTAGAATGCTAAGCGATGATCGTTAGGAGTGTGTCTAATATATATTTTTGGTAGTACACCTGAATAGACACAAGCACTAGCTTATCTTGGGAAGATGCCTAAAATGATTTTATGTGCTAAATGATTTGTGATGCTATCGTTTGATCAAATCTATGGTCTGTTGCCGACCAGATATGGAAATTTTATGTGGTCAGATTTCTAAACGTTTAATTATGGTATTAGAACTGGCATGTAAATTTTCGAAGTGATAAGGAGATTTACACGTCGATCATAAATAAAATATTTCCTATCTTAATTCTCGTCATTACACACCAAACGTCGGATTTGGTGTATAGATCAAAATGGTAAAAACCTGATGTGGAGTTGGGAATGCAAATGGAAACAGGAATCAACCACCAGTGATTAAGAAAATACCTGTTGTAGTAGCCTCTCTTGAGCAAATCACGATGGCCGGAGTGCAAGCGTTGATCCAGATGATGTTGGATCATAAAATGGAGGAAACAAGGCGTACACTTCAACAAAATTGAGAGGAAGTTACGGTGCCTATTGAACTGCGCGAGCTGAATGACAGGCATTATGAGGAAGGGAACGACAATAGGACCGTTGGTCAAGCTGATCCACCGGTAATTAGGAGGAACAATCAAGATGATGGAGTAGAGAGGAATGGATGCAAGTACAACGATTTTCTAACTTGCAGGCCATCGACTTTCACTGGGAAAGAGGATCGAATCGGAGTTACGGATTGGATCTCGGAAATGGAGTTGGCTTTTATAACATGTGGACGCAAAGGCAAGCTACAAACCACATATGCAGTGCGTCAGTTCAGGGGTGGCGCTATTCGCTGGTGGAACACTTTGGGAAAGATCATGAGCCCCAATGAACCACTGCAACTGACTTGGCCAGAGTTTCTAATGCATTTCAAACGAAATTTCAGCTTGACCCAGAATCTGCTAGAGCTAGAGAACCAATTCCTAACATTGAAGAAGGGCAACATGTTTATTGATTAATACACCAATGCCTTCACCGACAAGATGGAATTTGCTTTGTGTATTGTCACTAATGAGCTAACGAAAGCCGATAAGTATACTAAGGGACTACTATGCGAATATGTTGTGCCAGTACGCCAGGCACCCACTCTTGAGGCGGCTATCTGGGCTGCTAAGTCTGTTGAAGAGATGATTAAGAGTAGAGCCACCAACAAGGTTGAAGTTGGCGAAAAGAGAAAGTTTGAAGGATCTTCAAGGTCCAACGAGAAGAGAAAATCTTCGAAGTTTGGAGGAGGAGGAAGTGAATCCAGATGGTGCAAGAAGTGCAAAAAGAAACATTCTGGAAAATGCGGTGATGAGGTGACTTGTTTCAAGTGTGGAAAGCATGGGCATTACACCAACGATTGTACACTCAACAAAAGGGTGTGTTATGGATGTAATGAAGAAGGGAACTTCAAGCAAGACTTCCCAAAGAGGGCAAGAGCTACAAAGAAAAATACACCAGCAAAACCGTAGGCAAAAGCATTCCATATGATCCTTGACGAAGTAGATGACAATGCAAGGAATTAGGAATGATGACTGATACCCGAAGATCAAGTTATGAAGTAGCCATGCGGATAGTATCCGGTGGTGTAGCCTATTAGAGGCATAATATAGGTTAAACTTGAACATCTGTGTAATCGTTTCAAGAAGTAATATAAACCTTGTTTTTGTTATCTGGTGTGTTAAGTTGTGATGTGATTTTCTTGTATGGTGAATTGGAAAACTGCGAGACAATACTTGGGAAGAGTATGAGTAGGTGTGAATGGTAGTAGAGGCCTATGCTACCGGAAGCATAGGACTCACGCTTGGATCAGGGAAAGTCACAAGGTTAGCAAGGCACTAGTAATTGATTCGGTTTTTTTTTCATGTCTGTCATTACCATCATTTCGGTAGTGACAAAGAAGATGATTATTAATCCGACTCTAGTGGTCATATCAAATCGAGTCTGACTAAGATGAATATGTTACATGGTTCAATGTACCAAGATCGATGCATCATCTACCTTAAGTCAGAAGATTGAAGTGAAGGATAATCGAAGCGATCAATAGAAGTATCGCAACCATTGTTAAGGTAAGAAGCTTGTAGCTAGAAGCGCTACAAGCTAGAATGTGATTATATCATGTTAGAACATGAAGGAAGGTATATTCTGTTCTCGAATTTGACTCTAAAAGACCTGAGTCTAATCATTGCATCCTACAATGAGATCTCATTAGAACATGTCCTATCGGTCAGTTACGGTAATCGAAGTAAAGAGCTTATCTTAATTTAAGTTTGTTTAAGAAAGAGCAGGAGTTTCCAATAAGCATTGAGTTTGTAACTCGAAGGTTAAGATTGAAAGTCCAACATAGGATAAAGAGCGGGTGCAAGATTGCACACCGCTAGTAGTCAAGGAGTCGTAGAGTTAGATACTCATTTGAAAGGACATAAGAGTTACGATTACCACGTACGATGGAAAGTAAACGAACGAAGTCATTATACAAGCGTTGTTTTTTATGATTCCGGGACGTAATCATCATAAGGGGAGATAATTGTAACATCCATATATTCGGGCTAGTGAATTAAGATATAATAAACGTTAAAAATCATTTTTTATAGAATATTATCTAGGGTAAATAATCTTAACCAAAGTAATAGTTATGGTTAACAACTGTTACATATTCGACGTAATAAAGAATAATTATTTGAATATTATATGTTTCATGATTATTATAATATAATAAAATAGGAAAAATCAATCGAATTGTCCGTAAATCGTAAAAATAAGTGCGCCAAAACATATAAATATTATTATATATTTAGTAACTAAATGTCGTTCCGATCCCGAAAATATAAATTTCCTCGAAATCCGAATCCGTATGAATTAGATATGATTTTTTTAAGATATAAAAATTAGCCGCGCACAACGAATGTATGATGTAAAAAGCTACGAAGAGAATGGTTGACTTTTAGCTAATGCGACCAAAATGAAAATCATAGTACTCCTTAAAATAGGAATTTTGAGAAAAAGAATGCCAAAAACGGAGTTTGTATGATAGAGTTATGATTTTAGCAAAATTATTTAATTTTATAAAAATATGGACAAAAATATAAACTCAAAATTAGCCGACGAAGTCTAAATGAAAGTTGTAGATCTAGTCGATAGCTACGCATGAATATAAAGAACGTCAAAAAACGGAGTTCGTATGAACGAGTTATAATTTTTAATAGCATATTTACGTATTAAAATAAAGTGTAATCATATATACGTATACATACATATACATATGTATATATCGTTAGAAATGTATCGACGATGCAGTCGTTATAAGACTAGTGTTGAGTACTTTCGATATTATTTTAGTACAAATATCATTAAATTTATTTAAAATAGTATTATAAAGGGGTTTTTAGTTATTTATATAACTATAAGGTCATTAAGTGACTATGGGGGGTAGTTTTTGAAAATTCAATCACTATAAATAAGAGCCTATAGCTCTCATATTTTTTGCACCATTCTCTTGATTCAAGAGTCTTTCTCTTCTTATCCCCCGAGCATTTCGGTCCCTTGTGATTAGACTTCTCTTTCTGTAGTTTTTAGTATAGTAAGGTGAGCGTTGAAGCGTTACAAGAATCTTTCTTAGAAAGATTCAGTGACGAAGTTCTGCCCCTGCAGATCTCGATTCCTTGCTAAGTAAGTTATGCTACCCTACTTTAAAAATAGTTTATAATATCGTTATTATGAACCTATAAATAAAATTTATCAGTGATTCAAAGTCGTTATACTGATGGAACTACTTACGGGAGAGGTGTCTAGAATGGTTACGTTGGGTTTGGTTGTTGGATTTCAGAAAAGCTATATACTGAAATGGTCTTGCCTCCCAACTGTCCTTCCTAGCTGATCCTTACTTGATAAATCATGAAGTAGAATTTGAGTTAACGACAAATCTAGATTAATAATTAGTCACAATAAACATTAGACTAAAATCTAGTGATTATAATACTAGGTTTCGTCGAAGGAAATCATATTGTTAAGAAGCGAAGCGCTGCTCGAATTGCAGGTCGTCACTTTAACAAGTGAGTGCATAGTTACTTTCATCTTACACATAGATATGAAGTATTTTATATAAATTACGTGTTACGTGTGCATATTATATGTATACTTGTTATCTATGCTGGAAGAATGATTTTATACATGTTTTAAATGATTTAAATTGTATATGTGTTTTATATCTATAAAATATATTGGGTAAAACATGGGTAGATGAATGATGAGGGATGAAAGCTGATATACAGGAACATTGGTAGTATGGACATAGTTCCATATAGGTGAACATTGGTAGCAATGGACCTAGTAACCTATAGATGAGCATTGGCAGTTGCGCCACAATCTTTAGATGTTTTTGATCTACTCTAAACATCCTAGCAGCTGGACTTTAAGGATAGTATCGGCAATTGCGCCTAATAGAGGACATCATAACCCTGGCAGCCGCGCCCAAATGACAATTTCGGCAGCTGTGCCTAATAGAGAATGTCATAACTTTGGCAGTTGTGCCTGAATGATAATATTGGCAGCTGTGCTTAATAGATAATATTGATAGTTGTGTCATTGGCAACGATGAAATTCGTGCCTACTCCTTAGGACAATCCTTAGGACTGAATGAGTGAATGATAAATGATTCTTAGGGGAGATCCTTAAGAAATAAAGAAGATAATGGGGATGGGTAATTAGGTTGATTGTTTAATTATTAAACATAATTATATTATTGTGGGTTGAAAACCCTATATACTCACCAGGTTTCTCAACCTGACCCACTCAAGCTTATTTGTATCACAGGTGTCGATATAAAGCTACTTTACACTAAGAGATTTAAAAGAGATGTAGATCATTCGTGTAAATGAATGTAAGTTCTATTTATGCTTATGTTTCTGTTTTGACGACGACATCCCAAATGTTTTAAATAAATAAAATACATTTCTTCGAAAATGCTTTGATAAAGTATTTATCATGTATTTTCTGGGAACAAATTTCCAACATTTTTATTAAAAGGGTACTCTGATATTTATAAAGCATAAACAAAATCGGTCTTTTCTGGCCATGAAAATGGGTTGTCACACCGACTCTCAGGTATAAGTTTTAAAAGCTTGTATACATGTTTATGGACCTACTCGACGAGTTGGTTTCCCTAACTCGTTGTGTAGAGGTGGGTTAGCCCGCATGGATTATTAGACCTACTCGGCGAGTCGGAGGACCCAGACTCGACGAGTAGGAGCTAGAAAATGAAACCCTAATTTTCGGGGGTTTGCACCCCATTTAAAGGTTCATTAGCCTCCCTTAGTCGCCCTTATCGCCCCCCTTGAGTCCAGAAAACCCTAATCTAAAATACCCTCCTTTTGTGTGTGTGAAGAAGCTTGGAAAGTGGTTTTTGTAAAGAAGGCTTGAAGTCTAAGGAGCTTGGAGGAAAGAAAAGCTTGTGGATCTGACTCTACTTCATCTTGGCATCATTTTGAAGGTAACAAGTCGTTACCTTGACTTCCCTCTAGCTAGTTCTCTCTATGCTTAAGTTTAGGGCCACTTAGCATATACGTGAACCATCTCGGGTATTGGTCATGATCTTAAGTCGTAACTTCAGATTTCGATTTCTCTAAGTCCCTATAGCCATAAAGTTTTCAGATTGAGTAAGATTGGGCCCTCCATTTTGGTTTAAACCTTTCCCTTAGCTTTGTTTTGGCATTTAGGACCATTCATGTACGTAAAGTTTGCAACTTTATGTGGAAACTGTACCCTAGGAGGTTAGATTTGCCATTTGGAGCTTTGGGGTAGTTTAAAAACGTCTGAATAAGAAATGGACTAAAGGGACTCAATGAGTCGCATGGCCGACTCGACGAGTCCGATGAGGATTAGCTGCTGTTGGTTTCTACATGAACTCGGCGAGTCAATAAGAAGACTCGACGAGTCAGTTAGGGTTATCCCGACATTTGGACATGCATGGACTCGACGAGTTGGTTGGAAACTCGGCGAGTCAATTAGGGTTTTGATGATTCGTGAGTGCTTAAGGAACTCGACGAGTTGCTAGATGCACTCAACGAGTCGGGTCAACATGGACTGTTGACTTTGACCGTTGACTTTGACTTTGACCAAGGATTTACCAGTTGGACTTTTGAGGGTAATTTAGTAAATTAAGAATTTATGGGAGTGGTCCTGAGGTGAATATAGGTGGTGGAGTTTGTGGCTGTGATTCGAGAGTTTTATCTTATCACTACAGTTCGACAATTGTGAGGTGAGTTTTCCTCACTATACTCAAGGGTCTAAGGCACTAACGCCGCCCCTTTTTGGATTTGTTATCCTGATATGTTATGTTAGTATGATCTGTTAGATCAGTATCCTGGTAGATAGGATGATGTTATGCTAGTATGATCTGTTAGATCGGTATCCTGGTAGAGAGGATGTTATTATGTTGTTATGATCTGCTAGATCGGTTTGCCTGACTATATACTGTTATGTGATTATCTGATATATGTGCACATGTTTTATTGGTGGTTGAGGCTTATCTGCTTGGTGCGAAAGCCAACATACCTGGGCATTCCAACCCGATGGTTGTGGGCCGTGAGTATTCCATTCTGAGGATGATTGGGCTCGTAGTATGTGGGCATTTCAACCCAATGGTTTTGGGCCAAGGGTATACCATCCCGAGGATGACCAGACTCGTAGTATGTTGGCATTCCAACCCAATGGTTGAGGGCCTGGGGCATTCCAACCTGATGGTTGATTAGACCGATAGTATGCTGTTTGTGTTTATGTGTATATTGTTGTGTGTATGGGTTTTTTGAGGGAACTCACTAAGCTTTGGGATTACAGTTTCAGTTTTGGTTTCAGGTACTACGGATGATCGCGGGAAGGCGAAGGCGTGGTCATACAGCTCCTCATACTTTATGATTTTGATTTCTGGAATACTCTGACATGAACTATTTTGAAAACACTTTGTAATAATTAATGGTTTTTAATTGGTTGAAATTTTTTTAAATTGACTTGAATTTTATGGATGTTACAATAAGAACCTGAAATTTAGAGAAAATTAACTTTTAGTCAAATATTGACCAAAATGGAAAAATGGTCAATTATGAGAAAGAAACGAGAATATGATGTTGTGACTTCATGAAAGTGGCTAAGAAGATTTTAAGTTACTAATATGAGATTAGATGAGTAAGTTCAAGAGAAAGATTGCATGAGAAGATGCATTTTTTATTAAAAGGGTAAAATGGAAATTTTATGCTTTTTGGGCAATGTTCATAACTTAATAGATCAAGACCCGTATTAAGTCAGTGAGATATGACTTAATAGAGTTGTAGAGTATGTTCCCACCTTTACGTGGAAATAAATATCATAGAAAATAGGAATAAAAGAAGAAGTGATATGTATTAAAAGTTGGAACAAAAATGAACAAAAGCTAGAATGAAATCAGCCAAGGAGTTGCTGTCAAGCAACTACCACGATGCGGTGGCTTGATCACCATGGCATGGCGGGGATCGTTGTAAGAAAGAAAGGTAATGTACTTTTCCTTGCAACACAATATATGGGTGCAACGACACGGGGGTCAAAGTAGGATGCTAGTGGGGGGAAAAGCACGAATATGTGGTATGTAAAGCACTACGACATGACAATTAAGTGGTTGCCATTGATCGCGGTAAATTGGTCACCGCGACGCGATAAGCAGAAGGCTGCGATGCGGTTATGATCTCAAAAAATAGGTTATAACTTGTTAAGGGCTCATTCGATCCATTTAGATGGTGAGATCGATTGGGAGCTAAAAGGGGGTGATTTTGCTGCCCAAATGACGCCAAGAGAAGCTAGAAATGATGGGTTGTTAGGATTTTCATCCTCTCCACATACATTTATGATTTCTTTATTTTTGATGAAATGTTTTATGAAAACCCAAAGAAAACGTCACCGACTGCCATTAACGTTTAACGAGAGGATGTAAGAATGTAATAAGGACAACCTTGTAACCACCCGGTATATTTTAATATATTCGAAATTTTCATCCTTAATTACATCAACCTCTAGGCTCAAAAATAAGTGGCAAAAGGTCGCGTCACTTTGAGAGAAGGTTAGCATATTTAGACTCCTCAAGCTACCAAGATTCTAGAAATATAAATTTTGTAAGAATCCGACACCGTCTGGGCGAGATATGTCATTTATGGTAATTGAATATCTAGCATAATTAAAAAGTTTCAAGGACGAAAACTACAAGGAGATTGGTTGAATTTTGGAGATAGTCACCAACTAGACAATCGTAGTACTACTTAAAGTAGGTATTATAAGGCAAGGAACGCCTAAAATAGACGTTATATGTGAGAGTTATGATTTGTATAAGATTATAATGGTAATAAAAACACGTTGAGAAGCAAAAGTCAAAACTAGACAAAACAACCAAAACGAAAGTGGTAGAGAATGATGAGACCTACTCGGATATACAAGAGTCGTTAAGAACGGGGTTCGTATGCAAGAGTTACGGGAATTCGAAGTTGAATTTTTACCGTCTCGCACGCTCTCGCGCACTACGTTGTGCGCACTAATACCCAATTACGTCGAGATATTGTATGACTTGACACACTAAGATGAGCACACATTCTTCATATACCTTAGACACCTTCAGCCACTGAAACACTTGTATTTGCATCTTCATCATTTTTCTATAATTTTCACCAAATCAATTAAATCAAACAAGGCAGGTGATTATTATCACCTCCCAAGGTTTTATGTCGGAGATCCTATCAAGGATCAAGGGATTTCCTTGTAAACCACTTATGCAACATTGTTATAATTTCGTTAATCACTTCAACCACAACACCACAGTCTCTCCTAAAATTGGTTGACTTTTAGCCAAAACAATTTGGCACCCACCGTGGGCCGTGGTGTTCATAATTCTCGAAAAATCAAGTCCACACAATCAACGTTATCTTCTTCCTCTATTCATATTTCTTCTAAAAATATTCCACCATTACCAAGTCGACCTCTCGGTCAGAGGAAAACTTTGGATACCTCTAAAAAGAACACCTCTCCATCGGTCATGGGAATCCAGGATCCTCCTGTTTCGATCTTTAACAACGAACTCTTCTCCATGGTGAATATCGTAATGCAATAAATGAATCAAAAATAGCAGGACAACAAAAGATTTCTAAAATAAATGGAAAGAATTATTGGATTAGTGTCTAAGCCTGTAACTGTATTTGGTAAGTACTTGACCCGATTGTGCATGGTCCTTTTGGGTTGCCTTCTCCAGAGCAACTTGACAGGGTGATTTATTAAGAAAGAGGTTATTATGGTTTATTAATATATCATATGAATAATATATTAAAGGAGAAATCATATAGTTTTATTAATATTAGACAAGAATTAATTAAGAATTAATTATGTGACTAAAAGACGTTAATTAAATAACGGGGACTTAAACTGTCAAATGTATGATAGTTGAGTATTGGGCTGAGAAGGCTTATGGACTAGGCTTGGAAGAAATTAGGGATGTGTTTATCCTAATTTCGGCCATAGAGGCCCTATTCCAGAAGCTTCCTTTGACTGCTTAAGGCCTAAGCTATCCATTAGGGTTTTGACCGAAACCCTAGCAACACTAGTATAAATAAGAACCCAAACATCCAATATTCGGCCACTTGAACCCTGAGAGTCTTCCTAGCCGAATTTGTGCCTCTCCCCTCTCTCCAATATCATCCTCTTGCTTGTGTGGTGTTTGTAAGCCATTAGAGGAGTGACAATTGTGACTCTAAGATCCAAGAAAAGATTATCAAGCCATTGTAGAAGAGGTAATCATCTAGATCTGTTTTCATATGTTATTTTCAAAATACACATGCTAGATCTAGGGTTCTTAAGTCTTGGATGACTTGCATGTACAATAGAGAAACCTAGATCCAAGGTTTAGGGTTTGCATGAGCACATACGATGTTCTTTTGGCTAAAACCCATTAGTGGTATAAGATACTTGATTGGTTTCTATTGTATTGATGCCTTGTATGTTCATCTTGTTGAAAATTGTTTTTCTGCCCTCTGCCCGACCTGAATCGACGAGTCACTCGCTGCACACGGCGAGTCCAATTAGTGACTGGCGAGTCGGGGAGTTAGACAGAGGGATATTCAGGATTTCTTGTTGTTTTGCTGAAGGATAATTGCCTAAACTGGTTTTAACTAATAAAATCTGATTTTTATTGTTATTATATGATTATCCTTACCAAAACAAAAGATAATTTCCATTTAATTGAATAATAAATTCATTATGTGATAAAATTTGATTATTTGATTTATTTGATGAATTATCTTGCGATTAAAATATAATAGATCAAATTTAGATAAACATTTAATTAAATGTTTAATTTATATTAATTGTTATTTGATCCTATGTGTTTTGAAAAGTTCAAAACTTGCCATCAAGGTTTGAAATTTAATTTAGTTTTTTTTAATTAAAAGGTTTAATTTGAATTATTTAAATTTCAAACCCTAGAATTTTACAAGCTTAAAATTCAACCTTATACTTTATTTATTATAAGATTAATATATATATATATATATATATATATATATATATATATATATATATATATATATATATATATATATATGTATGTATAACTGAAATGCTAGTCTTACCGTTAGTAGGCCTCATTTATGAAGCCGATGTATAAGGGGGGTATATGGTTATGGCCTATAAAATGGCTGTTTAATGGGTGTCCACTGTCACCCACCACTTCCTTGATTGGTAGAGGGTAGTTAGCCGAACGGGTAGGATAGGGCAAAACAATCCTCATTAAAAGTCCCAATCTAAGTTACTATAGGCAAAAGTGAATTGATGCAATTCCATGAAATTACACTTTGCACCCTCTCTAAGACGTTAGTAGAGCGTGTGTGGCTAACCGGCACACTAATTGGGCTTTAAGCAAGGGTGGAAAAGGGTGACTCGATTTTTGTCATAGTTCGATGGAGCGTGTGTGGTTAACCGGCACGTCGAATAGGTGACTATAACATTGGGGGCACCATGTATATTTGCATGATTATTCACATCCGCTTTGTGATCCTCGGCATCCCAGTCACAAACTTGAGGGGCATATCGAGATTTAAAAATGCCATTGAAAAGTTCAATGAATCTCAAAATATCTAGGAGTTTTCAATACATTTAAAACTTATCTTTAATTTGTTTTTCATGGTGGAAATTAGTGAATCGTCATTCACTTTCCTTCAAATTATTTGTTTGTTAGATTATGGCATCCCTCTTCTAATTTGCAAATAATGTTGTTGGATCTTAGCCCTAATTTCTCATTTGGGTGTTTAATTGGGTATTCGTTTCTAATCAAACTTCTGGCTAACCTTCCTCTGGCTCATTCTCACTCATGAACTTGTGTGGGAGAGTGATCTTTGATGGGTCCAATTTCAATGATTGGATCTGCAACATTCGAATGGTCACTCGTTACAAGGACAAAGAGTATGTCCTCGATGAGAAGCTAAAGGAAATAAACATCAACAATGCCTCTGCTGAAGAGATCGCGGCCTTTGAGGCCCATGAGTGTGATGCCACGAAAGTCCATTGCATCATGCTAGCGACTATGACTGCTGAACCCTAGAAGTCCTATGAGGACATGTACTCCTATGAGATGCATCAAGATCTGTTGGACCGGTACCACCAAAGCGCTAGGCAAGATAGGTATGGGATCATCACTTCGATGATCAGTACCAAAATGGGTAATGGAGAGTCCTTTACCGCTTATCTGCAAAATATGCAGAGATATGTCGATCATCTGCTAAGGTTGAATGTGAACTTTGATGAAGAGTTGGAAATTGACATCATCCTTCATTCCTTCCCTCCCTGCTATAGCCAGTTCCACATGACCTACCACATCAACAAAGAGGAGGTCACCTTGCGCAAGCTTCAAGGATTGTTGAGGATAGGCGAGAGTAACCTCAAAGATATATCTGATGCATCACCTCCAACTCCTACTGGTGCCCCAGCCTTGGCAATTGGGCAAGGGAAGGGTAAGAAAAGGAAGGCTCCCTTAAAGAGCCACCATAAGGGAAAGTCCCAAAATGGCGCCTCTTCTAGTCGAACCAAGGTTGGTCCTACTAAACCCTATTTCTTCTTTGGATATTTTAGGTCTAATCTTTTCTAAGCAGGATCGTGGCAAGAAAGCAAGGTGGCCAAGGAAAGAAGAGAAATTGAGTGGCTGGAAAGAAAAATCCAAATAGTGTGGATATCGTAAATGTTTCGGCCACATCGCTAAAGATTTCGTAGCACTCAAAAAGGAGATTAGCTATCTCCTGAGCAAAGGACATCTCAAAGAAATCATAGGAAGATGAAAGAAATGATCGAAGGAGAAAGAGCAGGATCCTACCAAGATCCTGGAAAAACTATGATCCCTTCCTCATGACTCTAAGGTAATCAATGTTATATATGGGGGTTCTGATATTTGTGGAACTTCTTACTCTGCAGCAAAAAGACACACCAAGGTATCCAAAACAGAGAAAGAAGAGAGACCACAGAAGAATAAATCAATGACAGGCAAGAAAGAAATCACTTTCGATGAATAATATAGAGAAAATATCAAGGATCCTCATTTTGATGGATTGGTGATAAATCTCTACATCGCCAACCACTTTTTCGGAAGGATCTTGGCGGGCAGTGGATCCTCGGTGAAGATCATACTCTTAGACGCTCTGACTAGGATGAACATCCCAGAATATGAGATAATCAAGATATCCTTAGTACTAATAGGATTAAACGGTGAAACGAAGCATAGTATCAAGCTACCCATATACATTAAATTGGTAAATTCTATGCAACGCTTTTATGTTAATGATGCTTTATATTCCTACAATGTTATATTAGGTAGGCCCTGGATCCATGGCATGAAAGCAGTTCCATCAACATACCAACAATGTGTGAACATACCCACTCCATGGGGGACAAGAATCCAAGGAGTGCTATAAGACCTCGGTGAAGACTTCCAAAGTCCCACGGCGAACATAATAATTAAAGCAAGCGGACAAGATGTACTAGAAGATAATGAGTAAGATACAAAAGAAGCGCACATAAAACTTGAGGATTTTGACGCCAAAATACTCATAGGATCCTCGATTACAGAAGACATCAAAAAGGACCTAATTACATTCCTGAAAGAAAGACGGAAACCTTTGCATGGAAACTTGAAAACATGACATGTATAAATATGTAACTCCCTATTTCAGATTGTTTCCATTTCAGGGTGGTGATCAAGGAACGAGTATTAGCTGGTTTAGGATCCTTGAAGACTTTAGTTTTGGGCTCATTAGGAGGTGGATGATATATAATAGATGATCTGGTATTCAGTTTGTGTTTTGAGTTAAAGGGGTATTTCGATAATTTTTCAGCTCAGGATTCTATGGAAAATGGATGTTTATTCGGGTTATAGTAAGGCAAGTATGAGTTGATAGAATCGTAGACCTTCTCGTTACCTTTGCATGGCTATAAGGATCGTTGGAAACAGACTTATAACCAAAAAGTTATGGCATTCGGAAGTTTGGTGGTTTTAGGGTGTAGTCGGGTACGTGGGGCGTACTAGTGAATAATGTAGTACGCGGGGTGTACCCCGGCGTATTCTGGGCGTACGGATCAGGATGGTTACAGGTGATCTAAAGAGTAAGTTGGGCGTACCGTATATACGTTGGGCGTACTACAGTCTGACCAGAACCCTATTTTAGGGTCTTAGACCCTATTTAAGCTCCTTATCTAATAGCCTAAGCCCAATATCTTCATCCTCCATCCCTCCAAACCCTAGAAGTTGACCCTTGGCCCCTATTTGAGTGATTCTTGAGCTTCAAAGTGCTTTATGTGTGTTTTTGGTGCATGAGGAGGAAGAAGGAACTTCTTGAAGAGTCATTGCTTGGCTTGGAACTTTTGGATCAAGGATATGTATACCTAGATCTAACTTCTGGAGGAATAAAGTCTCAACCTTGATATTTCTTTCTTGTACATCTAGCTAGGTGGCACTTTGTTATGATTTTTGTTCCTTTGAGGTGGTTCTTATGAGTATAAGATACTTCAGAACCTTTGAGTTTCATATTTGGCCTTTTTTGGGATTATGGAGTCATAAAGTTTGGATCTTGATGGGTATTAACCTTCCATGCATGATTTGTTAGTCACTTGATGAAGTTTGGGACATGAGGTTTTGATTTGAGTCCCATTGACTTATGCTAAGTCATAAATTTGGAAACTTTATGACTTAAGAAGTCCCTTTGAATCAGACCTGGAAGTTTGGACTAATGTATTAAGGTATTAAGAGGTTTTTAAGACATTTCAGAGTGATTTTACTTATACTCGCCCTGATGTGGCCTTCGCTTTGAGCATGGTCAGCAGATATTAGGGGAACCCTGGCAAAGCACATTGGACCGCAGTCAAGAATATTCTTAAGAACCTTCGGAAGACCAAGGAATGGTTTCTAGTCCTCGGTGGGGGTGATGACTTAAAGGTGCGAGGGTATAGTGACGCCAGTTTTCAAACCGACAGGGACAACTACCATTCGCAGTCGGGCTCAGTCATTACCCTAAATGGAGGAGAAGTGACTTGGAAAAGTTCCAAGCAAGAGACATTAGCTGATTCAACGTGCAAATCAGAGTATATAGCGGAGAGGGAAGCGTCAACGGAGGCGATATGGTTTAAGAACTTCATCGGAGACCTTGCAGTTGTGCGAGCCATTAAGGAGCCCATGGAAATTTTCTATGATAATGAAGGAGCGGTTGCCTTGACCAAGGAACCGAGGGATCATGGCAGATCTCCACATATCGATGGAAAATATCACTTTATTCGACATCAGGTGGAAGAAGGATTCCTGGTAGTGAAGGGGGTATCGTCGGAGGATAACCCAGCAGATCCCCTTACGAAGGGACCGAGCAGAGTTAAGCACTTGCAGCATGCTAGGAGCATCGGGCTGAAGGACGATATTAGTTTAGATTATAAAGTTTAGAAACGTGTAATAGTTAAATGTAATTGACATTTGATGATTAAATAAAAGTGTATTATTTATAAGTAATGTTACTGTCTTATGTTGACTATTTATCTATTGTTTCATTTTGCATGTTTTGACTTCCTGAATAATAAGATTCTTCGAAAGTTGCACAGTCACTCTTGCTTTGGGAGTAGGTATGAAAGAAGATTGTCATGAATTGGTGTGTAGATTGTTTAAAGTGTATTTGACATAGAAAAGGTTTGCTGCAACGTTCATAAGTGCTTATGAGTTTGATTTGAGCATTGGATTAGACCCGCGCTTGCTGGTATCACTTCATGGAATTTATCACGAGTGATCACAAGAGGATAATATCATATGGTCTTAAAACCTGGAGATATGGTTTATTATTTGCAAGTTGGTTGTGCATTGATAATGTGTGAATGCATCGGTAACTTGATGTTATAAAATGCATTGTTGTGCATGATTTGATGAGTGAATGGTAAATGCATATAAGTCGAAGTTTATCTGTTCCTTTTATCCTAAGAGGGCAAAAGCGATATTAGGGCCAATTGATGAATTTGTTTGATGTAAGTTTCAGGCCCGGTCAGGACTGAATTGATGTGTTCAATTAAGTTAAATGTCAGACGAATCCGAGATCAAGAAACAAATGCTGGACAATAAGTATGACTATGTTCCATGTAATTGTCCACATGATATCTAGAACGGAGGACTGTATAATCCCTTATCTAAAGGACTGGTTACTGATATGATCAGAGTTCTACAGCGTCTGTGAGATCTAGGATTGCTAATTGGATTGTACTTACATTTAAGTTACTAGACTTCTCCAAGTCGGAGACTGTTGGATTAGTGTCTAAGCCCGTAACTGTATTTGGTAAGTACTTGACCCGGTTGTGCATGGTCCTTTTGGGTTGCCTTCACCAGAGCAACTTTACAGGGTGATTTATGAAGAAAGAGGTTATTATGGTTTATTAATATATTATATGAATAATATATTAAAGGAGAAATCATATAGTTTATTTAATATTAGACAAGAATTAATTCAGAATTAATTCTGTGACTAAAAGACATTTATAAAATAATGGGGACTTAAACTGTCAAATGTGTGATAGTTGAGTATTGGGCTGAGAAGACTTATGGACTAGGCATGGACGAAATTAGGGATGTATCCATCCTAATTACAGCCATAGAGTCCCTATTCGAGAAGCTTCCTTGTACTGCTTAAGGCCTAAGCTATCCATTAGGGTTTTGACTGAACCCCTAGCCGCACCAGTATAAATAAGACCCCAGGGCATCCAATTTTTGGCCACTTGAACCCTAGGAGTCTTCATAGATTGATTTGTGCCTCTCCCCTCTCTCCAATATAATCCTCTTGCTTGTGTGGTGTTTGTAAGCCATTAGAGGAGTGGCACTTGTGACTCTAAGCTCCAAGACAAGAAGATCAAGCCATTGTAGAAGAGGTAATCATCTAGATCTGTTTTCATATGTTATTTTCGAAATATACATGCTAGATTTAGGGTTCTTATGTCTTGGATGAATTGCATGTACAATAGAAAAACCTAGATCCAAGCTTTAGGGTTTGCATGAGCACATAGGATGTTCTTTTGGCTAAAACCCATCAAGAATAAGATAAGAGATCCACAAACCGCATGAAAAAACACTTTCGGTTTTGCAACCCAGGATCCTCGATTTCCACAACATACGATCCTTAGGGAATCGTCTAGATACTACAACCTCGGAACCTACTGTTGCTTCAACTTCGGGAGCATTCTAAATAATCAAACCCCTGTGATGTAGGATCCTAACAAAAACTTCACTACCCATAAAAACAAAGACACTGGTAACTTACTAAGTAATAATGCATTTAATACTAACTCTGAGGATCTTGATGCAGGTTTAAGTCCTATCATGGATAAGGGACTTCAACAACTGAGGCAGATGATCTCAAAGTGTACCAGGAATAGTCCAACCTAAATCAGAAGCATCCTCTGTAAGCCACATGATCTCGATATTTGCTCCCGTAGTAGCCGATACTGAAGTTCCAAAACACTTCTAGACTCCTAGCATGAAACCTCACGATAGAGCTACGGATCCTACGGAACATGTATTACAATATAGGGAAAGAATGGAAATCAGTCCCATCCCATTACACTTAAAATAAGCTTGTTATGCAAGGGTTTTGTTTCAACCCTCACATGACCAACCTTAAAATGGCTTCTTAACGTTCCTCCTTATTCCATTAATTTTTTTGTTTATTTAGTTAATCTTTTTAATAACTAGTTTTATTATAATAGTACATTTGAAAGGATCACCAGTGATCCATATCTAGTAGTCTATGATGAGAATGATTCCCTTAGAGGTTTTGTAAGTAGGTTTGGTAAAGAAGCGTTGAATATGCCTAATATCGACTTGGCCACTACCATGGAAGCTTTTAAAATGAGCCTAAAGATGGATTCTCTATTCTATGATGATCATGTGATGAAATGTGTAAAAGAATGGATGACGTTAAAATTAGAGTGTTGAGACTCACCAGACTAGAAGAAGACAAAGAAATTCAGAAAAGGACTAGCACCCCAAACTCATACTACAATCCTAATAGGAAGTCCGAGTCCTCGGCTAAAAGATCCTACAAATCAAAATCATACTCCAAACCTGATCATCGTAGGGTTAATTCCCAGGAAGATGAAGCGGAAGAAGATGAATTCCCCGTAATCACTGACTATTGATTTTCTTTGGATATTTTAGGTGTAATCTTTTCTAAGCAGGATCTTGGCAAGAAAGCAAGGTGGCCAAGGAAAGAAGAGAAATTGAGTGGCTGGAAAGACAAATCAAAATAGTGTGGATATCGTAAATGTTTCGGCCACATCGCTAAAGATTTCGTAGCACTCAGAAAAGAGATTAGCTATCTCCTCAGCAAAGGACATCTCAAAGAAATCATAGGAAGACGAAAGAAATGATCGAAGGAGAAAGAGCAGGATCCTGCCAAGATCCTGGAAAAACTATGATCCCTTCCTCATGACTCTAAGGTAATCAATGTTATATATGGGGGTTTTGATATTTGTGTAACTTCTTAATCTGCAGCAAAAAGACACACCAAGGTATCCAAAACAGAGAAAGAAGAGAGACCACAGAAGAATAAATCGATGACAGGCAAGAAAGAAATCACTTTCGATGAATAATATAGAGAAAATATCATGGATCCTCATTTTGATGGATTGATGATAAATCTCTACATCGCCAACCACTTTTTCGGAAGGATCTTGGCGAGAAGAGGATCCTCGGTGAAGATCATACTCTTAGACGCTCTGACCATGATGAACATCCCAGAATACGAGATAATCAAGATATCCTTAGTACTAATAGGATTCAACGGTGAAACGAAGCATAGTATCAAGCTACCCATATACATTAAATTGGTAAATTCTATGCAACGCTTTTATGTTAATGATGCTTTATATTCCTACAATGTTATATTAGGTAGGCCCTGGATCCATGGCATGAAAGCAGTTCCATCAACATACCAACAATGTGTGAACATACCCACTCCATGGGGGACAAGAATCCAAGGAGTGCTATAAGACCTCGGTGAAGACTTCCAAAGTCCCACGGCGAACATAATAATTAAAGCAGGGGGACAAAATGTACTAGAAGATAATGAGTAAGATACAAAAGAAGCGCACAGAAAACTTGAGGATTTTGACGCCAAAATACTCATAGGATCCTCGATTCTAGAAGACATCAAAAAGGACCTAATTACATTCCTGAAAGAAAGACGAAAACCTTTGCATGGTAACTTGAAAATATGACATGTATAAATATGTAACTCCCTGTTTCAGATCGTTTCCATTTCAGGGTGGTGATCAAGGATCGGGTATTAGCTGGTCTAGGATCCTTGAAGACTTTAGTTTTGGGCTCATTAGGAGGTGGATGATATATAATAGATGATCCGGGTATTCGGTTTGTGTTTTGAGTTAAAGGGGTATTTTGATAATTTTTCAGCTCAGGCTTCTATGGAAAATGGATGTTTTTTCGGGTTATAGTAAGGCAAGTATGAGTTGATAGAATCGTAGACCTTCTCGTTACCTTTGCATGGCTATAAGGATCGTTGGAAACAGACTTATAACCAAAAAGTTATGGAATTCGGAAGTTTGGTGGTTTTAGGGTGTAGTCGGGTACGTGGGGCGTACATAAAGGGTACATGGGGCGTACTAGTGAATAATGTAGTACGCGGGGTGTACCCCGGCGTATTTTGGGTGTACGGATCAGGATGGTCACGGGTGATCTACAGAGTAAGCTGGGCGTACCGTATATACGTTGGGCATACTCCAGTCTGACCAGAACCCTATTTTAGGGTCTTGGACCCTATTTAAGCTCCTTATCTAATAGCCTAAGCCCAATATCTTCATCATCCATCCCTCTAAACCCTATAAGTCGACCCTTGGCCCCCATTTGCATGATTCTCGAGCTTCAAAGTGCTTTATGTGTGTTTTTGGTGCATGAGGAGGAGGAAGGAACTTCTTGAAGAGTCATTTCTTGGCTTGGAACTTTTGGATCGAGGATTTGTATACCTAGATCTAACTTCGGGAGGAATAAAGTCTCAACCTTGATATTTCTTTCTTGTAGATCTAGCTAGGTGGCACTTTGTTATGATTTTGGTCCCTTTGAGGTGGTTCTTATGAGTAGAAAATACTTCAGAACCTTTGAGCTTCATATTTGGCCTTTTTTGGGATTATAGAGTCATAAAGTCTGGATCTTGATGGGTATTAACCCTCCATGCATGATTTGGTTATCACTTGATGAAGTTTGGGACATGGAGTTCTGATTTGAGTCCCATTGACTTATACTATGTCATAAAGTTGGAAACGTTATGACTTAAGAAGTCCCTTTGAATCAGACCTGGAAGTTTGGACTAAGGTCTTAATGTATTAAGAGGTTTTTAAGACATTTCGGAGTGAGTTTGAACTTTTGGAGTTCGTCTTTGTTAATTGGGCTTTATTAAACCATGCAAAGGCATAAATCATTCGACTTCATGGATCAATTAACTTATATTTAGCTATTTTGAGGTTTCTGACGTACTGGCTTAATGGATTAAGAGCTAGAGTTGAGAGTTGGTCAAACAGGAGGAGTACGTTGGGCATACAAGCCTGTACGCGCAACGTACAAGCCTGTACGTGTAGCGTACAAGTTCCTTTGAAGTTTGGGACATGGAGTTCTGATTTGAGTCCCATTGACTTATACTATGTCATAAAGTTGGAAACGTTATGACTTAAGAAGTCCCTTTGAATCAGACCTGGAAGTTTGGACTAAGGTCTTAATGTATTAAGAGGTTTTTAAGACATTTCGGAGTGAGTTTGAACTTTTGGAGTTCGTCTTTGTTAATTGGGCTTTATTAAACCATGCAAAGGCATAAATCATTCGACTTCATGGATCAATTAACTTATATTTAGCTATTTTGAGGTTTCTGACGTACTGGCTTAATGGATTAAGAGCTAGAGTTGAGAGTTGGTCAAACAGGAGGAGTACGTTGGGCATACAAGCCTGTACGCGCAACGTACAAGCCTGTACGTGTAGCGTACAAGTTCTTAAGCCTGTACTCTTAGCGTACAAGTTGGGTAAGCCCTGCGTACTCAGCAAAGTGACATTTCGGTTTTTGGGCTTCGTGTTGGGCTTCCTTTTTGGGATTGGTTGTTTGAGTTCTCAATGGGCAACTGAGTATAATCCTTTTGTACTAGGAAATTGGTTGGGCCTTAGGGTAAGGAACATGTAAGGGGTTTGGGCCCAATTTGAAAAATTAGGCCATAGTTGGACCTTGGTTGATTATTTGGTTTTTGGGCCTTAAGTGTGTGAGTTTGGGCCTCAGTCTTGGACTAGGATATGTTAGGGGTAAAATTATCTTTTTACCCTAAGTACGGATTTACGGAGGATGGACTTGTACCCAGTTGGTAATTGGGTGTTGTTGTGATATTGACAGTTTGGGGATCTGTCGGCCAGCAGTCAGGGATCGTCTTTGTGATTCTGCAGTGCAAGGTGAGTCTCCTTACTGTGTTTAGTAGGTCGAAGGCATCAATGGCCCATAATAGTTTTTTATTATGTTAGGTTTCTAGTTGTCTGCGTGACTCTTGCATGTGAGTGTATTGGTATGGATGATCGGCGGGGCCCGATGGTTATTCGGTATGCTAGTATCAGGTTATAAATATATGATTTGTATGTGACCGGGGCCCGATGATTTTACAGTATGCTATTATCTTTGTGATTTTCACATGTATTGAATGTTATATGGTTATGAGAGTGTGGGCGGGGCCTGTATCTCAGTTGAGTGTGGCCGGGGCCGTATCTCAGTCGAGTGTGGGTGGGGCTCGTATCTCAGTGGGTAGGGCCTGTTATGCGTGTGTGGGCAGGGCCCGTATCTCAGTCGAGTGTGGGCAGGGCCCGTATCTCAGTGGGCGGGGCCCATTATGTGCTTAGTTATGTTTGGTAAGAGGTATCTGGGGACTCACTAAGCTTTGTGCTTACGGTTTTCAGTTTATGTTTTAGGTACTCCATTTTTCAAATGAAAGAGCCTTGGGTATCAGAGCCTTGGGTTGAGGGATTCGGGAATACTCTCGAGTGGGCATGGACTCAAACTGAGGGTTTAGTGAAATTTTTATAAAATAAACATTTAAATAAGAGGAAATTTCTAATCAAAGAAAGGGGTGTGATGTGTGTAATCAAACGAGCTTAAGTGAGTTTTCCCAAAATACCGATACATGTTATCTGTTATGCTTTGATATGTACATCTTTGGAATCTCATACTAGTTAGGGCTAAGGATCTGCTCAATTTTTGCATGTTAGAATGCTAGGAGAGATGCCTTTGTATGCCTATTATATGAGCTTATATACTTTCATGCTTGTTCTAATTAGCCAGTGATAGGTTGGCCTAATATGTGATGCTTGTTAATCTAAGAAGCACGGGATGCTAGGTTGGGTTCATTTGTATGTATAAATCCATCAGTAGAGGAAATGAGAGCTCCTAGTATGTGTTGTATTAGGTTGGATTCGAGTGATACTACACAAATGCTGCTTCCTTTCTGGTTTTTTGAACTCCTAGGTGATGGGAGTCAGCTACTAAGTGAATATGTCAAGTCACATGTAACAAAAGTTGGATAATTTCAGAGTGATGAATTTGACTCTATTGCACATCTCTTGTTTGAGTCCAATCGTTGTGGGGATAACAATGTTACTTAAAGGATTATCTAAGCTTGGTTGCGTGTGATTGTGTTCATGAGGTAGGTGACTGGCATTATGGGGAGTTCTTCAGTAGCTGATGGCAGTGTGAGATTAGGAACCTCAGAAAGCCAAGGGGTTGCTTCGGTGGGTTTTGTTGTACTGGGTCGTGAGTGTTTGGTATATGCATTTGAGAAGGTGACTTAGAGGATTCGGGAGGATTCTTGAGGAAAGTATGGATAGGTGTGGAAGGTAGTATTGGGCCCGTACTACTGGAAGCATAGGATTCATACTTGAATCGGAGAGAGTCTTGGATAATCTAGGAAGACCGTGGGATAAGGATTCTTGGGGTATTCAGATATGTTGCGAGAGTTCATCTCATTAGAGATTACTCGCGGTGTTTTGGAATAGAGCATGGTGGTCTTTGGTTCCGTCAAGGAAGGGAATTTGGAGTTCTTGGATGGTCATCTCAGGGCCTTTCGGAACGAGGTTGTATTAGGGCAGTTGGGGGCTCGTCTGGAGCCCAAAGCTTGTGGATATCTAGAATCCTTCAGGAAGGAGGATCCTATTGTTAGTAATTGTCATTTAAGGTCGGAGAGGAGTATTGCACCATATCCTCTAGAAGAGGAAGTCAGGATTCCTTCAGATGCTTTTGCGGGTATGTTATCTACTACTTCTTTAGGGTGATTATTGGGAATTTGTATTGCTTTGGAATTTTGAAAGGGTTTGAATAAGTTTTCTCTCGGGTCGGTTATATGTTATTGTATGGGTTATCAAGGATATATATATATATATATATATATATACTTACATACATACATACATACATAATTACATACATATATATATACATATATATATATATATACATATATATATGCCATTATGCATGCCAAGAGTCTTCAATGAATCATTAGAGGGTCGTATCTTGTTGTGCAGGCTTCAGTGTGTTCAGTTGCGGATCTGGGTCTATTTCGGATCAATTCAGGGGTATTGCTTGGAGGATCTTTGGTCAGGATTAGCGGATTAGTTCTCCAATGAAGTCGGGGCTCAATTGTTTTATCTTTGGATTAGGTGGAATTGGTATTCACCTCTGAAGGAACTTTTGGGTTCAAATCTTACTATTGCTTGGGGAGGAACGGTAGCAGGAAGATAGTGGTGTCAGTTGCATGAGTTGTTGATCATTGGATGTGTTAAGGGAGTTGTATATTCGCATGGGTTGTATTCGATTGGAATTCAGTGATTCTTTAGGAATGGAAGTTGGGATAAAGATTCATCGGTCCAGGGAAAAGTTTATTGTTGTTAGTCGCCATCATAAGAACTCAAGGAATTGGTAAGGTATCATGGCAGGTTATTTGGATTATCAGACTGCTTGAGATTTCAAGGGTATTCTTCAGGATTTCAGAAGTTGGGCGATCACTGAGTTTGGCTAGTAATGGAACGGTAGTTTTGGTAAGTGCATGTCATAGGCGGTTCATGATATAGGAGGTTCGATGGGTTGGGAATCCATCTGACTTATGGGAAGAAATAGCTTCGTCAAATCCAAGTGGCGCAGAATCGACCAAAATTTCTAGGAGTTGGATCGGGTGTGGAACTAGGGCAAGTTTCACATCCTGGTCAGGAATAAAGACGACCCAACTGGCCGTTTAGATTGAGGTTGCATAAGTAGGGGTTCAGGAAACTTCCAACCCCTGGTCGGCATCTCCTTTACTATGCATAGTAGGCTTGTGGTTGAGTCCAAGTTGGGGGCTTTGGAATTCGAGGGATGACTTAAACACGTGATTGGACGCAGTTGGATGCAGATTTTAGCTCAGGATTCATGGGGTTGTGATGGTTAGGATGTGATAAGGCCATGGGTGGTAACCACGGTTGGTAAGAAGTGTTGTAAGACTGCGATAGGATCGTAGCATTCACCAGTCCGAGGTATACTATCAATGGAGGTGGTCATGAGTGTGTGGGGGAATAAGTTTGTGCCATGGGCATGCCTGTTAGGGTTGTCGAGGAGTATTTCTTTGTGTTAGATTGAGGACCATTGGGGGTCCGAGATGGGTCGGGTCTGTGTAACTCTAGATGGGTGGGACCCGTAGGCGAGGCCGCTCCGTGGTATAGTTGGGTGGGACCCATGGACGAGGCCCGTGTGATTTTGGCAATACAGGTGGGATCTAGTCGAGATCATGGAGTCAAGGATTTGGATCTTGAGTCGTAGGATCAGGTGGTGGTCAGTGTGTGACGCAAAGAGGTTTATAGGCTGGATAACCTTGTTATTTAGACTATTGGGAACCTGGTGGTTGGACTAGGTGCGAGACTGGTAGTCTCAGCGATGGTTTGGGAACCTTTATATCTCAATCTAATGAGGGGTTGTCGTGAACCAGAAGGTTTTGGGTGAAATGCAAGTACAGATCTATGGATCTCGGGTTATGAGTTAAGTATCAGGTTGGTGTTTGGGTGACATCTCGAGCTGGGAAATCGTGAGTGTTTATGTGTAGGATTTTCTTTTCGGTGGGATATGAATTTGAGGTATCTATATGATGAGGGCATCTATCAAAGCTCTCAGGGGTAAAGAATGGATATAGCTTGATGATAGATCAAACATTTGTGATTGTGTCTAGGACTTGTTCTATTTGTGAACGACATCTAGATAGGTCAAGGCGATATTAATGATTTGGATCTCATGTGTGGAGTCGTTTGCTATTCGAAGAATATGTTAGGTCACTTGTAGTTGGGGTTAAATAGTATTAGAGTAAATGATTTGACCCTGTTGCGTAGCTCTTATTTGAGTCTAACTGTTTCAGGGTTTAGTCTTCTACTTGAAGGATTATTTGAGCCTTCTGCCAAGTATAGGTGTTCTGCAACAATAATTTGTATACGGTTATGTTTTCTAGTGGGAACCTTAAGTTATCAGCAGTTGAGTAGTAAGATGACAAATAAGTGGAATGGATTTAGCAGAGGTTCAGTATGGGCGGTCTGTCAGGGAGTTAGACCATCTCAAGACTTTAGATTTTAGGTTCAATATTTGTGGTTAATTTGCAAGAGATTCTTTTTCAGGTAGTGAAAGGATTCGTTCATCCGCGGGTTGGGAAGCCCTGTGAGGGTTGGTTTCAGTTGCCTTGGGTAAGTTTGGGGTATGATCGAGGTTGTAGCCATGTTGCTCAGGTTGTTTGGCATGTCGGAAATGGTAAGGAATGATTTCGAGGACGAAATCTAATTTAAGTGGGGGAGAGTTGTAACACCCTTGAAGAAGTTTCCATTTCAGGGTGGTGATAGATTGGTTATTAGCAGGCTTAGGATCCTTGAAGAAGTTAGTTTGGGCTCATTAGCAGGCGGATGATGTATATTGGATGATCCGGGTATTCAGTTTGTGTTTGGAGTTAAAGGGACATTTTGCAAATTTGTCAGCTCAGGCTTCTATGGAAAATGGATGTTTTTTCGGGTTATGGTAAGGGAAGTATGAGTTGATAGAAGCGTAGAGATTCTCGTTACATTTCCACGGATAAAAGGATCGTCGTAAACGGAATTATAACGAAAAAGTTATGGCCTTTGGAAGTTTGGTGGTTTTAGGGTGTAGCCGGGTACGTGAGGCGTACTTGTGAAAATGGTAGTACGTAGGGCATACCTCGGCGTATGCTGGGCCTACTGATTAGGATGGTCGCGGATGATCTACGGAGTACGCTGGGCGTACTCCAGTTAGATCAAAACCCTATTGTAGGGTCTTAGACCCAATTTAGGCTCCTTATCTCATAACCTAACCCTAATATCTTCAGCCTCCATCCCTCTAAATCCTAGAAATCGACACTTGGCCCCCATTTGAGTGATTCTTGACCTTCAAAGTGGTTTATATGTGTTTTTGGTGCTTGAGGAGGAAGAAGGAACTTCCTAAAGAGTCATTGCTTGGCTCGGTGGTTTTGGATCCATGCTTTGTTTACCTAGATCTAACTTCTGGAGGTATAAAGTCTCAACCTTGACAATTCTTTCTTGTAGATCTTGCTAGGTGAAACTTGGTTATCATTTTGATCCCTTTGAGGTTGTTATTGTGAGTAGAAGTTACTCCAGAACCTTTGAGCTTCATATTTGGCCTTTGTTGGGGTTATGGAGTCATAAAGTTTGGATCTTGATGGGTATTAACCTTCCATGCATGATTTGGTACTCATTTGGTGAAGTTTGGGACTTGGGGTTTTGAATTGAGTGCCATTGAGTTATGCAAAGTCATAAAGTTGGAAACTTTATGACTTAAGAACTCCCTTTGAATAAGACTTGGAAGTTTCGACTCAGGTCTTAAGGTATTAAGAGGCTTTTAAGACATTTTTGAGTGATTTTTGACCTTTTGGAGATCGTCTTTGGTGATTGGGCTTCATTAAGCCATGCAAAGGCTGAAAGCATTCGACTTTGTAGATCAAGTCACTTATATTTTTCTATTTGTGAGGTCTTGGACGTATTGGCTTAATGGATTAAGAGCTTGAGTTGAGAGTTGGTCAAACAAGAGGAGTATGCTGGGCGTACAAGCCTGTACGCACAACATACAAGCTCTTAAGCCTGTACGCTTAGCGTATAAGCTGAGTACGCCCCACATACTCATCAAACTGGCATTTCGGTTTTTGGGCTTCATGTTGGGCTTCCTTTTTGGGCTTGGTTGTTTGATTTCTCAATGAGCCAACTGAGTATAAGTATTTTGGACTAGGAAATTGGTTGGGCCTTAGGGTAAGGCCCATGTAAGGGGTTTGGTCCCAATTTGGAAAATTGGGCCGTAGTTAGGCCTTGGTTGATTATTTGGTTTTTCATCCTTAAGTGTGTGAGTTTGGGCCTCAGTCTTGGACCAAGCTAGGTTAGGGGTAAAATGGTCTTTTACCCTAAGTATGGAATTATGGACTATGGACTGGAACCCAATTGGTAATTGGGTGTTGTTTTGATGTTGACAGTTCGAGGATCTGTCATCCAGCAACCAGGGATTGTCTGTGTGAATGTGCATTGCGAGGTGAGTCTCCTCACGTGTTTGGCGGGTCAAAGGCACCAATGTTGGACCATAGTTTATTATGTTAGGATGCTAGTTGTCTGCGTGACTCTTGCATGTGAATGTATTAGTAGGTTTGCTGGGCGGTGCCTGATGGTTATTCTGTATGCTAGTATTAGGTTATGCATATATGATTTGTATGTGGGAGGGGCCCGATGATTGTACAATATGCTATTATCTTTGTGATTTTCGCATGTGTTGAATGTTATATGATTATATGGTTATGCGAGTGTGGGCGGGGACCTTATCTCAGTCGAGTGTGGACGGGGCCCGTATCTCAGTCAAGTGTGGGCGGGCCTGTATCTCAGTGGGCGGGGCCCGTTATGTGATTATAGGCAGGGCGCGTATCTCAGTCTAGTGTGGGCGGGGCCCGTATCTCAATGGGCGCGACTCGTTATGTGCTTAGTTGTGTTTGGTATGGGGTGCCTTGAGGACTTACTAAGCTTTGCACATACGGTTTTCAGTTTATGTTTCAGGTACTGCAGTATTCAAATGAAAGAGCTCGGGACGATCGAAACATATACACCCTTGTTTTCCGCAATCTGTGATATTTGGAAATGAAATCTGATAATTGTTTTATCTGAAATGCTTTTCCATGTTTGGACAAATATACAATAGTGTTTTGATTATAATAAAAATGAAATTTTTATCCTTGATTTTTGGGATCTATCAAGATAAGAATATTATAACTCATAAACTTAACATTAATCCTTATTTCAAACTCATACATCAAAAAAGAAGGAAGTTTGCACCCGAAAGGTACCTGATCGGTCAAGAGGAAGTGGAAAAACTTCTCAAAATTGGGATGATCGAGGAAGTGAAGCTCCCAAGATGGCTAACCAACGTAGTGGTGGCCGAAAAGAAGAATGGCAAATGGAGAGTGTATGTTGACTATACAGATCACAATAAGGCTTGCCCTAAATATTCTTTCCCTTTACCACACATAGACTCGATGATAGATGTCATGGCAAGACATGAGCTACTAACATTCATGGATGCCTCGCCAGGATTCCAAAAAAAAAATTCAAATGGATCCTTTTGATCAATAGGACACGACCTTCATACCTCCCACAAGTATATATATTGCTATACTACTATATCATATGGTCTTAAAAATGTGGGTATAACATATCAAAGATTGGTGAATTGAATGTTCAAGGACAAAGTGGGAGACACCATGGAAGTCTACACTGATGACATGGTGGTGAAATCCAAAAGAGACGAAGATCACCTCAAGGACCTTGAAGAAGTATTCGATATATTAGATGAATACACCATGAAGATGAACCCATCTAAATATCACTTTGGAATGAAGGGGAATAGAAGCGAGTCCTGGCCAAGGATCTTTGAATGGGGAACCACTCCTATTACATCTTTCAGTTTCTTTGGATGCTGTATGTGTTGTTCCGGCCAAGGATCTTGATTGTAAACAACAAATTGTTTACTATGAAAGTAAAAGTCTCTTGGATCCTGAAACCAGGTACTCTCTCCTTGAAAAACTAATACTTGCACTAGTTATAACATCTACAAAATTAAGACATTATTTTGAAACTCATGCTATACATGTCAAAACTTACAATCTTATTAAGAATGTATTGAGAAAACCAAAAATGTCAGGCATAATGACTAAGTGGTCAGTGAAGCTCATCACATATGACATCAAATATGAGCCAAGATCCTCAATAAAGTCACATTCATTAGCAGATTTTGTGGCTGATTTTAGTGATGATCTAAAACTTGAGGTAGAGTTAGAAATCCAATGACTTCAAAAAGAAGAACATAAGGGGGGAGTGGATACTCTTTACAGATGGAGCATCCGAAACTAGAGGAGCGGGCCTTGGGATCATACTAAAATCGCCACGGGGGCGACATCTTACCTGAGACAGTTAGTTGTGAATTCCATGGAACTGAAAATGAAGCAGAGTATGAAGAATTGATCATGCGGCTACAACTGGCCAAGGATCTCCAGATCAAGGATCTTCATGTATATGTCCATTCATTATTAATAACTAACCACTTTAATGAATTCTATGAAGTTAAAGGCGAAAAACTAGCACTACACCTTCAAATTATTAAAAAAACTAGCCTCCGAATTTGAAGCTTGAAGGTTTGTATAGATCGGATACACTTCAAGTATAAAGATGAAAGTAAAACTTAATCTAAGAAAATAAAAAAAAGTAAACAAAGTGAGTTCTCCAATGTCTTCCACCAAGAAAGGGTGTTGTCTTCAACAAGAACACGGGTTTTCACAAAGACGGTCACTAAGAGGAACTCAACATTAGGTTTTACCCTAATGTTGATTATATACTAATCTATATAAGTATATACCTTGATTAAAAAGGGATTGCATCTAATCTATACTAAAAACTAATCTTCATAACAAAGATAACAGATCTACTATCTATTCTACACTTATCTATATCCTTACCTAATATACAAAAGATTACAATATAATAACTATACTAAGCGCTGCTGCTGATAGGCTTGATACGCTGGCACTGTCAGTGTTGTAGACGCTGATGCTGATAGTTGTGTAGAGTGTTTGACTCATCAGATCATAAGGTGTGACCTTACAATCTCCCCCTATCTAATGATGTCAAAATTAATCTTCAATGAATTCTTTAGATCGTGTCCCCTCCCCCTGAGAATAAGAATGAAGTTTTAACTCTTCAGGTTTAATGAATGCTCCCCCTGAGAAGATGAATGACTTCTCATGATGATCAAGTAGCGGATGATAGATAGTGTTAATGTCAGCTTGTCTCCCCCTTAGATTGTGCTTGGTTGAACATCAAGTAGTTGCTTCAGCTCTCGCAAGATGATTCTCCCCCTTTTTGACAATAGCAGGAGAATGGAACTGGATGAGAGTATTAGGGATGCAAATTTGTAGTCTATTAGAGTATGATGATGTCTCCTGATAGTATGGGTTTGAACTACCAATCATTAACATAGTATTGCGAGATTTCATCAACATGTAGTTTCATAAGCTGACTCATTAATCACTTTTATTAGAAGAAAAAGGGAAAGAGTGGTATGTTGTCTGTAATACATTCCAATATGACATGTACCCATCAGCAAAGAGTGTCGAGGTTTTATCATTGTATGGCTAATACAACGAATCATTAAATTGTTAATAGAAGAATAATTGGGAAATAGTGGGTAGTTTTGTGTACTATATCACAGACAATGATATACCTATCGACACAGATTTTTCAAATTCTCTTCAACGTCTGGTATTGTAAGTTGAATCACAAAATTCTATAGAAGAATTTATGGAAAGAGTGGTTTGATGCGTGTGATAAGCTGTGGTGTTTTAGCTTAACCATCGACATAGGTTTGTTAAGCTCTCATCAACGTAAGGTACATTATGTTGAATCATAAAGCTTTAAAGAAGAATATAAGGGTAAAAATGGGTTGGTGCATGTGATAGCCTACGGCACATAGACTAACCATCGGCACAACGATTCAAACTTTTATCAATGTGTGGTATATCACAGTGAATCATTAAGTTTTATTAAGAGGAATTTGAAGTCAAGAATGAATTGTCTCAGTCACACTGAGGTGTAATCAACGTGAATCATAGACGGTGTTAACACATCAACAAAATTGGTTTAAACTTCCTATCATAGAGTTAAGTTGCAGTCTATAACTATACAGTTCACCATCAACTCATTTAATATTGTACGGGAAAAATAATAAATAAATTAAGAATACAACAAAAGAGTTAGTCAAACAAAGAAAAATAATATACAACCTTTTTCAGAGACTCTATATACATATAGCCTTTTCCGAAAATCTTTTGGCTAGAATCATAAAAGATAGATCTTTTGAATTAATCACTAATTAATTATTCTTTTTCATGATATCTACCCTTTGAGTCTGGATATAAAAGAAAACACAAGTAAAGATAAACATACCAAAATACAATACATTTCACTATAAATCAGAAGTGATGAAGCCATTTATCATTGAAGCATTGCATATGGATTCCAAGCTTCATATTTATCAAGAGAAAAAGAGAAGTAGAGATTAGTCTTTGTAACCAACGTGTTAACTAACTCGAATCCATAAAACCATTGTGTCTTCAAGATCAACACGACGAAATTCGAGGTTTAATTAGATTTTGAGACAGTATATGAAAACAAGACTTACTGCATTGATGGTTGGTCTTTGCATCCATGAAAGTGAGTGTAGGAGAAAGAGGGTATTCTCAAGAAAAAGAGGACATGATGCCACTCATTTTCTTAGCACCAAGATCATTGAGATCTTTCAACTCTTACAAACTCTAAAGAAAGGAAATGTAGATAAATCTTAGATAGTCGTGAAAGATGTATAAGAGAGAAAAGAATACTTGTAAATACTAGTAGCAAAGCATAAACAAATTATGTAAAAATCCGTAAACATAATAAAACTAGCATTTGTTTTTTCTATTTCACAACAAATGGGAGTCTTCGAGAAATTTAGACCATAGTCTAAGAGATGATTCTAAATCCATAGAATCTGAGCACAACACCTTCCAACAATAACATATTCAGCTCCATCGATATAAAAAGCCAGTGATGCCTGATTTTTGTTGGACTAGCTTACCAATATGTTTCCAAGCATTTGAGCTCCTCCTGATGTGCTTTTGTGATCGATTCCACATCCACCATGATCGAAGTTAGTGTATCCCACCAACTTGAACTGGGAATCACGAGAGTACCATAACCCAAAATTGGGTGTATGCTTTAAGTAACAAAAGATCCTTTTCATAGCGAGAAGATGAGATTCCTTAAGATTGGCTTGATAACGAGCACACAATATATTAGCAAACATAATTTCAGGACACTGACGGTAAGATAGAGTAGAGATCCTATTATTCCTCGAAACAGGGTTGCATTCGCATCAACACCATTTGGATCAACGCCAATAGACGCTGATGAAGACATCAGAGTCTTTGCCCACTTTCAATCAGATAATCCATACTTCTTCAGCATATATGTGATATATTTAGCTTGAAAAACAAAATACCATCGGTTAGTTGTTTGACCTGAAAATCTAGAAAGATGGTTAGTTCACCCATCATGCTTATCTCGAACTTTTTGGCCATGATCTCTATGCATTCTGAACTTAGATTTTTATTAGTGGATCCGAAGATGATATCATCCACATACAGTTGAGCAAGAATGATATGAGATCTTGAATACTTTATGAATAAAGTGTTGTTGATATTTCCTCATTTGTATCCACTTGAAAGAAGATAGCTCACCAATGTGTCATACAATGCTCTATGTGCCTTCTTTAAACCATAGACATCTTTTTCAAGACGATACACATGATTTGGAAACTCTTCGCTTTCGAACCCTGGAGATTGCTTTAGAAAAGGTTCTTCTTGAAGATCTCCATTTAAAAAAGTAGTGTTGATGTCCATCTGATAGACTTTCAAGTTCTTGAAAGAATTAAAGGCAAGAAACAAGTAAATTGCTTCAAGTCTAGAAACAGGAGCAAATGTTTCATCATAGTCTAACCCTTCAAGCTGACATAAACCTTAAGCCACAAGTCTAGCTTTGTTTCTTATCACAATCCCGTGCTCATCCATTTTGTTCCTAAAAACCCCACGAGTGCTAATGATAGTCTTCCCTTGAGTCTTTGGAACAAGATTCCACACACGATGTAGTTCAAATTCATTCAGCTCATCCTGCATAGCCTTAATCTAGTCAACTTCTTTCAATGCATTAGCGACATTCTTTGGTTCAATCATTTATACAAAGTTAACAAACATGCAGAAGTTGTTGTTGACTCTGTAATGGGTGAGAATCCCAAAATTTATATTTCTAATGATTTGATATTTAGGATGATCTCGAAAAATTATTGGATTACAACATTCATTTGTATTACTTTGAGCAGAGTTTTCCTAATATGATGGTTCACCTTCTTTAGGGATGCCAATCTGATCTTCAGAGATAGGATGCGAACTATTTAATTGATCAAAATTTGGGATAACAGGCTCAACGTCAATTGGCAAGAACTCAAGAACAAGGTCTGAAGGATTGTAAGTAAGTTCATTAAAAATTGATGAGGGGTGATCAACTCGATAATGAATGAATGAGTCTTCATCAAAAGAGACATACTTTGTTTCCTCAATAGTTTGCCTTGAAATATTAAATACCTTTGAAGGCCTTGGATATGATGGAGTAACCTAGAAATACTCTTTCATCAGCTTTAGCATCAAACATCGAACGCTAATGTATTTGATTCAAGATGTAAAAAGCACATCCAAAAAGATGTAAATATAAGATGTCTACTTTGCTTCCCTTTTGTAGCTCATAAGCAGTTTTGGCGCTTAACAATGACGGATCGGTTTTGGGTATAGCACACCGTACTGACAACTTCATCCCACAAAGACAAAGGAAGACAAGCTTCAACGACCATAGTTCTTCCAGCTTCAATGAGAGTTATGTTTCTTCTCTCTGCAATACCATTTTGTTGGGGAGTTATAACAATAAAAAATTTCTGAGAAATCCCTGAGTTTGAGCAAAAGTCTCATGATCACTACGTAATTATCTTACTTTGTGATCGTTGAGAACTTCCCACTACTTGATGATATCAATGATTTCATCAGCAACATGACTCTTCTTTCTTAAAAAGACTACCCATGTAAACCTTGAAACTTCATCCACAATAACAAGAGTGTATTTCTTCCCAACGCCTGACTTAACCGAAACTGGTCTAAAAAGATCCATGTGAAGAATTTGAAGAGGTTTGATAATGGAAGAGTAGGACTTTGGTTTGAATGAAGACTTGGTTTTCTTTCCATTTTCACACACTAAGAATCGCTTATCATTAACAAATTACATCTTGGGAATTCCTCTTACAAGCTAATTCCCCGAGATCTTCGATATGTTATTGAAATTCAGATATCATAACCTCTTGTGCCACAACCAATTTAGATGAGATTGAACAGGAGAGAAGAAGCACCGACGAAGAGAGTTGTCAGCATAAAACATATCCATAACATAGATGTCATTCTGTCGATTTGTAGAGAGAAAATTACACTCCTTTGACCAACAACCTTTCCTTCTCTCTTGTTAAAGAGAACTTCATAGACAGCGTCACACAATTGGCTGATTGAAATGAGATTATTCTAAAGATCACTCACATAAGAGACATTCTTTAAAACAACATAATTGAACTTTATGGTTCCATATCCCTTTGTATCTCCCTCACCATTATCTCCATACGTAATAGTCGTACAATCCTTCTTTATGAAGTCTTCCAGAAGTGACTTGGATCCGATCATATGTCTTGAGCAACCATTGTCTAAATACAAAATATGCTTTTTACCCCGAAACTAAAATATACAATATGCCCTGACACAAAAGAAACAAAAATATACACACAATATACACTGGCGCACTTGCAATAGGTCACTCAAGAAAAGATATTATAACAATCATTAGGGGGACAGTTCAAGGAGTTTCCCTTTTTGATCCACTTATCATTGCGAGTCATGATGTTTTCAACACGTACAAAATTCTTTTCAAAGGTATACTCGGTGACTTTGTGAGAAGCATCGCCACATCAGTAACAAACTTTGATTCCTGGATTCTTTCCTTTAGCATTAGATTTTGATTTCTTTTCAACCAAAGAATCCAAAAACTTTTATTATTTGATTTAATATTTCTTGTTTTAGTTCTGGAGCAAGGAATGTCATTGATGGAATGCTAAGATACTACATTTTCATGAGGCTCATGATGCATTGAAGAGTCATCTGAGGTAGAAGACTTTGATTGATCTTCAGTTTTAGAATTGCTAACTAAGCACTAAGGAAACATGCTAAGAATTTTGTTTACAGAATGAAATTCACCATTTCATATAGGAAACTTTAGCAAAATATTAGTAGAGGGAAGAACATATTCATGATGAGAAGGTTGGTGAGAAGGATCATTGGCAGATAATTTAGAAAAACATTTGGTAATATCGTTAGAATCAGTAGAACAGTGAGTATTAATTAAAGTTTCATTTATAAAATAAGAACTCACAAATATACTCTTAAAATCTTCTTTTAAAAAGTCAACTTTATAAAAGGTTTGTTTAGATTCAGTAACTTTAGTTAAGGAAACTAAACCTTCTATATGATCTTCAAGAATTTTCTCACTCTAATCTTGGATCTTAACATTTATAATTCTTGTGACAATGAAGTGAGAAGAGGCCCAGTTTTTCAAAATAAGTTGAATGCATTTAGCATGATCAACAACTTTTTTTTTCTATGTGAAGAAAATTATTGGTTACAGTTATACAAGTGTTTTACCTTTTTAATAAAGAAAGAGATTTTTTGAGAAAAAAGAGTTTTTCTTTGAGTTTCTTTAACATGAGAGGAGATTTTTCTTTATTTGAGACCAATAAATCGAAACATAGGTGATCGATCGTGTCATCTTTTTCGATATTTTCAACACAGGAGAAATTAACAAGATTCTTTACCTGATACGTTGAGGTATCGTCCCATTATGACTTGAGGTCCTTAGCAGTGTGAGGGATATCAGCGTCAAGGATCCCAACACGTTCTTGTGAATTGTCAGTGTGAGATTCAACAATCTTAGCCAAAAGACACTTACCTTCATCGTCTGAGGAGTTTTCCTTTTCAAAAGCAGATGATAGAGTGATCATCATCTCTTTAGCAGTTGACTAGTTTTGGCCCAGATGATAGAGAGAAAAAGGGAATGAGTTTCCAATAGAAGTTCTCGCCTTTACATCAAGATTCAACATCCTTTTCTCTTCCTTGTTATATTTGGGAACATATGTCCCTTTCACCTTACTACCAAATGCACCATCATCAGATGAGTGATACATACCGACGATAGGACCTTTATTGATGACATCGAGCATATCAAAGTCCATGAACTTGAGAGCTTCCATGTCCTTTGATTTCCAGGTAGACAAGTTTTGTTTATCAAATGAAGGGATCTTGTTGTAGAAAGTTGATTTTGGGGTGAGGGAGGTCAACATAATTACTTGAGTGTATTAAAAACCCACTCTAATACCAATTGAAAGTTTGTATCGATTGGATACACTTCAAGTTTAATTATGAAAGTAAAACTTAATCTATGAAAATAAAGAACATAAATTAAATAACACAGTTAGTTCTCCAATTTCTTTCACCAAGAAAGGTTTTTGTCTTCACCAAGAAGAGGGTTTGACACAAAGATGGTCACCAAGACGAACTCAACATTGGGGTTTACCCTAATGTTGATTATGTACTAATATATACAATTATATCCTTTGATTAAAAAAGGGATTGCGTCAAATCTATACTAAAATCTGATCTACATAACAAAGATATCGAATCTACTATCTATTCTATACTTATCTATATCATTACCTAATATACAAAAGATTACAATAGAATAATTATACTAAGCGCTGATGATGATAGGCTTGATACGTTGGTGCTGTCGGTGTTATAGACGCTGATGCTGAGAACTATGTAGAGTGTTTGACTCATCAAGTCATAAGGTGTGACCTTACAAAGCCTTAAGTCTAGATCAAGTTCCTATAGAAGATATCACCGAGGCAGAAACATTAGCCGACTTAGAGTCTTCCCTCAGGATCCCGCAAGAGACGAGGATCCCAATAACCCACATAATAATCCTTGCGATAGAAGATCCCTCCAGGAGACTAGACGACCCCAACGACCATGATTAGATAGAAAACATAGAAGCATTCAGAGGCCCAATTCCTCGATCCTCTGACCAGGATCCCAATGTTTAGGATCCCGATCCAAACCGTCACGGTCCTCAAAGACATTTGAGATCCTTGACACAACCCATCATAGAGTACCTCCAGAATGGTAATATCATAAAAGAAGAAAAAATCAATAAAGCGTTGAAGATGAGGATCTCATGCTTTTTGATGATCCATGGAGTATTATATAAGAAATCCATAATAGGTCCATATCTAATATCAAAAACCCATGGAAATTGTAAAAGACCTACATGAAGGGAATTGTGGAAACCACATTAGGGGCAGATCCTTGTGTTCTAAAGTGTTAAGAATATGATACTATTGGCCAACAATGAAGAAAGATGCCTTCCTACATGCTCAAAAGTTTGATGCCTATATCATTGATTCAGAAGAAGGAATGTAGGCATATTGGCTAGCTACACTAGAAGGAAGCATCTTCAAAATCCTGAAATGTTATACACCTTGAAGCGTACTTTATGTAAATCAATTTAATTGTAATTCATCAGAAACGATTCTAAGAACACTACTGACTTAAGCATAAGAGGGATGTTATCCAAGCTAACGCCCACCCCAAGCTAACATTTGCAACATGCAGAAACTCAATGGTCCTAGCCACTATGAACAGAGATTGATCATCTCTCCTCCTATTAAGGGTACTTAATCCCCTCTAAGATTTAAAGAGTTAATAACCTCTTTCATCCGTGTTTGGGTTTCCACACCATGCTTGGATGCATGATATCTTACTATGGGATGTGAGTAAGGGGATCATTTCATGCTTTAGTGACTTGGCAACCCTCTTATTTATGAACATATGTTAAAATCCTAAGTTTAAAGTGTTAATGACCTCTTTCTTACAAGTTTAGGTCTCTACTCCTCGCTTGAACGCACGATATCTAACTATGGGATGTGAATAAGGGGATCCTTTCACGCTTTAGTGCCTTGGAAACCCTCTTATTTTTGAACCTATATTAAGATCCTAAAGTAATTTTCTAAGGTTTAGAACATTATCATGTTATTTTAAGAAATGGATTTTCACCAGTTATTATCTAAAGTTTGAATTTTCCCCAGTTATTATCTAAAGTTGGGATTTTCCCTCGTTGTTATATAAAGTTGGGATTTTCCCCAGTTATTGTCTAAAGTTGGGATTTTCCCCAGTTATTATCTAAAGTTGGTATTTTACCTAGTATAATCTAAGTTGGGATCTTCCCCAGTATTTTCGAGAATATTTCTTAAGTTGGGATCTTCCTCAATATTTTTTAAGTTGGGATTTTCCCCTATAAAACTCTAAGTTGGGATTTTCCCATGTGAATTAATATATATGGTATCTTTCCCAGTATTACATGAGTTGGGACTTTTCCCAATAAATTCTAAAGTTGGGATCATCTCCCAAAAACATATTCGGAAGAACTCTCTTCAAGATGATAAAATCTATCCAAAGTAATGTTTAGAGAGATGAACAAAAGATCAATTATAGTTTAAGCTGACATCAGGTTCCATCTATCCTTACACCTAAGATTTTCATTTATAGTTCTCTTTCTTTTACAAAGTTCTACAACAACTCTCAAGATTGTTTAAATAAAATTTAAGGATTCCGAATATTACAGGATCCCAATCAGATGGTTATTTATTTCAGATTATTAAGATCCTAATAGTTTGTATAAACTTTAAACTTCTTAGGATCTTAATTATCCTAAAAACTTTTGAAAAATTCAATATCCTATTTCTATAACCAAAAGAACCATGCAAGAAAAGAGAAAAACCAAAGCATTAAATTTAAAAGGGGTTGCCCTCCAACCCAACAAAAGAAAATATTGTTTTACATACCAAAAAATTAAATTGTTTTAAAAATTAATCAAACCTAATTCAAGGTTTGATCACCCCAACCTGGGTATTCTCTATCTCCTTCTTCTCTTCCTCCCTTCTCTTCTTCTTCAAGTTAGTCAGAGCTTCATGCCAACCAGGCACATTCCAAGATCCAGTGTTTACCACATCCTTTGTCAACTTAATCTTCGTCTCCCAGATGGCTTCGGTGACACTTCTCTTAACCTCGACAATCACCTCCTTGATCTTTAAGGCGTGCACCAAGAGGATGTCTTCTCTTTATTGGCCAAGATCTGACCGCTATACGTGGCCTCATCAAGTTCCGAGAGGTAGAAGCAAGCGCTAGAATGTGTAGTCTTGGATCCAGAAAATTGCAACGAACCCTTATCGGTTCGAGATCCTCGAAATGAAAAAAAAAGTAAAAAGAAGGATCCTTACCAGTAGACATCAGAGTTGTGGTGGAAGAACCTTTTTGGAAGCTAGAATGGCCAAACTTGCAAGATTTTTTAGCCTCAGGAAAAGCAAGAAAACTTTCAATCTTCTCCTTAGTATCTTCTGTAGCTAGAACAACTTCCTTGAACTTGAAAGTTGCGTCAAAACAAACAAAATAAGGAAGTGTGAATTTTGGGATCCTTATCATAATTAAATAAAATCTGATCCTTTTTAACCCATTTTATTGGTAGTAGATCGTCGTTGGATAGAGTTGTGTTTCACAAAGAAAAAACTTTCTATCCAGGTACAATCTTTTTGTTTTCAAAGTTAAATGTGATTTGTTGGTTTTGACTTTGAGCAGGAAATGAGAAGAACCAAAAGTTTGAGGATCATAAGCATTGGCCAATTCAGCTAACCCCATGTCAATTTTTTTAGACTAATCCATCTGATTGATCCAAAAAAGGATCCTCCAGATCACATGAATAGTTTGAAAATAAGAAATTATTGTAACTTCGAAGAACTTAGAGATGATGCCAGAAAAAAGGTATGTCAAGCCCAATGAGAAAGGATATTCAAGAAACCAAACCCAAGTAGGAAATATGAATCCAGGTTTGGCCTTAACATCAAAAGGCTTGAAAATGACGTCGGAAGGAAAAGCTCTGATCGATTTCAAGGACTCAGTGACGTTATCATCAAAACAAAAAGACCCTCGTAAGACAGGATCTTTTGATCTAGGAAGTCCTCATTAGGAAGAGTAAGGATGCTCGAGCGAGAACAGAGTGCATTGTTACCCATGATCATCAAGCAAGAAAAATGAGAAGAAATGAACAAGAAATTTACCTTCAAGATAACCGGTAGTGCTTGAAAGAGAGCTAAAAGAAGTAATAGAAGATCGATAACCATTAGAACCTATTAATGCGGATCACAAAGCATAGAGAAGAGATTTGACAACATAATTATATCTTTTGAATGGATACAATTATACCCGTTAGAGTTTGAATTCAAATCATTTATTTCTAATTCATTAAATTATACACTTTAAATACTTGAAATTAATTCAATTATTTTGTAGGTAAAATTTGGGGGCAATTGTTAGGGACAAGATCCTCAATCCTATCCAGGATCCCGGATCACAAAAATATCTATGGATCCTTAAACCTATCCAGGATCCCGAATCTTAAAGAAGTCTCAGGATCCTGAACATCGCCATTATTATTTCCTAACAAGTTTAATGGCTATATTTCTGGTTTATTTCTCGTATGTTCAAAAATGGTCAACATAAGACTCATTATCAATGAAGAAAAGTTCCAACCAAGCTTAAAACCCGCGAATACCAAGTAAAAGCACGCTGCAAATACCAGTTCAACAGGATCCAGGAAATATCAAACTTTTAGTTACTTAACCTGGAATATAAATAGACTTATAAATGACACACAATGAACACAATCTTCATACACCTTAGACACCTTAATCTACTGAAATACTTGTATTCATATCTTCATCATTTTTCTGTAATTTTCATCCAAATCAATAGAATCAAACAAGGCAGGTGATTATTATCACCTCCTAAGGTTTTATGTCAGAGATCCTATCAAGGATCAATGTATTTCCTTATACCAATTATGCAACATTGTTCTAATTTCGTTAATAACTTCAACCACAAAACCACAGCCTCTCCAACAATTTGGTTGATTTTTGACCAAAACAGTGTGTATAACCAAAGTATATAGAGATGTATAGAGAAAGAAGAAGAGTATTATGAGTAATAGCCTTAAGAGTAGATAAAGAAAGAATTGGATTATATGTATTAGAATCCCATGGATGACTAGATGATGAGAAAAGGTATTTATGGGTACTTAAGAGATATTAGATAGAGACGAAAAATGATTATATGTAATATAATGATAAGTGTATGTATGTTTGTCTAAACAAGAATGGTATTTTGTAGGATGCCTATATGTTAATAGACATATATATATATATATATGTATGTATATATATATATATATATATATATATATATATATATATATATATATATATATATAAAGTACTTAATGAGTTAAGTGTAAGATGTATAGCAAAAGATATCTTGAGGTAATAAAGAGTTAGAAATCCATGGGACAAGATTATGTTTCCTCTGGGAATGAGATAGAGGTTCCTTCGGGGAAAAAATTATGATTCCTTCGAAGACAAGATTATGATTCCTTCGGGATTGAGATAGAGGTTCCTTTGGGGACAAGATTATGATTCCTTTTGGAATGAGATAGAGGTTCCTTTAGAGACAAGATTATAATTCCTTCATGAATGCAATAGAGGTTCCTTCAAGGGGCAGATTATGATTCCTTCAAGAATGAGATAATGGTTCCGTAGGGAAAATAAATAGAGGTTCCCTTTGGGGATGTATATTGATGATTCCTACGAGAATTAAAGATTATGCATGGTAATAAAAGTTAGAGAAAAGGTTCCATGAATGAAACAAGGTACTGGAGTTCTTTTAAGAACTTAGAGATAAGCCATGAGGGATTAAGAGTAATGAATATGTGAAGGGATTCAAGAGAAGAAAGAGAAAGTTAAAGGTTCCATGAGGGATCGAGAAGAGAAGTATGTGATGAAGCAAGAAGAGCAAGAGAAGAGTATGCATTGAGCATATAGAAGATTAGAGGAAGGAGGAGTGATAAGTTGAGAAATATTGGTAGTCTATTTCACGATAAGAAGAGTTTAGAATGTAGAGCATGAGATAAAAGAGAAAGAAAGATTAGATTATGAAAGATGAAATGAGGATATCAACATGAAAATACAAAGAATCTAACTCACCAAACATTGTTGTCTGATGTTGTAGAGATGTTTCACGTTTTGAAAGTTTAGGTAACATCAACCGTGATACCAGAAGAGAAGACAAGAGCACAAAGAATTAGACTTGGTTGTGATCTTAGTTGTGTTACCATGTTGTTCTTTTATGCTGAAAATTTATTTTTTATGAGTTAATAGAAGTACGCAAATTGTTAGAAATAACTCTGATAATCCCTTAGATTAGATGTAAGAAAATTGAGGTCGTTACACCCTTTCTTTGATAGCTTCAATTAAACCATGTTTAAAAGTTTTAGTATACGCAAGACTAAATCAATGATTTTTTTTTTTAGTTTATGCATGATTAAAACAATGATTGTAAATAAAACTATCAACTTGTGTCCATCTAAGAGAATTGTAATTAGCCATGTAATACGTTAATGTTCAATCGGTCATCCCTATAAATGGGGTTTTGGAGGAACAAGCCATGTAATACAAAAATGTTCTACAAAACTCGCATTTTCCAAAATGGCCGAAAAACTAGGAGTAGCAGGTCACCATGACTAAATGTGGATAAAACCAACAAGTTTAGTGGTATATTTAGCAATATATATATATATATACACACACACACACACACACACACACACACACACACACATATATATATATATATATATATATATATATATATATATAAGGGACTAAATGTATACAAAACAAAACAATGTTACCCTCTAAGTCATTTTCCTTGTGAAAATAGGCCATGTATGATGCCATCTCATTAGTTATTAGGCCACGTACAAAACCAACAAGTTTATTGGTATGTTTTTCATAAAAGAATACATAAGGGATTAAATTTGTACAAAATGAAAAAATGTTACCGTTTTAAGCCATTTTTCCTAATATTAAAAATAGTAGTAGTAAATATATATCCGTTGGTATTCACCGATAGATTCCCGACAACCTCATTTTCACTATTCAGTCAGTAAGTTGTCACTCGATTAGGGTTCCAATTCTTGTCATTATTCCGTAGAAAATTGTATGTCGGTAATTTCTATAAGAAGTCATGTGGTTTTTTAATAGTGGGAGAATGGTGTTGTTGATATAGTTGGTAAGTTTGTGATAGGAAAGGGGTGAAAGAATTTGATTTCATCATAGAAGGCAGTTAGCTGAGGAGAGTTTGAGAGTTAACATGTTTATAATGTTCAAATAATAAACTAAAATTAGGATTATTTATGTTGTTTATTAGTGTTAGGTGTTAGCTTAGTGGCAGTTTATGATGTTCATTTAAAATACAATTTATTTATAGCTAAATGTAATTTATAATTTGATGTTATTATCATTTAAAATTATTATTCATTAATTTTAAACTACTTATTATTAATAATAAGTTAAAAAAGACTTTTAAGAAACACTTAATATTATCATTAAAATGTGAAACATAAACTAAATAGTAAAGTGATGAGATAGACAATTTGCATTTCAAAAGAGACTTGCATGGACAATATGACTTATTCATGTAATTTGATTTTATTATTTATAATTATTTCATATTAATTTTAAAACCACTTGTTATTATTAATAAGTGAAAGAAACTTTTAAAAAGCGCTTATTATTATAATTAAAATGTTAAACATATACTAAAATATAAAGTGATAAGATAGACAATTTGCATTTTAAAAAAGACTTACATGGATAATATGGATAATATGACATATCCATGATTTTCAATTAATTATTGTTTTGAAGCAACATGAATATACAAACATGTATACAATAGTTAATTAAATATTATATATATCACCTTCAATAACATATGATCGATAACATGAATCTAATCTAATTTACATTAAAATTTCAACCACAACATAGAATGATATTCTTAAAAGAATACTTAAATCAAGAAAATACAAAAAACAATTAGTATATAACAAACTTACAAATTAAAAACTATAACATAATAACATGGCTCGAAAAATTATTCAAAGCCCTCAAACCAACACAAAAAACTTTAAACTTGTTTTCTTTGTGAATTTTGTATTTGTGTGTCTACTAAAAAAGATTGACCTTTTTATAGTAGAGTATCCATTAAATGTTTATTAAATATATTATATAAGTTATAAAATCTTTGAATTGTTAATCATTATTAAGAGACTTTTGAGTGATATTCATTAAAATATGAGGTTTCAAATGCATGAGGTTTTTGCAAATTTTTATGGGGGTTTCAAATGCATGAGGTTCAAGGGAAAATGCTAGCTTTATAAGTATGTATGATGACAATATAAGGTAGTTATAATTATATTTACTGTAAAATGAAGGGATGGTCAGGGTTGAAGAGTCACATTGGTTTAGTTTTTGTAGAATATATATATATATATATATATATATATATATATATATATATATATATATATATATCAAATGTGAAATGGTTCTCTTGTCTGTTGATAAAAGTCTTAATTTTAGAGCTCAAGAACCCAATTCTTCTTTCCTTCTTTGTTTATATGGATGTGCATAAATATTTTGAATAAATTTTTTTTAGTTTATTTTGCTTTAACGGTCGATTAGTGTTTAGAAGTTAGTATCACCAAGTTAGTAAAATTCACCAATGTCAGAATTAAAACTTGGGACCTCCAATCTAAGTGGAAAAGCCTCTACCAAGTGGCTTAGTCTCGGATTAGGACCCAAATTAGTTCTTATTTTTTGGGTTTATTCCCAAACTATATGATTAGAAAATAGGAGCGAGATTTCAATATTGGAAGATGATATGTTAGCCCAACAATATTTTCTGAATTTGTCTAATCCGTCCCTAATTTTTTTGGTGCTTTATGGAGGAAAATAGGCATGACCTGTTCATTTGGTCACCTAACCTCAACAAATGGGTTTAATATGCCAAGTGACCACATGTGTTTTTGACCTACCTAATCACACTTGATGATGTGATTTTTTTAATAAGAAAAATTAAAGAAAAATCCAAATAACCACTTGAGTTTCTTCCCCCAATCTCGTCGACCTTAACAAGTCACAAAAGCTGAAAACAAATTATACATGTTATCAATGAAAGATCCAACCCTCCTTTTAGATTTTTGTTTTTACCCCGATTTTTGAAACAATAAGTATTTTCTTTTTATTGATTAGTGTAATGAAATCGGTGGTGAACGACGCCACTGCCGAACAGATTATCCTATGATCATCTCAACCGTGAACGTCGAGATTTATCTCAATCCTTTCCTACAATGTAGTCGTGTTTATGTGTGAGAGTGAGAGAGAAAAAAAATGAAATTCTAGAGAGAGAAAAAGGGAGTTACCGATATTTCTAGTGTTGGTGTTAGTGAAGGTATACATAAGAAGATTATCAATACAAATACTGAAATTTTGATTGTACAAAGACAACGCCCTCTACAAGTCCTTATCATCAATTACTCCACTTCTATCCTTATCTTTGACCTGGAAACACGCGAAAACGTTTGGGTCTGTTTCTGGAGGAAACGTCGACGACAAAAGAGCAGCAAATGAGGTGTTGTATCTACCCTGTACCTAAGGATATCCACCGCCGGGTTGAGGAGCATCATATTGGATGATGAGGGTTTGTTCTCTTTTGGTAGTTTAGTTTCTGGATGTGCGTCCTATGGGGATGAAGGCGCTGGTGCACCGTAAGGGGCGAAAGAGTATGGTTGTGACATCGGTGGAGCACCGTATCTCCGGTTGATTAAGGGGATATCCAAACATGTTTTTTCTAGATGAGGGGTTTGAAGTAAGTTGTAACATCTTAAAAAATCACAACCAATTTAAACTTTTTAAATCAACCCATTTACTAATAAAATTGCTTACAAAACCATTGTTTTCAAAACACAGTCTCCCAAGATCAACAACATAAAATTACGATGTGTATGGTCATGCCTTCACCTTCCTATGATCCTATGAACTCCCTGACACCATAACCAAAAAACTGTAAGAAAAAGCTTAGTGAGTTACCCCAAAGTACCACCACACAATACACAAATTATATACAAACAAACATGTTGGGTCCAATCAGTCATCGGACTGGAATACCCCCGGCTCCACAACCATCAGTTTGGATTATCCGTGGCCCAATCAGTTATCAGAATGGAATGCCAATATACAACAGGTCTAGTATGCCATCGAGTTGGAATACCACTATACAGCGAGCCCACTCAGTCATCGGACTTGAATACCCTCGGGTCCACTCAGCCATCAGGTTGGAATACCCCCAGTCTGTTGAATCACGCACAAAACAATAAAGTCTCAACCCAAAACAATATGTCGACATATAACAAATAACAAACAAAATTAACAGACCTATAATCATGTAGCCTGCAAATCACTGGTAGTCCTACGGATCTACCGATCTATGCAGATCAGCAACTATCATATAATCCTATGGATGTATCCCATACGCAGCATATCATGTATCAATTTATTATAGGATATCGATCCAATGAGCTGGCCTTGGTGCCTTCGTCCCGTAAGTACAGTGAGGAAAACTCAACTGACAGTCTGATGAATAGTTGATAAATACTCTGCTCCCAATTACCAGCTCACCCAAATCCTAAATGCCAAAACATTACCCATTCTAAATTAATAACATTTTCCCAATATACGCTTGGTCAAAACTAGTGAAAATTAACAAGTCAACCGAGTCGACTCACACTTCGTACGCGGGGCGTACTCCAGAGATACGCGAGGAGTACTTGAGCTTTGATGGCAATCAGGATGGGTGACCACGTACGTGCTGCATACTCTAAGTTACGTAGGGCATATGGCCTTGTACGCCTAGCGTACACAACATACACTCAACATACTAGTCTTGGACAAAATTACCATTTTGCCAATATGAGGCATTTTGCAATCCTTTTAAATCCCAAGGGCAAAAATACAATATTATTCAAACATAGGTTTGGAAATTGAAATTACCTTGACATCGGGATGTTACAATTCTCCCCCACTTGAACTAGACTTCATCCTTGAAGTCGGCTGCAGCGAATAACTCAAGGTAATGCTCCCACATCTTAGCCTCCGACTCCGAGGTCCACTCGGATCTTGTCCTATGTTATCACTGGACCTTTACCAAATGTATCTCCTTATTTCACATAACTGTGACATCCCCATTTTCACAGCCAAAAAAGACCGATTTTGTTTATGCTTTATAAAAACCAGAGTACCGTTTTAATAAAAATGTTGCGGAATTTGTTCCGAGAAAAACATGATAAATACGTTATCAAATCATTTCCGAAGGATTATACTAAGTAATAGGCACGAAGTTTATCTTTGCCAATGACACAGTTTTCAAGCACGACTGCTAATATTATCATTTAGGCGCAGCTGCCAGAATTGTGACATTCTCTTTGAGGCGCAACTTCTAGTATTGTCCTTTAGGTGCAACTGCCATGGTTATGATGTTCTCTATTAGGTGCAGCTGCCGATACTATCCTTAGAGCGCATTTGCTAGGATGTTTAGAGTACATTGTAGATTATAAACATCTATAGGTTGTGGCGCAGCTGCCAATGCTCATCTATAGGGTACTAAGTCCATTGCAGCCAATTTTCACCTATAGGGCACTATGTCCATACTGCTAATGTTCCTCTATATCAGCTTTCATCATTAATCTACCCATGTTTTACCCAACATATTTTGTAGCTATAAATACATATACAGTTTAAATCATTTAAAACATGTATAAAATTGTTCATCCAACGTAGATAGCAAGTATACAGATAATATGCACACATAACATGTAATTTATATAAAATACTTCATATCTATGTGTAAGATGAAAGTAACTATGCACTCACTTGTTTAAGTGATGATTCCAAACTCGGGCAACGCTTCGCTTTTAACGATTCTATTTTCCTTCGACGAAACCTGACATTTTTATCGCTAAATTTTAGTCTAATATTTACCGTGACTAATTATTAGTCTTAGCATTATTATTATTATATAAGCGTTTAAACAATATTTTCCAACCACTATGTAGAGATAGGGGCCAGACATAAAACACCGGAGGGCAGGACCATTTTGGCATATAGCACTTCTGAAATCCAATAACCCTGTGTGGCCCTTTAAACCAGATTCCCCGTACCGCGAGTAATTAAAAAGATATCATACTAACACTTATATAACCTATAATAATAGCTCAAATAATTATTATAAGGTCCTAATAACGTTACTATATTTGAATAAAAGCTATATTAAAAATTAGGTAGGCGTATCTTACCTACGAGGGCTTTTGGTTAGAAGCCAGGCTTTGCAAGAGCAGGACTTCCGAGCCGAATGCTCTTCTTCTCGGAGCCGTCGAGCGCTTCGGGGCTTTCTTCTAGCGTTAGGGGAGTTTTTGAGAGGTTTAGAGAGAGTGTAGAGAGAAGAAAGAATAGGAAAGGTGTGAAGAAAATGAGGGTGGGAGAGGTTCTATTTATAGGGTGAAATATGGCTGAACTTTGTGTCACATGTCACCATTTGGTGGCAAAACTTGGGGAGAAAGGAATGGCCAAGATTGTGCCACATCACCCACTTTCGCACAACACACTTCCGACTTCTAAAACCCGTAACTTTCGCATACGAGCTTCGTTTTTGATGTTCTTTATATCCATGAGTAGGTAAAAACAGGATCTACAACTTTCCATTTGACTCTGTCGGCTAATTCTCGACCGATCTTAAATTTAATAGTAGAAGGCGACTACACTGTTAAAAGCCCGCATAAAATTCATAAATTCTACATACGGACTCCGTTTTCATCTGTCTTTTTGTCATTGAGTTTCTATATGAGATCTTCAATTCTCATTTAGGTTGCGTTGGCCAAAAAGTACGACTTTTTATGCACGCTCTCGGTTTAACATATACTACGACTTTTGTTTAGATCACTACGGCCAAAATGTACACTATCGTAAATTCACTATTTACGTCGCGTAGTGTCGTGTCGGTTTTGTCGCGAAACTTCAATGGACCATAACTTCTTTGTTATAACTCGGATTTCGGCATTCTTTATATGTATGGAACCCTTGTGACATATTTTACAACTTGGTTAAGATTACTCCTTCTAAATAATCTTCCATCAAAAACTCATTTTTTATGGTCGTTGTCTCTAAATTGACTAGCCCGGATCTACGGGCGTTACAATGACCTTTATATATCTTTCCAATATAGACACCGGCCTCTCAATATAATTCAGGGGCTCATCGACCTGAATATCCTCCAAAGGGACCATTGCGTTACCATCCAACACACACTTCCATAATTGAGAGACATGGGAAATGTTATGGATCTTACTAAGCTCACTCGGCAAATCTAATTGGTAGGCCACCCTTCCTACCCTGACTATCAGACAGAACGATCCAATATATCGGGGAACCAATTTCCTCCTCTTCCTGAATCGTATCACACCCTTCCAGGGTGAAACCTTCAGTAATACCATATCGCCAACCTGAAATTACAACTCTGATCAGCGTTGGTCGACATAACTCTTCTGCTGACTCTGAGCTGTCTACAGCCTCTACCTGATCTGGTGAATGAGCTCCATGGCCTGAAGGACCACTTCGGTCCTTCCCATGATCTTGTGACCAATCCTTCCCTAACATACCATGGTACAATATCTCTGACCATACAATAGCTCAAAAGATGGGGAACCAATGTTGGAGTGATAATTGTTGTTGGAAGAGAACTCCGCAAGAGATAGGTAGTAATCCCATCTCTCACCAAAGTCTATGACACAATCCTGCAACATATCCTCAGGTTTCTAGATGTTCCGCTCACTCTAACCATCAGTTTGCGAATGATAAGCGATGTTGAAGTGAAGTCTCGTACCCAGTTTCTCATGGAACTTCTACCAAAACCAGGAAGTGAACCAAACATCTCGGTCAGATACAATGGAGACCGGAACCCCATGCCGAGCAATAATCTCCCGAACATACACATCGGCCAACTTTTCGGCCAAGTAACTCTCTTAGATGGCCAAAAAGTAGGCACTCTTGGTCAATCGATCCACAATTACCCATATAGCATCAAATCCCTTGTCAGTCTTCGACAACTTAGTAATAAAATGCATGGTGATCTGTTCTCACTTCCACATGAGAACCTCCAAAGGCTGCAGCTTGCCATGCGGCCTCTGATGCTTGGCCTTGACCATTCTGCAGGTCAAGCACCTCTCAATATACCAGGCTATCTCCCTCTTCATACACGGACACCAGTAACTCAATCTCAAATCCCGATACATCTTGGTGACTCCCGGGTGTATGAAAAAGCGATACTTATGAGCCTCCTCCAATACTATCTGCCTGATCCCACTAGAAACTGGAACATAAATCTGAACACACCGGTTCAACAACCCCTGAATATCGGTGAAAAACCTGTCGATTTCACCCCTGATCCTCTCATGTTTCCAGTTTTCCCTCCTAACTCCTTTTTGCTGAGCCTCTCTGATCAAATCCCAAAGTGGAGAATCAACGAATATTCTCATACACATATATCTAACTGAAGATCCATCCGACTTACAGCTCACGGCATCCGTTACCACATTTTCTTTACACGGATGGTAAAGGATCTCGCAGTCATAATGTCTCCAAATCTTGAGGGAAAACACCACTGCCCCCAACTACAAGTCATGAGTAGAATATCGCGCCTCATGCGGCTTCAGCTGCCAAAAATCATAAGCAATCACTTGTTCCCTCTGCATAAGGACCGCCCCCAAATTAGTGATGGATGCGTCATAGAACACCACGAAATCCTCGATACCCTCAGGAAGGGTCAACACTGGGGCCTCACATAACCTCTATCGCAGCATCTCAAAAGTAACCTGCTGCTCAGGGCCCTACCAAAAATCCACTCCCTTCCTCGTCAGACGAGTGAGGAGTACTACGATCTTGGAGAAGTCCTGCATAAATCTTCGATAGTATCCCACGAATCCCAAGAACCTCCTGATCTCTGAGGGAGATTTTGGAACCTCCCACTGCATCACGACCTCGATCTTGGCCGGATCGACTAAAATCCCGTCTTGGTTAACGAGATGTCCCATGAATTGGACCTTTCATAACCAATACTCATACTTCGAGAACTTGGCATACATCCGTTCGTACCTTAATACTCCCAAAAGCTCTCGAATGTGCTCCTCGTGCTGCTTACTGGTCTTGGAATACACTAATATATCATCAATGAACACAATAACAGATCGGTCAGGCATCGGCCTGCACACACGATTCATGAAATCCATAAAGACTGCAGACGCATTGGTGAGCCCAAATGGCATCACCACGAACTCGTAAAGGAGTCCAGAACACGATCTTCTCCATGTCCTCCTTTCTCACTCTCACCTGATGCACCAAGATGCACCATGTATCTGATCAAAGAGGTCATCAATCCACGGAAAGGGATAATTGTTCTTCACCGTCAACTTGCTCAACTCCTGGTAATCAATGCACATACGGTGTGAATTGTCCTTTTTCTTGACGAACAGTATCGGTGCTCCCAACGGTGAACTGCTCGGTCTGATGAACTGCTAGCCTAATAGCTCCTAAAGTTGAGAGGACAACTCCTGCATCTCGGGCGGTGCCAAGTGGTATGACGCCTTGGCAATCGGAGTCGCACCTGGCACTAGATCAATCCTGAACTGAACCTACCTCTCGGGAGACACACCGGGTAAATCCTCTAGGAATACATCGGTAAACTCCCTAAAAACTTGCACATCTAAAACTGAGACTTGCTCCCCTACCCGAGTATCAACCACATAAGCAATATAAACCGCACACCCATGCTGGATATGATGTCGAGCCCTGGCTACCGAAAAAAAACCTAAACCAAACCTGGTACCCTCTTTATAGATAACCAGTTCTCCCTCACTTGGGGTTCAAAATGCTACTCGCAGGCCCTCGTAGTCTATCATAGTACCAAACCTGCTCAGCCAATCCATACCTACTATCACACATACATACCCCATGGGGATAAGGATCAAATCTATCCGATAAGGCACCTCGAAGATCTCCAATACAAGGCTGTGATACATTCTGGATGCAGAAACCTCGTGTTCGTTGGCGATAGAAACCCACAACGGACAATCTAACTCCCCAATAGGCATATCAAACTCCCCACTGAACAATTGGGATACAAAAGACTGACACGCACCCGAGTAAAAAAGCACAAGATCAGGAAAAGAGTTCACTAGGAAGGTACCTAACAAAATCATAAACATAAGCATACCATAAAATAATCGATAGAACAATTATAGAAAAATACCTGTCACATCGTCTGGTGCCACCCTAGCCTCCTCCGTCGTGAGCTGAAAAGCGCGACCTCGGTCCCTAAGGGGCTCCGCCCTACCCTGGCTCCCATCATTGATCCTCAGAGTAGCTTGCGTTGGAGTCTGCTTCGATCTAGCAGCAAGCAAGGGATAGTTGGCCTTCACATGGCCAACCTGATCGTAGTTATAACAAATCCTGGTGCTGGGTATTAAAGCCTGCTGACGGTAGTCCGTACAATGTGGCCCTGCCTGCCACATTTGTGGCATCCAGAAGAAGATCGGCAAGAACAATCATGAACCTTGCCGCACTTCCCATAAGTGTGGCCTAACTGACTTCCAGATCTAACATCAGTGGCCTTGAACCGCTTTGTCGCAGGCTACGACTACGCTGGGGCCTGCCTCTGGTCCCTCGTCTAGAGCTCCATCTTGATCTCCCCCGCCTGGCGGCCTCTTGCAAATCCGCCAGTGAACCATAGTGTTTTGTAGAAACTAAATGACAGATGTCCGTCTTGAGCATGCTCAAGTACTGGTCATTTGAGCTTGCTCATAAGCAGTAAACTCAGGGCAAAACATAGCTTTCTCTGTAAACATCTTGGTGATCTACGTCACTGACTCGATCCCCTGTCTCAGATCCAAGTAAGTACCGAGCCACCTCTCCCACTCTACCAATGGAACATATTTCAAGGGGAACATCTCAGAGAACTGCTCCCATGATACTACAAGTCGTTGCTCTAGAGTGTATGAACTTGTAACACGCCTCCACCAATCCTTCGATGCAGACCGAATAAGGTTAATAGCACACTTGACCCTCTGGTCATTTGGTGTAACGCCTGTGCTTCTGGGCTTGTCATTAATAGCAATGTAATAGTCTAGGTTAACCTTTGTAACCCATTTTGAAATAATAAGAATGTATTCTTTGAATATAATGTGTTTTATGCTTAATTGCTTAATTGTGTGGCTTAAATGAATTAAGAATAAAATAAGTGTCAAAATTTAAGTGTGAGATAAGCCCGATATCTTTTCATGAAGATGTAGTGGTCGAATCAAGGATTCCGGAGATATAAAGAATGCTGAAATCCGAGTTATAACGAAGAAGTTATGATCTGTCGAAGTTTCGCGATAAAACCGGCAACGCTGAATGATGTTAAAAGTGAAATTTACGTTAGATCGATATTTAGCCTTACTGATCTAAATGAAAGTCGTAGAGTTCGTTAAACCAAGAGTGTGCATAAAAAGAACGCCCAAATCTTACTTCGTATGAGGAAGTTATCATTTTTCTAAGTTTCGACTTAACAGTATGCAGCCCGAATACTCGATTTAAGATCGAGCGGTTTTTAGCCAAAACAATCTAAACGAGAATCGAAGATCTCGTTAATTGTAGTGAAACGATAAAAAGATAGGCGAAAACGGACGTCGGATGAAGAAGTTATGATTTTATAACGGAGTTTTCCTGTCCCGACCTACTAAAAATAAATAATAAAAATAAGTTCAAAATTTGCCAACGGAGTCTAAACAAAAGTTGTAGAGCGTAGTCTCACCTACGTGGGGATATAAAGAACGTCGAAAACAGAGTTTTTATGAGGAAGATATGAATTTTTGAAGTTTATTAAATATTTTCGATATTTAATTTAAATATAAAATAACCGATATTGTCCAGGGGGAGTCAGCGATCCTATCCTCATTACGCCCAACATAATATCATATTACGCCCAACGTAAATTGAAGTTTCAGCCCCCTATAAAAGGATGTCGAGGGCAGCCGAGTTCTTTGCTCATTTCTTCCCTTTCTCTCGCGTTTTTGAATCGTTTTTTGTGCAAGAATTATCCCGAAGCCTCGGTATCATTCCCGAGCCCCGAAGCCCCGAAGATCCTGAGAAGTAAGATTCCCGAGTCAAAGCTCTGCCCATGAGGAGCTCGGTTTTTGTGAAGATCTTCCAGATCTACCCAAGAATACTACGTCTACAAGTCGTAGTGTTGTCCGATCATCTTCTGACCAAGTGAGTGTGTAGTTACTTTCTTCTAACGCATAATTATGAAGTATTTTATATAAAATACGTGTTATGTGTATATTTTGTTGTTATAAGTGTGAATGTATATTCACTTTCTTCTATCTCATAGATCTGATTTATTCTCTAAGAAATACGTGTTATGTGTGTGTGCCTCATCTGTTATATGGAATATGTATTGATTGAACATGCTATACTGGGTTTAAACTATGTATAAAAATATATATTTTTATCTACTATTATGTTGGGTAGAACATGGGTAGATAGTTGATGTGTGATAAACAAATGAGAGGTCTCGATGTTGTTGATGTTGACCTAGTCATCTAGCGGAGTATGGATGACGACCACAGACTCTTTCTAGACAGTCCAGTGGAACGCTAGCTGGTTCATAACCTGTAGGTGTTGTGAATGATGTGTTCACCGGTGTACTCTATCCCCCTCATGGTTGCCTTTAGGATATCTATTGTTGAGGAAACCCCTTAGCAGTAATGTCCGTCCCGATGAAAATCCTAGATTAGGTCCCTTAAGATAGATGTTGTTTTAGGGACATAAAGTGAGGATAACGGGAATGGGTAATCGGGTTATTGTTGGTTGGTGAACTTAAATATAATTATTTATTGTGGGTTGAAAATCCTATATGCTAACAACGCTCCTAAGCCTGACCCACTTAGTTTTATTTGTATTACAGGAAGTGGCGCAAGGGCATAAGATGGATGAATCATCGAGTTGTTTTGTTTACAAGTCTGTATATGTATATATTTGTTGAATGACTTGTAATGTTATCGTTTATGCTTTATGATATGTATCGGAACATGACATCCCGAGTTTTGATTATATAATGAACATGCATCTCTTGATGAAATGCTTTGATAAATATTATTTTATCATATTTTGTTTTGGGAACAAATTCCGCAACTCTTTTAAATCAAAAGGATTTACTCTGAAATTATTTTAAAAAACATAAATGAAATCGGTCTTTTCTGGCCGTGATTTTGGGGATGTCACATTTGGGCAGGAGCAAATAAAGAAACATCCCTCAACATCCGACAACCACCTCATGGCGATGATCGGATCATGCACCCCGTTACACACCGAGGGCTTCATATTGTCGAAGTCCCGGTACTAGAAGGCTCTCACAGCGCCAATCCATGTCGTAACGATGGTTGTGGTGGATGCAATAGCAGTAGTGTAACACTGTAAATTTCAAAACAATTTTTCGCATTTTATAAAAACATAATTCATTTAATATTCATAAAAACATCAATGTTTGAAACTCAATCCATGTCCTATAAAAATCCCAAGATCTCATAACATAAAAATCCCGTGTGTGTGTACTGATCAAGCAGGCGCCTTCCCACGGTCATCACTAGTACCTGAAACAAATAACACCAAACACTAGAAGCACAAAGCTTAGTAAGTTCCCCAAAATACCACACATAACACATATTAGCCACTCGAGGCTATAACTCTGTGGATCCGTGGACCCTACTCTGTGAACCCTCTGGTTCTATCTCTGTGAACCTTCCGGTTCCAACTCTATAAACATGCACAACATAAATCACATAGAAATAATGCAGTACAACACATAACATACATATAGCATACAAATAATCTGTCACATAACTCCGATTACCTACTCAAGGTAAAGTATAGTGAGAAGACTCACCTAACGTATCTCGATAACTCGCAAATCCCGGAAATCACTCGCGCTCGATACCCCGAGCTATAATCCTCCTATAATACAATATATCTCTAATTAACACTTTGACAACTAAGGTTGACTAACCCTATCAAGTCAACACTGGTCAATGGTCAACGGTCAACTTTGACCGGACTCGGCGAGTGCACTAGAGCGACTCGGCGAGTCTAAACGTGTTCACTGACTCCTTCGGATCCTTTCTTGACACGTCGAGTACTTCCCTAACTCGACGAGTTCCACCTGGCATCAATCGCGGGGCCACCACGACTCAACTCGCCGAGTCTCAAGAACAACTCGGCGAGTTCCGACTTGACTCAGCCCCCTATTGACTCTCCCTGACGCACTGGGTCATCCCCCAACCCGACGAGTCTACTCGTTGAACAATTTATGTGAAACCCCAACCCTACTCGCCGAGTCTCAAGAACAACTCGGCGAGTTCATGCCATGCACAAACTCTATTGACCTTCTGAGGTCAGATCTGCTTCCCCAACCCATAGATCTGGCCTTCCCAAGCATGAATGTCACGTAAAGTTCTAAACTTGATGCTTGTATAACCCCCACAAGGAATCAAAAGGAGATTTGGTCCCAAAAATGACAATCTAGGTCCAATAACTCCATAATAACCCAAAAAGCTCCAAGGGTTAGGGTCTCTGGACCTCTTTGAGTCCAGATCCAAGGCACAAACTCGAAGAGGTACCATTTGCTTCACATAATCACTCTCAAAAGGGGTTTGAAAACACTAACTCTAAAGATCAACCCTAAAACCGAAGGAGGTTCGAACTATTACCTCAAAATGAAGCCTCTAGACTCTGGATCTGCTGGAATATCATCTCCTCCTTGCTCTTGCCACCTTCTTCTTGCTAAACAAGGAATACAAAGGCCCAAAAGTGACTTCGTCTCTCCCAAAACGATTTTAGCTCTCTTAGGGTTCTCTCAAGGGACTTGTAGCCGCAATGGGAGGCTATAAGTGCCCTTAAATAGGCTCCAAACCTGGGGAATTAGGGTTTCGTTAAACAGCGTGGACTCGCCGAGTCCACTTTTGGAGTCGCCGAGTCCAAACGCGAACCCATGCCCATAGCCGCGATCATACTCGGCGAGTTTGGGCTCCAACTCGCCGAGTCTCCTCACAAATTACCAAAAATATAAGAATGAATAATACCTGGGGAATCCGGGCTGTTACAATTCTCCCCCACTAGAACTAGACTTCGCCCTCGAAGTCTCGCTCTGCAAATAACTCCGGATGCTGCTCACGCATCTCACGCTTCGGCTCCCAAGTCATCTCGGACCCCTTCCGATGCTGCCACTGAAACAAAGCCAAGGGTACCTCCTTGTTCCTCAGAAACTTGATTTTCCGATCTCTGATTGCCACTGGTCTCTCAGCATAATTCATGCTCGCATCCACCTGAATATCCTCTAATGGAACCACTGCCGACTCATCGGCTATACACTTCTGCAATTGCGACACGTGGAAAGTGTCGTGAATATGTCCCAACTCTGCTGGCAATTCCAAACGATAGGCTACCCTGCCTACCCTCGCGACCACCCGGAATGGACCAATATGTCGGGTCCCCAACTTGCCCCTCTTCCTGAATCGAATCACTCCTTTCCAAGGAGAGACCTTCAGGAGCACAAAGTCGCCGACCAGAAACTCAAGCTCGGACCGGCGTCTGTCCGCATAACTCTTCTGACGACTCTGAGCGGTCAACAACCTCTGTCTGACCTGCCGGATCTGCTCTGTCGTCTGAAGCACGATCTTTGTACTGCCCATCACACGCTGACCAACCTCTCCCCAGCAAATGGGGGTCCGACACCTCCTCCCATACAACAGCTCAAAGGGCGGCATACCAATGCTCGAATGATGGCTGTTGTTGTAGGAAAACTCTGCTAAGGGCAAGTATGTATCCCAACTCCCCCCGAAATTCAACACACATGCCCGAAGCATGTCTTCAAGCGTCTGAATCGTCCGCTCACTATGTCCGTCTGTCTGGGGGTGATATGCGGTACTAAAATGCAGCCTAGTACCCAACTCCTCATGAAACTTCTTCCAGAATCTGGAAGTGAAACGTACATCCCAGTCTGAAACAATCGAGATCGTCACCCCATGCAGAGATACCACTTCCCTCACGTACATCTCTGCTAACTTCTCTGCGGAGGAGCTCTCACTAATATCAAGGAAGTGGGCACTCTTCATCAACCTGTCCACAATCACCCAAATTGCATCGACTCCCCTAGCAGTCCTTGGCAATTTGGTGATAAAATCCATGGTGATCTGTTCCCACTTTCATTCAGGAACCACCAATGGCTGCAACTTACCATGCGGTCTCTGGTGCTCGGCCTTAACCCTACGGCAGGTTAAGCACCTCTCAACAAACCACGCAACATCCCTCTTCATACAGGGCCACCAATACTCCCTCCTCAGGTCCAAATACATCTTAGTGGCCCCAGGATGGATCGAGAATTTCGACCAATGAGGCTCTTCCATCAAAATGGTACGCGCCCCTCCCACAAACGGTACCCATATACGCCCCTGAAAAGTCATAAGTGATGGGTTTTGAGCATTCTAACACTTCCTAAGTGTACATGCAACCCTAATAAACCTTGGATCTATGTTTGTCTAAGATACATGCAAATAATTATTTTTCCAAGGTTCATATCCTAACTAGCATGGAATGGGGAACTTGAATCAAATAAAGCTAGTAGAAACACTTACCTTGTAGTTGTAGTTGATTCCTTGGAGTTTTAGAGCCTAGCACCAATAGTGTGGATGCCTCAAATGGAAATCACAAATCACCAAAAACTTGGAACTTTGAGAGAATAGTCACTACTATCTTGAAATCGGCCCTCACCTCAACAAGTGTCAACTAGTGTGATTTCAAGAACCAAAGCCTCCTTTATATAGTGTGATGGATTAGGCTTACATCCATGTAAGCCCTAATACCCATGACTCTTCATTTCCATGAGATCCATGGGTTAAAGCTCCATGGAGTATCCATGGACTTTCCCATACAAGCCTAGCCCATTCCAAATAAGCATTAGCCCACACTATATAAACATAGAATCCCATATTTAATTAGTAATATCTTTGATCTATAAATTAATCCTAGATTAATTATAGATCAATACTAATTAAATAATATGATCTTATATTAATATATTAGAACTTATAATATATTAATAAATCATAACCTGTATTATTCTCAAATATTATCCATAAATTGTTCGGGTGGAGTGCAACCCAAATGGACCATGCCGGGTCGGATCAAGTACATACCAAATATAGTTATGGACTTAGACACTATATCCAACAGTCTCCCACTTGGATAAGTCTAATAACTATAGTTACAAGTATGACTTCAGGAACCGATCAGCAATCGTAGCTCTTTAAACTCTATTGAACTAGAATGCCACATTTAGATAAGTGATCATATAATCCTCTATTCTAGATATCAGCCGGACAAATACATGGAACAATGTCTTACTTATTGTCCAACAGTTTGTTTCCCGATTTCCGATTTGTTTGACAAAGAACGTAATTGAACACATCAACTTAGTTCTGACCGGGCCCGGTACATAGGTCAAAACACAATCATCGAGGGGCCCAGATATCAGCTTCTAATCCAAGAAGGAACAGATAAACTTCGACTCATGTGTGTGTTCTACCACTCATTGAATTATACACAAAGGCACGTTTTATAACATCGAGTTACCAATGCGTTTTCGTACAATCAATGCATAATCAACTTGTAAGTAACAAATCATATCTCTAGGTTTGAAGACTTATATGATATTACCGTCTCACGATCACTCGAGATAAAATTCCATGAAGTGATTCCAGTGAGCGTGGGTTGAGTCCAATGCTCAGAACTTATGAGCACTCATGATTGTTGTAGCCATGTCCAACTCCTTAGACCTCTCCAACCAATCATGACAGTCTTGATTCATACCTACTTCCGACATACGACCGACTGTGGAGGTTTGAATAATATGATCTACCAAACATAATTATTCTGGAAGTCAAAACATGCAAAAGAAATATAGTAAACGATTGACAAGAGATAGCAACACTTTACTCATAAATAAAACACTTTTTATTCATCATCTAATGTCAATTACACTTTACAAATTTCATAATTTATCTAACTACTAAAACTCATATCATCCTTCAGCCCTATGCTCCGAGCATGTTGGAGATGCTTAACCCTACTCAGTCCCTTCATGAGGGGATCTGCTGGGTTCTCATCCGATGATACCCTCTTAGCCACGAGAATTCCTTCTTCTATTCGATGTCTGATGAAGTGATATTTTCTGTCAATGTGTCTGGATCTCCCATGATCTCTTGGTTCCTTGGCTAAGGCAACCGCACTATTGCTGTCACAGAAAATCTCCATTGGCTCTTTTATAGCTGGTACAACTCCAAGGTCTCCGATGAAGTTCTTTAGCCATATAGCCTCCTTTGCTGCCTCGCTTGCTGCTATATACTCTGATTCACAAGTGGAATCAGTCACTGTCTCCTGCTTGGAACTCTTCCAAGTGATTGCTCCTCCGTTTAAGGTAAAGACCCAGCCTGACTGAGAGCGGAAATTATCCCTATCAGTCTGGAAGCTAGCATCACTATACCCTACAACTCTCAAGTCGTCACTCCCACCAAAGGTAAGGACCCAGTCCTTAGTCCTTCGTAGGTACTTGAGGATATTCTTTACCGCAGTCCAGTGTTCCTTGCCAGGGTTCCCCTGATACCTACTAACCATGCTCAAAGCAAAGGCTACATCAAGTCGAGTACACGTCATAGCATACATGATCGATCCTACAGCTGAAGCATAAGGAAGTCGACTTATTTATGCTATCTCAGCCTCAGTACTAGGGCTTTGTGTCTTACTCAATCTGGCGTTACTCTGAATGGGTAACTCACCTTTCTTGGAATTATGCATGTTGAATCTTTTCAACACTTTGTCCAAGTAGGTACTTTGACTAAGTCCAATTAGTCTTTTACTCCGGTCTCTCAAAATCCTTATCCCTAGAATATAGGCAGCTTCTCCTAGGTCCTTCATAGAGAAACACTTCCCAAGCCAGGACTTAACTTCCTGCAAAGTTGGGATGTCATTTCCTATGAGTAGTATGTCATCCACATACAATACCAAGAAGCTGACTATACTCCCACTAGCCTTGACATTAACACAAGATTCATCTTCACTCCTAGAAAAGCCAAATTCCCTGACCTTTTCATCAAAGCAAAGATTCCATCTGCGAGGTGCTTGCTTCAATCCATAAATGGATTTCTCAAGCTTACACACTCTATTAGGGTACTCGTTGCTGACAAAACCCTCTGGCTGACTCATGTAAACATCTTTAGCCAACTTTCCATTAAGGAAAGCGGTTTTGACATCCATTTGCCATATTTCATAGTCATGAAAAGCAGCTATGGCTAACAGAACCCGAATAGACTTAATCTTGGCTACTGGAGAAAAGGTCTCATCATAGTCCACTCCAGGAATTTGAGAGAAGCCCTTTGCAACCAGTCTAGCCTTATAAGTGTGTACTTTACCATCCATGTCGGTCTTCTTCTTGAAGACCCATTTGCACCCTACAGTCTTACGACCTGGTACATTCTCAACCAAGTTCCAAACTTGATTGTCATACATGGATTGTATCTCGCTATCCATAGCCTCTTTCCATTTCGCAGACTCGGGGCCTGCCATGGCTTCCGCGTAACTGTTAGGTTCATCCAGACCTACTAGTGTCTCATCACTAATAAGTGTCTCACCTTCCGCAGTAATATGAAAACCATAGTAGTGCTCAGGTGCATTCCTAACTCTCGTGGAACGTCTCAGAGGTACAGAATCGTCAATTGGCTCAACAGGAGTTTCCTCCTCAAGTTGAGGGCTAGGGTTTGAAGTTCCTTCACCACTTGACTCTTGAAGTTCTTCAAGGTCAATTTGCCTCCCACTGTCTCCTTGGCTTATAAATTCTCTCTCACGAAAGACTCCTCTTCTTGCTACAAAGACCACATTACCACTAGGTCTGTAAAAGAGGTAACCAAAGGATCTTTGTGGGTAGCCGATGAAAATACACCTCTTGCTTCGGGGTTCTAGCTTATCATGAGACTCGCGCCTCACAAAAGCTTCGCAACCCCAAATCTTGATGTGGTCTAGTTTGGGTACTTTACCAGTCTACATTTCATGAGGAGTTTTGGCAACTTTCTTTGTAGGGACTAGATTAAGGATATGGGCGGCAGTCTCTAAGGCATACCCCCAAAATGAGATTGGTAGAGAAGCTCGACTCATCATGGAACAAACCATATCCAACAAGTTTCGATTACGCCTCTCAGCTACACCATTCAACTGTGGTGTCCTGGGAGGTGTCAATTGTGAGACTATCCCACATTCCCTTAGATAGTCGAGGAACTCTGAACTAAGATACTCACCACCACGATCGGATCGAAGCATCTTAATGTTCCTGCCCAATTGATTCTCGACTTCCTGTTTAAATTCCTTAAACCTTTCGAAAGTCTCTGACTTATGCTTGATTAAATAGACATATCCATATCTACTGTAATCATCAGTAAAAAGTCAAATAATAACGATTAGCATCCCTTGTGGCATGTTTGAATGGTCCACACACATCCGTGTGTACTAGGTCCAACAAACCTTCACCCCTCTCACAAGAACCTGTGAAGGGTGACTTTGTCATTTTTCCAAGTAAGCACGATTCGCAACTATCATCTGACTTTAGGTCAAATGATTCCAAGACTCCATCCTTTTGGGGTTGGCCTATGCGCTTCTTGCTTATATGTCCAAGTCGACAATGCCATAATGATGCTTTATCCAAGTTATTATTATTAATATAATCAATACACATCACATTATTTCCTAAGTTATCAACCACAGATACTGTTTCATACACGCCATCACAAGGTAATGCTTTAAAATAAAGAACATTATTAAAGAAAGCATCAATAGAACCGACTTGATTATTAAATGAAAAGGTAAAACCTTGTTTATACAATGCATGAAAGGAAATAATATTTGTTGCCATTTCTGGCGAATAACAACACTTATTCAAATCTAAACTAAACCCACTACTTAGCGACAAAGTATAAACTCCAATCTTGGTGACAGGTGTAACTTTCCTATTCCCCATGATTAAGTTTATTCTTCCTTGCTCCACATTCTCACTTCTTCTTAGTCCCTGCAAGTCACACCAAATATGAATACCACCACCGGTATCAAGGACCCAAGATTTAGAATGGGGTGAGTTATTAGAAATGATAGTGTAAATACCTGCATGGTTGGGTTTAACTTTCCCATCCTTTACATCTTGCTGGTACTTTGGGCAATTCCGCTTCCAATGTGCCTTTTCATGGCAATAGAAGCATTCAGCCTCTTTTGGGTCAGAAGAAGGAGTGATGAAACCTTTCTTGGTTCCACTTGAAGAAGAGCCATCAAGGGTCCTAACCTTGGTACCCTTCGAAGAACTCTTTCTCTTCTTCCCTCGTCCTTTCCCGATTGCCAAGACAGGGGCGGAGTTGGTAGGAGTAGGAGTAGTAACAATCGCCTTACCCTTAAGACCACTTTCTGCGGTCTTTAAGAGTCCTTGAAGTTTTCTGAGAGTGACCTATTCCTTGTTCATGTGGTATGTCATGCGGAATTGATCATAACATGAAGGAAAGGAGTGCAAAATGATATCTATTGCTAGCTCCTCGGGGAAGTTCACATTGAGCTTCAACAAATGGTCCACAAATCTTTGCATTTTCTGCATGTGGCCCGTGATGGGTTCACCATCCTTCATGCGAGTTGTTATCATGGAGGAGATGATTTCATACCTCTCTTGACGAGCACCTTGATGGTATCTTTCCATCAAGTCTTGGTGCATCTCATAGGGTAGAAATCTTCATAGGATTTTTGGAGATCCGCGGTCATTGTGGCCATCATGATGCATGCCACTTTGGTGGCATCTCTTTCATGTGCCCTAAACTCAGCGATCTCTTGAGGAGTAGAAACTGACTCATCAATCTCCTTAAGTTCCTTATCAAGGACATATTCCTTGTCCTCGTAGTGAGTAATCATTCTGATGTTTCTGATCCATTCATTAAACTTGGATCCATCAAAAGTGACTTTCCCACATAAGTTCATAAAGGTAAAGGAGCCATTGGGAGTAGAGCCAGAAGCAGTAGTGTTTGCAGACATCTGAAAAGAAGAAAGAAGGTTTTAGTTTAGATATAGAGATAGTCCTTAATAAAACACCCAAATGTAGTATTAAGGCTAGGATCCAATCACAATATATTATACTTAGAAGAGGTATGCCGTAATCTAAGTAATAACATATTTGAAAGGTAGGTGAATGACGATTCACCAATTTCCACCAAAGTCGAAATATTAAAATATTAAATTTGGTTCTAAGAAACTCCTAGATTCTTTTGAGATTCAATGAACTTTTCAAAGGCATGTTTCAATCTCGAGTGTGCCCTCCAAGTTTTGTGACTGGGATGCCGAGTATCACAAAACGAGGTGTGAAGTAACCATGCAAATTACTTGGTACCCTTAATAAATTACCCCTCAATCGATGTGCCGGTTAACCACACACGCTCCATCGATACTATGATAAATATTAAGTCACCCTTTACCTACCTTGTTAAGTCCAAATTAGTGTGCCACTTAACCACACACGCTCCACTAACGACTTAGACAAAGTGTAAAGTGTAATTTCATGGATTAGCACCTTATTCACATTTTTCCTAAAGTAACTAAGATTGGGAATTTAATAAAACATTTAGTTACTTGTAATATTCATCATACTTTTAATGAGAATTTATAAGTCCTTGTCTTACCCGTTCAGCTAATGACCCTCCACCAGTCAAGCAAGCGGTGGGTGAGAGTGGACACCCATTAAGTTTCCATTTTATAGGCAACAACCTTATACCCACCTTATAGACCGGCTTCGTGAATGAGGCGTACTAGCGATAAGACGACTTTGTTCTTATACATACATATATATATATATATATATATATATATATATATATATAATTATTAAATCATAATAATATAAGTATAAGGGTTGAATTTTAACTTTTAAAATTCTAAGGGTTGGAACTAAAGTTTTTAGCATGACTTTACTTGTTCCAAAACTTGAGGGCAAGTTTTGTAAACTTTCAAAACTTTTTCACTTCTTGTAACTTATGAGTTTAATAGAGTAATAAAATGAAGACTCTTCATTTTTCTAACTCTTGTGTTCTTTAAAGGATTTTTTAATTCAAGTGACTTTTGGTTTTCCATAACTTGAGGACAAGTTATGGACTCCATTAAAACACATAATGATCAAGAATTAATCTACCACATAGGTTACAAATAATTCCTATGATCATCTAAACATCATAAGATCAAGAACATGAATATGAACACTTTCATGAATAAAAAATTACACTTAAAACTTTGTAATTTTGATAACTAGTTGTTGTCAATGGATTAGTAAGGACATTACACCATCTAAAACAAGTTTTCAAGTACCGAAACAGTTTAGGGTAATGTTTCTAGTCCATTTCCAGCAACTAAAGTCGAAAATCTGCACTCTGTGGCTCCTACTCGCCGAGTGCATGAACCTACTCGGCGAGTAGGTTGAAGATACATGTAAACTCGGCGAGTCCCCCCATGGACTCGGCGAGTTCATCAGGGAGACAACAAGTTTTTCGACCTTTTCAACTATTTTGCATCAAGTATCAAACAAACAAGCCTAGTCTCTGATACCACTGATGGGTTTTGAGCATTCTAACACTTCCTAAGTGTACATGCAACCCTAATAAACCTTGGATCTATGTTTGTCTAAGATACATGCAAATACTTATTTTTCCAAGGTTCATATCCTAACTAGCATGGCATGGGGAACTTGAATCAAATAAAGCTAGTAGAAACACTTACCTTGTAGTTGTAGTTGATTCCTTGGAGTTTTAGAGCCTAGCACCAATAGTGTGGATGCCTCAAATGGAAATCACAAATCACCACAAACTTGGAACTTTGAGAGAATAGTCACTACTATCTTGAAATCGGCCCTCACCTCAACAAGTGTCAACTAGTGTGATTTCAAGAACCAAAGCCTCCTTTATATAGTGTGATGGATTAGGGTTACATCCATGTAAACCCTAATACCCATGTCTCTTCATTTCCATGAGATCCATGGGTTAAAGCTCCATGGAGTATCCATGGACTTTCCCATACAAGCCTAGCCCATTCCAAATAAGCATTAGCCCACACTATATAAACATAGAAGCCCATATTTAATTAATAATATCTTTGATCTCTAAATTAATCCTAGATTAATTATAGATCAATACTAATTAAATAATATGATCTTATATTAATATATTAGAACTTATAATATATTAATAAATCATAACCTGTACAATTCTCAAATATTATCCATAAATTGTTCGGGTGAAGTGCAACCCAAATGGACCATGCCGGGTCGGGTCAAGTACATACCAAATATAGTTATGGACTTAGACACTATATTCAACAATAAGCCCCCGACCATCGGTAACGAACTCCGATACCAACCCAACAACTCGCTCTCTCTTCTGGTTCTTCGATCTCACGGCCTCAGCCTGTGCTCCACGAATGGTGTCCAACACCGGAGCCATCACGGTCAATCGCAAACATACACCTCGCAATGGGGCGCTCTCCGCCCTGCAACTCAGAGCGTCGGCTACCACATTACCCTTGCCCGGATGGTACAGAATCTCACAATCGTAATCCTTGACCACATCCAACCACCTCCTCTGCCGCATATTTAGGTTGGGCTGATCCGTCAAATACTTCAGGATCTTATGGTCCGTGTATATCGTACACCGAACTCCATACAGATAGTAACGCCAAATCTTGAGGGCGAACACCACTGCCCCCAACTCTAGATCATGGGTGGGATACCTCGTCTCATGAGGTTTCAGCTGCCTCGATGCGTATGCTATCACGTGCCCTCTTTGCATCAGCACCACTCCCAACCCCAAGATCGATGCATCACAGTATACCACAAAGTCCTCCATCCCCTCCGGGAGGGCTAACACCGGGGCTTCGCATAACCTTTGGCGAAGTGTCTCAAAGGAGGCCTGCTGCTCGGGGCCCTATGAAAAAGCGACACCCTTCCGGGTCAACCTGGTGAGTGGCACTGCGATCTTAGAGAAATGCTTAATAAATCTCCGATAATAACCTGCCAACCCTAGGAAACTCCTGATCTCGAAGGGTGACCTCAGCACCTCCCAACTCATCACCACCTCAACTTTGGCCGGGTCGACCAATATCCCTTTCTGGTTAACGAGATGACCCAGGAACTCGACCTCTCGCAACCAGAAATCACACTTGGAGAATTTGGCATAAAGCCTTTCCGATCTCAGAACTCCGAGGATCTCCCTCAAATGCTCCTCGTGCTGCTCTCTAGATCTCGAATATACCAAAATGTCGTCGATGAATACAATCACCGACCGATCCAGCATCGGCCTGCACACTCAGTTCATGAGATCCATGAACACTGCTGGGGCATTGGTGAACCCGAAAGGCATCACCACAAATTCGTAATGCCCATAACGCGTCCTGAACGTTGTCTTCTGGATGTCCTCATCTCGCACCCTCACCTGATGATATCCAGACCTCAAATCGTTCTTGGAGAACCAAGATGCTCCCTGTAACTGATCGAACAAATCGTCGATCCTCGGTAACGGGTAACGGTTCTTGACCATCAGATTGTTCAACTCCCGATAATCAATGCACATCCGGTGTGAACCATCCTTCTTCTTGACAAACATGATAGGCGCTCCCCACGGCGAGCTGCTCGGCCGAATAAAACCCTTTCCCAGCAGCTCCTGAAGCTGCGAGGATAACTCTTGCATCTCTGGAGATGCAAGGAGATAAGGCACCTTAGCGATAGGCGCGGCCCCCGGAACCAAATCGATACTGAACTCCACTTGCCTCGCAGGAGGCACACCCGGCAACTCCTCTGGAAATACATCCGGAAACTCATGCACTATCGGAACCTCCTCAACTGACCTCGGCCTCTCGGAATCCACTCGCGTATCCATCACATACGCCACAAAACCCTTAGAGCCCTGATGAAGACACTGCCTCACCCTAGCGGCCGAACAAAATGCTGACCCAGAACATGTACCCTCTCCGTACACCGTAAGAACTCCCCCACTAGGGTCTCGTATGGGTACCAGCTGTCGCTCGTAGTCGATAACCGCACCGAATCTGCTCAACCAGTCCATGCCCACAATGACACAGACCTCACCCATCGCAATAGGAACCAAATCAATCGGGAACTCAACACCGAAAATCTCGAACACGCACCCCCGGAGAACCTCCGTGGCATATATCACCCTCTCGTCAGCTATGGAAACTCTCAGAGGCCGACTCAACGCCTCACGACTAACACTGGTATGCTGACTAAAAGCCAAAGATACAAAAGACCGACTCGCACCCGAGTCAAATAACACCAAGGCAGGTACATAATTCACAAGAAAAGTACCTACGCATAACATAATATGAGGATAATATCTTAACATCAAAATAAATACACGAAAGAATACATACCAGCCACGACATCGGCCGCTGCGCGGACCTCCTCCGCGGTCAACTGAAAGGCTCTCCCTCGTGCCCTCAGCGCCTCGGCCTTCACTGGCCGACTCTCGGTAGCTCTGATGGCGGCAGGGGAAGATCCCTGAGGTGCTCCCTGAGCTGATCCCCGCAACTGCGGACACTCCGCCCTTCGCTGTCCGGTCTGGTTGCAGTGAAAACACACTACAAACCCCTTGGGGCAGTCCTTGGCCATATGCCCCTCCTTGCCACACTTGTAGCAAGATCCAACTCTACATACTCCATCATGACCGTTGCCGCACTTTCCACAAGTGCGGCCCTTCTGGCTCCCCGATTTGGGATCAGCGAGCTTGGCCCGCTTGGCTGCCGGCTGGAACTGTGCCGGTCACCGATCCCTCCCCTGAGACTCCACCTCCTCACTGGCCTGAGTCTCTAGCTCAATCTCCCTCTTCCGGGCATTTTCCTGAAGCTCGACAAATGTCCGGTACGAGGAGTTCGCCACGAACTCCCGAATGTCTCGCTTCAAAATACTCAAATATCGGCTCATACGTGCCTGCTCAGTGGACACGTGCTCAGGGTAGAACATCGCCCTCTCGTGGAACATCCTGGTAATCACTGTAACAGACTCAGTACCCTGCTTGAGGGTCAGAAACTCCTGGGCCAAACTCTCCCTCTCTACCTAGGGAACGTACTCATCTCGGAACATGGTAGTGAACCTCTCCTAGGTCACTGTCGCAAGCTCAGCAGGCGTAAAGTGCGCGCCGTCACAAACTTCCACCAGTCCTTCGCTCCCAAGCGAAGCTGGTTCCGCGCGAACCGAACTCTCAAATGCTCAGGAGATGAGCAAGTGAAGAAACACCCCTCTATGTCAGAAATCCATCTCATAGCCGCCACCAGGTCCTGGGTCCCATCAAACTCCGACGGTTTTGTGTTGCTAAACTCTCGGAACAGCAACGCATCGCCACCCTACGGCCTCGCGGCAGTAATAGCTGCGGTGGCCGCTGCAACAGCAGCCTCAGTAAGAGAAGCATAACGCTCGTTGAAAGTCTCAATCAACGTGGTCTTAATAGACCCGAACATCTCTGGTATCTCTGCCCTGATGGCCGCAGCCACCTCCTCATGGATGATCCGGCGGATCTCCTCATAATTGGCCCCACTGCTCTCAGGCATAAGACGTGTCCTCACCATGATCTACCTCTGAAATACAACATACGATAAATTAGAATCCATTCGAGCATACTCACACTCGACAACTCATTCCTCCCTGATCCTTGGCATTCCAAAGATTCTTACTTGGGCTGTACACCGCCCCGGTGCTTTCAGTAGTACGGGCCCAATACTATTGTCTGCACCGTATCAGAATACACCCCAAGTCCTCCTCTTCGGATCCCAAGTTCAAAGTACTCTATTATGCATAACCCACTCTCTAACTGATCTCTCATAAGCCCCTCGCTGCTACCTACTCACTCTCAAGCATCTCATAGCAGCTCACCTCTCCCTAGGCTAAGGCATCACAAATCAGGCCACTCTAGTCCTAATAGGAGTACCTAGCCTACTCTAGCATGAGAATACACCATATCAATATCAATATCACATAACATGAGAGTATTTTGGGAAATCACCGTTCGGCCGCGGATTGATCGTACACACAACTCTGCTCTGCGTTTTCCAAAAATCTTTTACTCTTTTTGAAAATACTTCTCAAATCCTTAGTTTGAGTTCAAATACGCCCGAAGGTATACTCGAATCCCTCAAACCAAGGCTCTGATACCAACTTGTAACACCGTAAATTTCAAAACAATTTTTCGCATTTTATAAAAAAATAATTCATTTAATATTCATAAAAACATCAATGTTTGAAACTCAATCCATGTCCTATAAAAATCCCAAGATCTCATAACATAAAAATCCCGTGTGTGTGTACTGATCAAGCCGGCACCTTCCCACGGTCATCACTAGTACCTGAAACAAATAACACCAAACACTGTAAGCACAAAGCTTACTGAGTTCCCCAAAATACCACACATAACACATATTAGCCACTCGAGGCTATAACTTTGTGGATCCGTGGACCCTACTCTGTGAACCCTCTGGTTCTATCTCTGTGAACCTTCCGGTTCCAACTCTATAAACATGCACAACATAAATCACATAGAAGTAATGTAGTACAACACATAACATACATATAGCATACAAATAATCTGTCACATAACTCCGATTACCTACTCAAGGTAAAGTATAGTGAGAAGACTCACCTCGCGTATCTCGATAACTCGCAAATCCCGGAAATCACTCGCGCTCGATCCCCCAAGCTATAATCCTCCTATAATACAATATATCTCTAATTAACACTTTCACAACTAAGGTTGACTAACCCTATCAAGTCAACACTGGTCAACTCTGGTCAATGGTCAACGGTCAACTTTGACCGGACTCGGCGAGTGCACTAGAGCGACTCGGCGAGTCTAAACATGTTCACTGACTCCCTCAGATCCTCTCTTGACACGTCGAGTACTTCCCTAACTCGACGAGTTCCACCTGGCATGAATCGCGGGGCCACCACGATTCAACTCGTCGAGTCTCAAGAACAAATCGATGAGTTCCGGCTTGACTCAGCCCCCTATTGACTCTCCCTGACTCACTGGGTCATCCCCCAACCCGGCGAGTCTACTCGCTGAACAATTTATGTGAAACCCCAACCCTACTCACTGAGTCTCAAGAACAACTCGACGAGTTCATGCCATGTACAAACTCTATTGACCTTCTGAGGTCAGATCTGCTTCCCCAACCCATAGATCTGGCCTTCCCAAGCATGAATGTCACGTAAAGTTCGAAACTTTATGCTTGTATAACCACCACAAGGCATCAAAAGGAGATTTGGTCCCAAAAATGACAATCTACGTCCAATAACTCCATAATAACCCAAAAAGCTCCAAGGTTTAGGGTCTCTGGACCTCTTTGAGTCCAGATCCAAGACACAAACTCGAAGAGGGACCATTTGCTTCACATAATCACTCTCCAAAGGGGTTAGAAAACCCTAACTCTAAAGATCAACCCTAAAACCGAAGGAGGTTCGAACTATTACCTCAAAATGAAGCCTCTGGACTCTGGATCTGCTGGAATCTCACCTCCTCCTTGCTCTTGCCACCTTCTTCTTGCTAAACAAGGAATACAAAGGCCCAAAAGTGACTTCCTCTCTCCCAAAACGATTTTAGCTCTCTTAGGGTTCTCTCAAGGGACTGGTAGCCGCAATGGGAGGCTATAAGTGCCCTTAAATAGGCTCCAAACCCGGGGAATTAGGGTTTCATTAAACAGCGTGGACTCGCCGAGTCCACTTTTGGACTCGCCGAGTCCAGACGCGAACCCGTGCCCATAGCCGCGATCATACTCGGCGGGTTTGGGCTCCAACTCGCCGAGTCTCCTCACAAATTACCAAAAATATAAGAATGAATAATACCTGGGGAATCCGGGCTGTTACAAGTAGCCTTAGAAAGTGAAGCGTATTAGTTATCGAAAAACTCCATCAGAGCAGTCTTGATAGACCCAAACAGCTCCGATAGCTGCACCCGGACAATAAAAACAACCTCCTCACAAATTATCTCCATAACGAGGTCCTCAATCAACTCCGGCCTATGTTGGCCACCCGTTTCGGCTCTTGATCCGGATCCTGTCTTAAATCGCGTCGTAACCACCATATTGAAAATAAAGCAGGAAGATATCAGATACAACACATATCACACCTTACGAACCATTACCCAACAAAATCCTACGGGTTGTGACTTCCTGGTTATGTGTATGTGTCTTATGCTTCCAGTAGTACGAGCCCACACTACCTTCCACACCTACCAATATTTGTCTCAGAAGATCATCACAACAACCCTAACAATACTCACTGGAATACGCATACACCCTATTCTTACTTCTAGAGGAAGTCTAGACATCCATCAACGGGTTGGTTGAGTTTACATAGCTCATCCATGAAACTTCTACCAACCCTGCAGAACTCGTATATGCTAATCATACATAACACTGGATCCTATAGATAGTCAAATACTTGATTCTATCCTAAGACCACAACCAAAAAAGGAACAAGAAAGAAGGCTAAATCAAACATTCTCAGGCTATAAAATCTTAGTTATATATAATTTTGATTCATACACTAAGAAACTACATTAACGATATCAATTCCATATAAGGAAGAATCCCTAGGCTATCATGCATCACATAATTAGACAATTCTATCATGCATTTCCTGATGATCCCTAGCATATCACTAGCATGTTATTCTAATCATATGATAATATCAAATAAAAGTCTGGTAGTTTGGGGTCTACTTACTGGCTCTGGCTGATCGTACATACCATAACCTTTCTTGATTTTCTTTTAAAATCATTTTTCAAAGCTTTGCATTTCCTTAGTTTGAGACTGGATTCTATAACATCTATAAAATTTTAGCCAATTCAAAACTTTTTAAATCATATAAAACCATTCAGTTATTATAGTTTGTTTTCAAAATAGTTTAAATATTAGAGTTCCTAGAAATCATAAACATAAATCGAGGAAGTATACGGTCATGCCTTCGCCTTCTCGCGGCCATCTGCTGAACCTGAAACTATAAACTGAAACTGTAAGCCCGAAAGCTTAGTGAGTTACCCCCAAAATACCAACCTCATACAACCATAATATATCATATAACAAACACAGAACAACCATGCATCTCGAGTCTACAGTGTGACTGGTCCGCCCGCACCGGGCCTTTGGTCTACCTGGTACTCTCTGAGTCTACAGTCTGACTGGACCGCCCGCACCGGGCCTTCAGTCTATCTGGTCTAGTCTTCGAGCCTCGGCACGTCTCGTGCGCCCTCTCAGGGCCTTCAGCCTATCTGGAGCGCTCGTCGGGCCTTTGGCCTAACTATGTGCCCTCCTGGCCCTGCAGTCTATCCGGTCCGCCTGGGCATGTTGGCCTACAGTACAAAGCAAGACCCGCCTCAACCCAACCCCCATACCAATAAAACAATCATGTGCACATAAATATCATATGCTAGCATGTATATAATAGATAATCATACCGATCTAACAGATCACTAACATAGCAACCATCCTATAACCAGGATACCGACCTAACTAGTCACTAACATAACATCATCCTATATACCAGGATACTAACCTAAACTAGGTCACTAGCATAATACCATCCTAACTACGAGGATGCAGATCCAACAGATCAATAAATATATCAAGCAAATATCGGGATGCAAATCTGATAAAGGGTCGGCCTAGTTGCCTTAGACCCTATTGATATAGTGAGGATAACTCACCTTGAAAAGCCGATCTGAAATGAAGAATCAAACTCCCGAATCACCGACTCGCCAAAAATCCCGAGCTATCCAAAATAGCGAGCAATAAGTCAAAAATAGGAATTTTAATCTTGACCAAGAATCCCACAAATAATATTAGTCCAATTTGCCTTTTCTCTCATTTGGGCCAAGGCCCAATACCAATCCATGATCTACAAGTCCATATGTGTAAGGCCTAATATTGGCCCAATTTACCAAATTGGGCCCAACTTCCTAAATGGGCCCAACTCAAAGATCCACTATCAAGACTTGGCCCAAAACACCATATCCATAAAGTCCAGCAAAGGCCCAAGCCCAACTAGTCCATGAACAGCCCAACACCTGAAGCCAAAATCACAAAAAACCCACAGAAGGCGTACGTTGGGCGTACCCCAAGGCGACGCGGGCGTACATGAGTCTCGCGTTGACTGTAAACGGGGTCATTGACCCAATACGCTGGGCATACAGAACCTTACGCAAGGCGTACGTGAGTTTTGCCAAAACTCTAATAAGTGCTTAATGGCTTAAGCACTTAAGCCCAAACCTCAGATCCAGTGACCATATGTGCCTAGGACTCATAAAGTCACAAACTTTAACACTTTGGACGTCCAAAAAGCTCTTAATCTAAGGTCTTAATCCATTAAGACCTTCCTACTACATGCATGGGACATTTTAAGCCATTGGGACCTCATTTTTAACACTCAAAACCCCTTCACGGGTCTGAAAGGACAACTCATCTCTTCCAAATCATCACATGCACCATTTTGGTACTTTTGGGACAAGAAATGGTTCCATAATGCTAGAAAGGCTAGATCTATGACCTACAAGCATAAAGTTTGAAGCCTTTTACCTTCTAGAGCTTCTATGGCACAACACAACTTCAGATCTACAAGCCAATCTCCTTCTTCAACTATTTATTGCAATGGCTTCACCTTCAAGAGCTCAACATACCACCAACTCACTCTTACACACAAGATCTAGGGGTTGGGGGTGTTTCTGGAAGATGGAGGCTGATAAGGAGGAGAGAAAATGAGCCATAAGGATGTTTATATAGCCCCCAACCCGGTATATTAGGGTTTCCTTCTGTTATGAGTACGCCCAGCGTACTAGGGCGCGCCCTACTACGCTCAGCGCACCCTTATGTATGCACAACGTACTCCTCCTGGACCCAAAATTATAATTTAGGCCGTAGGCTCTTCATGGCTTTACCCTGTTATCCCCAGGGACTACAAATGACAAAAACTTGAGATGTTACAGATTCACACTGGTGTTCCTCCAATTCGCTCAAATACCAACTTTTAACATCTTAAAAATCACAATGAATTTAAACTTTTCAAATTAACCCATTTACTAATAAAAGTGTTTGCAAAACCATTGTTCAAAATAGAGTGTCCCAAGATCAACAACATAAAATCAGGATGTGTACGGTCACGTCTTCGCCTTCACGATCCTCGGAAGTACCTGAAACCATAACCAGAAACTGTAAGCCAAAGCATAGTGAGTTCCCCCAAAGTACCACCACACAATATACAAATCATATTCAAACAAGCTTGCTGGGTACAATCAGTCATCAGACTGAAATACCCCCGAGTCTACAGACATAGGCCTGGATTACCCCTGGCCGAATCAGTCATCAGACTGGAATGCCAATATACAACAAGTCCATTTAGCCATCGGGTTGGAATACTAGTATACATCAGGCCAACCCAGTCATCGGACTAGAATACAATCGGGTCCTATGAGCCATCAGGATCGAATACCCCTGGTCTGTTGACTCACGCTTAAAGCAATAAAGTCTCAACCCAACACAATATTTCAACATATAACAGATAACAAACAAAATCAACAGACATATAATCATGCAGCCAAAAATCACAGGTAGTCCTACAAAACTACCGGTCTACACATATCAGCAACTATGATATAGTCCTACGGATCTATCCCATACTCAGCATATCATGTATCAATATATAGCAGTATATCAATCCAATAGACCGGCCTTGGTGCCTTCGACCCATAAGTAAAGTGAGGAAAACTCACCTTACATTCTGACGAATAGCTGATCAATACTTTGCTCCCAAATACCGACTCACCCAAATCCTAAATGCCAAAACATTACCTATTCTAAATTAATAACATTTTCCCAAAATACCCTTGGTCAAAACTAATCAAAATTAACATGTAAACCGAGTCAACACAACCGATTCGAATAAGACTTTGTATGCGAGGTGTACTTGAACTTTGACCGCAGTCGGGATGGTTGACCACGTACACGTTGTATACTCCAAGTTACGTAGGGCGTATACTTAGACTTCCCAAATCCTCAATAAGAGCTTAATGCATTAAGCTCTCACGTCCAACTTTCAGATCCAAGGCCAAAATACCACTAAGAGTCATAAAGTTTCCAACTTTATGACTTTGCATGTCCATTAAGTGCTTTATCCACAAAATCCTAACTTCTTAATGCCTTAAGACCTTCTATAGCATGCATGGAGGAAAACTAACTATGAAGACCACATTTTTATGACTTAAGACCCTCCAAAAGGTTTGAAAGGACATCTTATTGGGTCAAGAACTTGTCATGCTCAAGAATCACCATTTTTGGGACAAAAGATGTCTTAAAGGAAGAAATAACTAGATTTAAAAGATGGAGTGATCAAGATGCAAACTTTATACCTCCTGGAGATTGCTAACAAGAAGGAAATCTCATATCCAAGATGCTTCCAAGCTCCAAGCTCTTATCACCACATTCTTCTTCTTCTTCTTCTTCTTCTTCTTCTCTTCTTCTTCTTCTTCTTCTTCTTCTTCTTCTTCTTCTTCTTCTTCTTCTTCTTCTTCTTCTTCTTCTTCTTCTTCTTCTTCTTCTTCTTCTTCTTCTTCTTCTTCTTCTTCTTCTTCTTCTTTCTTCTTCTTCTTCTTCTTCTTCTTCTTCTTCTTCTTCTTCTTCTTCTTCTTCTTCTTCTTCTTCTTCTTCTTCTTCTTCTTCTTCTTCTTCTTCTTCTTCTTCTTCTTCTTCTTCTTCTTCTCTTCTTCTTCTTCTTCTTCTTCTTCTTCTTCTTCTTCTTCTTCTTCTTCTTCTTCTTCTTCTTCTTCTTCTTCTTCTTCTTCTTCTTTCTTCTTCTTCTTCTTCTTCTTCTTCTTCTTCTTCTTCTTCTTCTTCTTCTTCTTCTTCTTCTTCTTCTTCTTCTTCTTCTCTTCTTCTTCTTCTTCTTCTTCTTCTTCTTCTTCTTCTTCTTCTTCTTCTTCTTCTTCTTCTTCTTCTTCTTCTTCTTCTTCTT